>NW_010972572.1:619404-782447 GCF_000737465.1 Haliaeetus leucocephalus | reverse complement strand
CGTTCGCCCTGTCCCGCTGCCCGCCGTGGCCCGCGTCTGCCTCACGCCCTTCTCGCCGGCGGCTTCCCCTCCTCATCCCGCCAACTTTCTCCTCAGTTTTGGCCGTCCCGTCTTCCTCCGCTCCCTCTCTGCCCCTCGTGTCCAGCCCTTCTCCTCCTGCCCTCTCTCCTTCCCTCGCAGCCCGGAGCTACCTCAGGTGGTCCTCCCTCGCCGCCTCAGCTGCTGGTGGGTGCTGCGCCTGCCCCTGCCCAGCCTCGCGTGCCCCGGCCTGCCTTCCGCCCAGGGACGTGGTGGGCTTGCATCCTCCTCCCGACGTTCCATGGCAGGAACCCGCACACCTCTGCCCCTGGAGCCCCGGGGCTGTGGCCGCTGCCAGGGCGACACCCCAACATGGCTGCCACCGCACAGGTGGTGGGTCTGCGGACAAAACAAACTGGGGCTTCCCACAGCCGCGGGCTGCTCAGATGGGGTTTGGCCGCCTGCAGCTAACCTGTCCTCCACTCTGCCCTTCCCATGTGGCGTGTGGCCGTTCGCCATCCTCACCCTCCGGCTTTCTTGTCTCCCCTCTTCAGGTTTCCCACCGCAGTCGTGGCGGGGCCGCATTAGGGCATATTGCCCACGTCGCCTCAGGACCAAAAGGACCGTGGAACTTAGAAATTTACTTCTTGAGCTTGTTTTTACGGTCGCTCTTCTCACTTGATGCTTCTGTCTCCTGCCCAGGGGAAGTGGCTGAGGAAACAGGTGTGGAAGGAGAAGACTGTGTGAAGCCGCTCGGTCTGGCTTTAGCGGGAAAGCATTAGGAGCAGAGACCTGGGAGGATCAGGAGATTTGCTAGGAAGGAAGGAGGATAGAGGAGGAGCAAGGTGGGGAAGAGAATCAAACCTGTGGAGTCCTGATGTTCAGGATGGAGAAGAGGGGCTCTGGAAGCGCAGCACTGGTTTTTCTCTGGCTACCAGATGATCAGGCTGTTGCATAGTTTGAAATATATTGGGGGAGGGGGAAGAGAAAAGGAAATCATTTAGTACTGCATTTTTACAAGAACCAAATCTGCCTCTTGCTGCCTCCTGTAGCTGCTAATCATTTCTCCATTGAGATAGCAAGAAGGGCCACAGCAAGGGGAACGAACACAGGCTGAGAGCATCAGTGTGTATTTTTCCAATAGTCTCCCTCTAGGCTGCTCTGACTCTCAGGGGATGGTGCTCTGCCTGACTGTATAATGTTGTTTACTCAGTACCCTAACTTAGGCCACCGATCAAGTAATAGTCTTAATATATTTTCTATGAGTATTAAGTGATTACATTAAATACTGGGAATCAGATACACCCTCTCCATCCAGAAGGCAAATGACATCTTTGCCACCTCTTTCCACACCACATCTCCTGGACGGTATGCAGTGACTTTTAAGCTGGTGCGTATGGGTGCAAACCAGCAGAGGAGGAAGCACAAAACTGTCAGTAATCAGATAGTGTGAGAGCGTGTACCTTACAGAAGGCCACACTGCTCATTGCAGAAGCACACGGCTAGTTTTTAAACATTCTCAAATATCAAGCTAGAGAACGTCACCTCCTAGATCTGACCTTAGATCTCCCTGCTCAGATTTTTTTCTGTTTAACAAATGCATTTCTCCATCTTGCTTTGGGTTCTTCTGTCTCACTTATAGCTGCCTGCCAGATCTATATAATCTGACTATACAGAAGTATTGTTGAAGTGATACAATTTTGTGTGTACAGGCAAGCTCAAATATTACAAGGTCTCTGTCTTCCGAGAAATATTAAGCTGTACTGTATGAAACAACTGTTACCTGTTGGGTTTTTTGGAAAATAACTATGTAATTTTCAGAGCAATGTAATTGATTATAGTTTCCTGCTCATCCATCACCATTAAAGTGACTTAAGAGACCTGTAGTCGGATATGTTTCTGCAGACATTCATTGCATGGCTGAAAGTCTGCTCAGTCTGTTTTCTTCTTGAATGCACATATGTGGAAAACAGAAATGATACGTGATTTATTTTACATTCTTTGTAGAAACAAATCCCTAGATTTGCATGTCGACTGAAAAAATAA
The DNA here is from genome assembly GCF_000737465.1 of Haliaeetus leucocephalus. Lineage (NCBI taxonomy): Eukaryota > Metazoa > Chordata > Aves > Accipitriformes > Accipitridae > Haliaeetus > Haliaeetus leucocephalus. Next base: position 780,383 of record NW_010972572.1, on the reverse strand, counting down.
GATTAAAAACCATCCATCTAACTCATCCTCCATTGGAAAATGTTTTTCTTCTGCATAATATTTATATCCAGCATTAGAAATCACTGGTCACCTTCTTGGGCACAATATAAGCAAATTTTCCCTTTTCTGGGTCTGATCCAGCAGGAGCTTTTCCACCAACCTCTGGTGATTTGGGAGGGAGGGCAGGTAGGCCTGACTGTTACACAAAACCTCAGACACTCAGTAAGTTCTCTCTCCAGGGTGTTCTTGCCACCAGACGAGTATTTCAAGACATTTTACTGGGAAGGATACCACAGACCTCCATGCACATTTGTTCTTAGGCTGCCTGTTAGCTTTTCCTCTAGAAATACATCTTGCCTAGCATCTGGTGTGAGAAAATAGCTGCTTTTTTTTTTTTCTTTTTTTTGCCTTTTTTTTTTTTTCTTATAGGCACTACTGTGCTCTGGTACCTTGCTGAGTCACTGTTTTTGAGGTTAATGACTAGTGTCCTCCACTGGATACTCTCAGTTATTAACACCCACAGAGAGGGTACTTCTTGAACATGTACTAACAGACCTATAATCTTCTGATTTGAGACAGATACCAAAAGCTTTCTGTTCCTAAATGATGAAGAGAGAAAGGTTAACACAGACCAAAAGCAACAACTGCAATTTCTGTATCACCATTCGGCATTGGAGCAAAATAAAATTTGCAATCATAAAAACACTAAAAGGGGTTTTCTTAGGACTAGCCCCTGGCATACCTATCTGAAAAGGATATTTTGAAATAACTTGAAAATCAGGAGGTAATTCATTGCTTGAGGACATGGCAAGAACCTTGCTTCTAGCAAGAGTAATTTGCACAGTGTTTTGGCATTAAGCTTTAAAAATGGAATTTTTAAGACTACTCCACGTAAGATGCTCAGCAGAGGCAAATGTGTCTTTCTGGGGTTAGCATCTTTTTAGGAGATGGGTAGTTTAAAATAGCAGAATGTCTATCTTGCAGACCATTATTTTTATTTTAGAAGGAGCTTGATCTGGGAATGCCAAAAAACCAAGAGAAATGGCAAAAAAAGCCTTTTTGTTATTGTTTCAACCCTGCTCGTACAGTGCATTTGTAAGAATAGCAAATAATGAGAACGAAAATTCTAATACAAAATAAAAGCCAGGGCGATTGTGTGGATGGCAGAGGAATTTAAAACAGTTCCATAAAACTAAAACAATTTTCTCCAAATTGCATTGCTTATACAAATAGTATTGCTTATCAGAGAAGATTGTCTAGCTTCATAGCTAAGGGCCGGACTGGTTGTTTTAAAAGATGTTTTCCCAGAAGGTGGTTTTGAAACAAGAACAGTTAAGGAAGAAGGAGCGCCCAAAATGAACCAACAAGGAAAAAGAGAAACCCATGACCTTTAAAAAAAGAAATAGTTCAAGAATAATGATAAAGGCAGTACTAAAAGTAGTTAGTTGAAACCCAGCAGAAAACAGGTTTCCAGAACAACATCTAGAGAAAATATAGAGAGAAGAGACAATCATTCCTTTCACAAATGAATGAACTAACCCAATTGGTGGAACTCAGTGCCACAAGGCAGCTCTGAGATCAAGAATAATGAGAACTTGCAGAGTAACCATAATATTGACGACTAGGTGGCTGAAGGAGATGTACATTTTAATGCCGCAGAACCTAAAACAATTTCTGAAACAAAGCAGGAGACAGGAGACTAAACTAGATGGACCACCAGTCTGATCCAATCTGCCAGCATCTGCATCCTCCTGACAGTAATGGTCAAGGCAAGCACACATCTGAACCTGTCTTCCAGATCTCTTGTGTTTAAGAATAATGCTATAACCGTCATCATCAATAGCAGGAGATCATGGGATACATGAAAATGTTGGTAGATTAGCTGGCCCAGAAAAGTTGAAGTTTGGATTTTTATTGCTGGTGGAAATAATTGTGTACTTGATAGCTATTTCTTAAAAATAGGTTAGAGTTCAGGAAATCTGAGAATTGAAAAAAAAAAAAAAAGCTGGATGGTATCAGCGGAAGTACAAATTTTCCCAGAAAAGGTGGAAAACAAATTTATCTGCATTTCTCATTTTCCTAACTGGTTACAATAAAATTGTGAAGTAAAAATATGACAAATTTTATCAGGGGAAAAAAAAAAAAAAAACAACAGAGCAACAAGGAGATAAGAACTTCAGAATCTTGATCTATTGACTCGAGTGGATCCATGCTAATTTACAGCAAGGGAAAACTTGGTCCCTGGAGAACAGGGGAGTCACAAGCAATAAAGCTGTGCATGTTTGTCATGTATGGCCAGACAAACTTGAGAGTTTTTGGATCCTGCTAGTTCCTTGGGATTTGTTAATAAACACCCTAGTGGAAGCTGACTAAACCTGTGCTTCTAATTGCCTGAGATTCCTTATCCCCCAGCATGAACACTGGTGAATGGCGGCATTCACAAATACAGGGAGTAAAGCAGATGGCACTGGTTTTCAGAAAGCTTCGTTTGAAAACATGATTCCAAATTATATGGATAGAACAAATGCTCTATTGATTGTGAAACTGTAAAGCATGGTGATAAATGGCAAGATCAGAGTTTGTGTCATTGTGGATGGAGGATCCTGGAAGGTTTGATGCCACAGTCCTGTTTTACTGAATATCTAATATCTAAAATATCAAATAAATAGTACATTAATGAAATTTGGAGACTACATTAGATTTGGAAGAATCACAAATATTCATGTTGGTGGAGGAACAAATATAAAGGACACCAAGAATGATATTTAAAAAAAAAAAAAAAGAGAGGAGTAAAAGATAATGAGTTTTATCTGCTGTGGAAGCAAAGCACAAACTGCAAATATTATTACAGTTCTTCAGTTAGCATGATAAAAAGTTAACTGATCTTCTAGGGTGAAATTCTGACCTCAATTACATGTAAATGAGAAAACTACTATTGACTTCATGAAATTCAGCATTTAGCGCTCAGCTGTTTTTTCAGTTTGAGAATGGGATTTTCAGATGTGACTAAGAGATTTAGAAGCATATACCTGCCCTTTGGTCCCTTTGAAAATAGTTCACAAAAGCATATTGCTAAATAGGTAGCATACGTATCTGCCCTGAAAATTGGTCAGCTTTTATTACCAGAAAAGACCAACTGTTTCTATTTCAGTGATGCCGAGTTCAGATTGCACTATTGCGTGCTGTACCAATTCTACTGGTATGTCACAGCAATCCAGTCGATTTAAATTTTTCTGTCTCTCCCACCTTCAGCAAAAAGCATGTGAAAGAAACACAAGAATGTGTCTTTTCCAGTGTTTTAGATCAATGTTTAAGAGAAACTATCTTTTAGCCCATTACAGGTTATGATATAGGAAGAACTATGTGAAATTTAATAGCCTGGGTTATCCAGGAGGTCAGACTACCTGATCCTCGTCCTTTCTGGCCTTTAACTCTACGAATAAATTAGAAACCTGATCTCTCAAAGTTTTAATTTCAGAGCAGTCTTTGTAAATGGGGTGGAGTGGAATTCCTAATAAATTACATCCTCCTCCAACATTCATTTTTCTCCCTGAGAAAGGGTTTCTTTTAAAAAACAGTGTTTAGTTCCACATCTTCTAAATTACAAAAAAATTGTATCTCTTTATGTCTTACACTGTACTGTGTGCCAGCACAGCAATTATTAAAGCATTTTTATTGATATTACACAGCTCTCCATGAAATGTGAATTAAATTTATCATGAAAATTGATTTTTAATGACAGCTCAGGTTTACATTTCTGAAGTTCATACCTTTCCACTATTTTTTTGTTGGCACTAGAGTAGGGCAGCTACAATATCTTTATTTGTCAGAAATGGATCAGGAGACATCCTGTAGTTTACTCGCATTTATTAGTGTAATTCTAGTGGTGAAAACAATAAAGTTTTCTATTGAAGTTAATCTGCAGAGAGCAGAATTGGGCTAACTGGTCCAAATCTTCAAACCTGAGTACCTGAAGTTCCTACATCTGCACTTAGACACTTACAGGAGTGTCTTGATTTTTAAAGCTGTTGAATGTGCTGAGCTTTCATTTTAGTTTTATGAGAATTATGGGACACCACATCCCTGGAATCAATTTGTCATCCTCTGCCTCTTTCTCCCCATATATTATCTTTCCTTATTACTAACAAACTGCTGGAGGTAACTTTTGGTTTAGCAGACAGAACATGACACGGGGGAACTAAAGCAGTTAATAGTGCAGGGAATGCTGCTTTTTAATCTGCCTGTTTTTTCAGCTGCTGCAGATGGAAGGGGTGAGAGAATTTTCCGGGCTTGTATTTAACATATTGTATTAATATGCTTTTATGAAAACAGTCATCTGACATGGAACATGCAGGAGCAGAGTCTGGGCTTACAGCATAACTAGGTCTTCTCTGGCCTTAAGCAGACTGAGGACAGAAAGGTACAATGTGAAGTCAAATGCAATTATTGACCACTCCAAACAGTATTAGGCCAACTGAGCATCAAGCGTGCTTAGTGTTCAGGTAGCTTTCAGAAGGAAATTAGGTCCGTATTAGTGTAAGCTGCTGTGGATAAAACCTCCAGCTTGGTGAAAATGTCACTTTTGCTTCTCCAAAATAGCTGTATTTCTCTAAGACACATCTGTGCAGGAGTTGGGGGGAGGCTTGGGTTGTTTTTCATTGGCTGATGGGGGAAGGATTATTGGTTGCTGTTAAAAATGATCCCAAGCAAACTTTTACAAGGTCTTCTGTGACTAATAAAACCTGAGTCTTTGAAATGTACTACAACCCAAGTTGTTGTTAAGAGATAATTCTCTTCGATCCAGATGCTTCCATCTGAAGTGCAGTGCAGAGAAAAGAAAAAGGGAGAAGGAAAATTGATGGAAAGCCCCTGAAAGCAGAGGGGGAAGGAGTCTGCAATTTCTCTCCCTTTAACACTTCATGCACTGAACTTAGGAAGTAGCTTAAAGGTTCCCATGCAGAGTACAGCACGGTGGGGACTGAGAAAGACCCCTGCCCAGTGTGCTTACCTGTGAAGAGATCTGGGAGGAGGATAGTCCTTTCCAGGCTGGGTAGGGTACTGACACATTGGGATCTTGTCCGAAAGGTGATAGTAGATAAGGTGGGGTTATCTTGCTCATAGTATAATCTCTGTAACACTGAATACATGATCATAGATCTGTGAAAGTGCCTAGGAAGAGCTCTTTACATGAGTGCCCTGAGATTCAGGCAAAGGATTTTGATCATCCTCAGCAGGTTTGGTGTATTCTGTAGATGTAAAGCGTAGTAAAATCCTTCCCCCTGTGATTTGTATCGTATATTTCCAGCCATTTTTCACCTCTTCCTGCACTCAGACCCAAGGGTCTGCTCATGAACAAATGAGCGAGATAAGGCGTGGAGGCATTTTCTCACAGTCCTGCAAGATGCAGTACGGCTGCTGCTTGTACAGTGATGCAGCATCGTCTCCTTCATGTCTTTAGAATATTCCCTCCAGAAAGGAATGAACATATTTTCCTGGCCACCCATCTCTTGGGTGTTTATTTCATTTTTGGCCAATCCTTACCCCCTTCTACCTGTGCCCTCTTGCATCTAGTTCCTGACCTCTGGACTTTACACTTTAGTCTGGAGAGATGGAGACTTCAGTCATCTCTGGAAAAGCAAGTTTGCTTGTTTGTAAACAATAAATCATGACTGGCAGCATTGTTTCGTGGGACACCAAATCCTTCTAGCTGCTAGTGATAGCTGGAAATCGAAGGCGCCTTTAAAAATCCCAGCCTGCGTATCCGATATATGCTGCAGATGGTATACAAGCAGCCCCAGTATTTGCAGAACTTCACTGATATGTCTCACTTACCTATTTACTTGCCCCAATGTAAAATATCCCATCAGCAGACACTGTATATATTTTGTTCTGAGAAGGCAATCCCTTTTTATCTTCCATGAATTTGAAAATACACCAAGCTCCTCGAACAAAAAATAAAAATAATAATGAGGCAGACACAGCAGTATAAATCAATATAGCACTATTGATGTCAACAGAGCTATGCAAATATATACTAGCTGAGGATGACACATAAAATCAAGCACTAACTTTATAAAGAAAAAGATAGAAACAACAGCAGCAATATTAAATACACTTTTCAGCTATGCTCAAAATGGATTGTGGAATAAGTCATCGTTGTAATATTTGAGAGGGCTGTGAATTCTTCTGTGAGCATGTTGCTTCAGGAGACGAAGAAAAATCAAAGCACAGCCTTGCAAGTAACATTCCCCCCTGATATTAACAATAAAACTGTAACACTGCTTGGCTTTAAATAACAATTCTAACCAGTTTTTGCAGGTTGTTGTAAATTCTGCTCTGCCCCAAAGAGTCAGAGTTGCAACAGTGCCGGAACAAATGCCATTCCAGGCAAGTGATTTGCATCAGCATTGGTCAACTTGGAGTTTTACTAAAAACATCGTTATTTCAGAAACCATTTCTGCCTGCAATGAGCGTTATGGTTGTATTGCAGGCAAAGTTCCCAGTGAAGCGCTGGGTCTGCTTGGATAAAGCCCCTAAAGATTAAATAAGAAACATACCAGTATCACTAGTGAATGTGCTACTCTTTTGAGCAGTAGAAGCTGTTGGGCTCACACAAAGCTGCGGTGGTGACAGAACGATGTATCTTCTGGTTAAGCTGCCAGTCCAGCGTTGGTTTACTAGCACAAGATTTCCCATATGTGTGAAGCCCCTTTGAGAGCTGATGAGCTCCTCTTGAGTCTGAGGTTCCCTACTGTCAAATCTGACCACAGAAATGGGTAGTGGGTAAACAAAGCTTAGAAAAAAAATTACTTAATAAATCAACAGCTTAGCAATTAATGCATGTGCCTACCCCATAAGTTCGTAATGTAGCAAACTTGTATGAGTTAAACATTCACCTAGTATTCATTTCACAGAATGGAATTATTCCTCATACACATTAACTGAGACAATTACTGAAACACCAAGATCAGATTAGCTACTGTATCTTGAAAAGAACAAAAAAGAAAAGAAATCATCGCTGCAGCAAATTGCAGAAGTGTTAAAAGGCTCAGAAGGTTGTTCAACTAGTAGACAATTTTAAGTAAAGCTAATAAAACATGGCCATTTCATTATTCATTCATGAGAAAAGGCTGAGTTCAGACACTGCATTTCAGTAGAGAAGCTGGTCTATAATATCCTGTCTTTTGTTGCCATTTCCGTGATCTCCAAAGACATCTTGTTTATGTAGCAATTCTTCTAGTGCACTGAAGACCAACGCAGCGAAGTCAAAGAAGAAATCCTCACCATTTTAATAGACTTGAAATCCGGTCCTGATCACCCTCTTCCCAGTTCTGGGATGGAGCCCTGCACAGTGCAGGAACCTCATGCTGACAGCGCTCAGTGCTTTCCAGGGAATAACCTCTCCCTTGTTTCACTGAATCCTTATTGAAAGGCTGGGTCCGCTCCTCCTGAATTCAATTGCAAGATTCCCTTTGCCTTTAATTTGTAGCAGGACTGTAGGATCCAGATCAAGAGCCACGTCAAGAGATTTGTGATCCATTTTCTGGCTCTGGTTCTGACACGCATCGTGAATAGTGGTGTGCAAATTACTCTGGTCATTTGTTCTTCACTCGGACCGTCCATGGAATCAGGGATGGAATTAATTTCCCTGTTTGCAAAGTGTCTCGATACTGATCGCAACAGTGGTCGTGAGCCAAGGCTGCTGTGGTCTGAGGACATGCTGCCTTGGGCACTAAATGCTACGGTGAGCTGAGGTTTCCAAAGTCAGCTAGAGAATTTGGATACAAATTATGGGAATTTTGATAGGCATCCAGATTACCAAGGCAAGTTTAAAACATCATCTTTAAGCATCACTAGCCATAATCACTCCGGCTTTTTGCTCCAGTCATTTTCTCCTGCGTATCCAGTTAGTCATTATTTTTTTGTATTCTTCCTGCCTCTTTCCTGTCTCTTTCCAGGCAGAGACCTTCTAGCCATTAAACTTCCAGGAGTGTAACCTACTGTCAAATGAGGCAAAACACCAAATAATTAAATAAATAAGCAGCATCAGGGTCCATTGAAGGAAGAGTTTGGTTAGGCAGAAGCTGTTTTATTATTTTACTGATCTGATGCACCTTATTTTCATCTTCTCCTTTTCCTGTCAGAGTGTTCTTGCCATTTAAAATTTAATCTCTTGATTTGACATTTTCTCCTGTTCTCCATGCCACTCGCTATAATTACAGTTCTTCTACCTTCCGATGCAGGTCTTAAACACTTTGTATTTTTTTAAATCCTGTTTTTTTCCCCAGACTGGAATTTATTTGTAATTTCTCAGGAAAAAAATCACCTAGTTAAAAACAACTGACATAGATTATTGAAGGGGGAAGGGGAAGAAAATAGGATAGGGAGGGTTATCGCTTGTACAGGGCACAGTTGAGCTAATAAAGGAAAACAGCAAGTTTCAGCTCTAAGGCTTGGCCAGATCTCTTCAATACCAGACAGATGGGATCACGGACCCCTTGAGGTGGGCATAATCTTTGTGTTCTTACTGCTGGGCACTGCGCAAGCACAGGTTCTTGCTTGTGACTATTACTTCTGTAGTCTGTCCCAAAACAAAAAATAGCAGCAGTAACTTCATAATAAGCAAATATGGACCATCAGATAGTGAAAAAATGGTATCACGGGGATATCAAGAATAGGCCAGCTATTGCACCATGGGGATCCACTGTGCAAGCCAAGACTTTCCCCTTCCCCTTGGCACCTCTGTGGCACCTCTGCAGAGACTGGTACATCCTGCCTGTTATATGTTGAGCAAACAAACACTGCCTGGTGGGAGAGGCCATAGTTTAGCCCTTATTTGAATCATTTCTATAGATGTTTTTTTGAAAAAGTATTCAATGATCCAGCAAGGCTTTCAAAGATCAACCTCCCTACAGTGTGGGCGGTAATACAGAACACGCTGCTTTCAGACCTAGCTGCCTCTGGTAATGGCAGGTAAAGCACTTTACCTTACTTCTTTCACAGTAATACCATGAAAGCCTGCTGCCCTAAGTCATACTCAGGAGCCTGCACTCATACTGCTCCTCATTCCCCCAGAATTTCTCAATATAGTCTTTTACAGCACACCTTAAAAAATTATGATAGTGGGTCGATCTAGGACCAGCTTTCGAAGGTCCCTTTCACGGACCTGCTGTAGAGCCATGTCCCAGTCCTGTGGCAGTCCTCCTAGCTTCATTATAAACTGATGGCTGGTGCTACACACGCTGAATTTCTTTGGGAATGCCACAGCAAACCAGAGTCTGGAAATGCTAGACACACTTCAAGTAGTAAATACCTTTTCTGAACACCTTAACTTAATAGGGCTTTAATATTTCAGCCAGCTGTAAAATCAGAACATGACTCGCTAGCCTGACAACATTATCTTGTCAAGATCCCAATTTGTTGACTGTGGGAGGAGGGGGGGGTGTTCTTGTTGTTTTCTACTTGCTTTTGGTTTATCCTCAATTCTTTTTTCATTTCCCTTTGTATTGATTTTGCAATTTTCCTTTCTGCTTTTCACATTTCACACACTTAGATTTCACTGATTTCTCTTCTTTTCTTCCTGCGTTGGTATTTAATATGTGCATTTGTCTCCATGCTTAAACATATGGAGTGTTGATATCTTATCAGCTTCATAGAACTCCCACCAAGACTTTTCTTCTTTTGTTTTCACTTGGGTCACACTAATGGTATGCTGGCAGCTGAGTGTTGGGACCTCTTTTCAACTAAATAAATCAAACCAGAAAAAGAGAGTACAGGGGTTCCTTTGATAACCCCTCTGCTCTTTAAGCAAATTCACAGGCTCAGAGATTACAGCCATAGTTATAGCCTTGCTGAACAAATGTTAGGATTTTAGCAGGAAGTCTTATTCCCTTATTTATTATTAACATACTAATGTAAAGGGAAGTACAAATGACAGGAGTGTGAAATATGATTGTCACTGGGCTCAGTCTTTCCAATGGATGCAATATTCATGGGTACAGCTCAAAAAAGAGAGGGTGCGACTGTCTTCAGACCTCGGGTTTAACACCGCACAGCTGGGCAACGCCGCTTACGCAGGCCTTTCCGTACAACAGGCTACGAGCTGCTCTCCAGATGCTTCGCAAGCACCCTCAGCTTCAGGGACAGCATTTCCATGACTGTGGGACTCTTTGCCCACCCTTCTGTGCTCTGTCTTGCTCTTAGCCACCGGCACAGATCGCAGCCAAGAAGGGGAGGCATCATGGCTCTGCCTCCCAATGGGCTAAATGGCATTTGTGGTTCTCTTCCATTGTATGCAGAGCCATAGCTGGAGGGGAAAAACATGCCTCCTCCTCCTCCCAAGATTACATTTAAGAAGCTGTTATATGCTGCATGGTATGTTGTACCAACTGTATAAAAACTAGGTTATGGTAAAAGCAAATGTACATCTGTTTAACTTTATTGCCATGAGCAGTCCCGTTTGAATCTATGTGATTAATCAGAAGCAAAATTTTAAGCATATGAATAGGCCTGGGCAGGACCAGGACATTACCATTCAGCAGATAGAATCCCCTCACTGCAGTGATTTCCATCAGAAGAATCACAGCGCGCACATTTGCTGAGGACGAAAGATTGTGCCTGGCCAATGTATTTCTTATACTGCCATGACCTCAGGAGCAGCATAAGTTCTTATCCAGTCTGGTTTTCATCCTTTTATAATCATAATTTGTTGCTTTTGCTTAACAGCTTAATTTAGTCATTCTGATATTTTTAACTGAAAAAGAAGCATCAAGTTTCAACTAGTTCTTTGGAGAGTAGGATATGATCTACTCTTAGCCCAAATCTTTGTTGTCTGACAATATTTCTAGAGTGTCAGCAGCTGAAGACAGTGGCTGTTCAGTAATCTCAGCTTTTAAATAATAATAATAATAAGGACAGACATTAGCCTTCAGGGTTTTGAAAAATAGTTTTAAAAGTCTATAGTACAATATACAGCATACAAATCACATCCTTTCACAATGAGTTGTTCAGTATAGTTTTCACAAATCACCTCTGTAATTTTGCTGGCTATTGCCTTGATATTAGAAAATTTGGACTTCACAGTTTTGGGAGTGTGAAATATCCGTCTCTGTAATTACTGAGAATCTTTTTTATTTTTTAAAAAGACTGATTTTTGAAATTTATATGAAATTAATTTACCTAGGTTGAATCTCAGAAAGTTAATTCTGTATTCACAGAATAATTTCTAAGTTTGGGGAGGATATGCTGTATTCATCATACAAAAGAGAGTTAATAGCTGTTTTAAGCGCTGCATGCATCCCAGTCTACAGCGTGGAGCTGCAAAAGATACTGAAGATCTGTATTCCAAAGATGAAGAGGATTGGGTCAAACAGCAGGAATTATTCTGTATTTTTTTCATTTTCGTTTTTCAAACCTTCATAGACAGTGTCAGATGTTGCATTTTGCCAGGAAGCCCTTTCAGAAACACTTCAGACATCGCTTTCCATGTAAAGAGCTATGGTTCTCCAGGAATGATTCTCCAAGTGAGGTGTAAATGAGGCTCCATTTTTGGTAGCTTAGCTATACTAAGGTTGTACCACTATAAAGCTGTGACAAGAGGAAATTTGTTGGCCAATTTATCATTTTTCCCCAGAGTAGGAAAGATTCTTCTGCCCAATTTTATCTTGAAGAAAAACCAAGAATCCTCACTAGTAAGAACATAGTAGAACGCCCCATTTTGTCAGCATGTGGAAGACACTGGGATGACTGCCATTGCCTCAACAGCTCACAATACTCCTATAGAGTTTCAGTAGGGGAATTTTATTCTTCTAAAGAGCTGGATACTCCTGAGGATCCAAGCTGATCTTTCCAGAGCTTAGGAGTGCTATAGCAATGGAGATAAATCAAAGACATTGCAGAGAAAATGACCAACCTTGGAGCAACCAAATTTAGGGAAAGCCAAGACTGGACTTCTATTTATGTAATAAACAATGATGATGTAAAAATCAAGAGACAGTGGCAATATAACAACCCCTAAAATCATTTCCAAGCACAGTACTGTACATTTCAGACAATCAAAATGACAATCCCTGAGAGTACAAGATTAATTAAACTTTGACAGAAGGCAGTCTTTTCAAAATCAAGAATCCTAAGTAGCAAAATGACATAAAATTCAGGAATACCTGGTTTTTCAGATTTATAGATCTGCAACCTCAAGCTCTCTACTTGCTTTACTTAATCAGACATACAGCCTGCCTGTAGACACACAAAAAAAGAAAAGGAATAAGGCAAAAGAGCAAGTGGCCCATAAAAGATACCTAAGTTGGACAGGGTTGCATCCTCTTCTCTTCTTTCTCCACTCTAATCTCCCCTTCCCTCCCCCTCATGCTCTGCTTCTCACCAGTGGTTGATGAAGGCCTGTCTGGTTTTTTTTTATATTATTACTATTTTATTAGAAGTTCAGTTCCTGCTGTGTCTGAAACATTCTACGATAGCTGGAGAGTAAGTCAAATGTGACACTACATAAAATAAGAGACTTGAGTAACTGTGATAGGAAGAGATTTACAATCTGAGTGTGTAAAGCTTTGTGGTAGTGTTTTTTGTTAATGCTTAATTTCACTTCTGTGGTGGACTCACATTTTTCCTCTATTAAACTTTCACCCAGCTTCTCCATTCAGATGCACTGGGAGAGCCAAATAAGTGCATTTCCCGAGATACCCTGTTGAAGAATTAAAATGTGAGTGGTTTGGCTGAATTACTGGGGCCCAGGGAAGAAGTCTGGGGACAGAAACCCCAGATGATGAGACAAGGTCAGACGCTGAGAGCTGTAATCAGCCAGGTGGGCATTGACCTGCTGGAAAGTAACTGCAGAGACAACATTAAGACAACATTAAGTGAGGGCAAATTGTCCCCACATCCCACCTGGAAGGTTTCACTTACTGAGTTTACTCACAGCTCTCAGTGAGGATGCCGTAACACTTCTAGTAAAAGCAGAACTAATCTGTACCTCACATTTTTGAGTTTGTTTTTTTTAAAAAGCAGTTCCCTCACCCATCTTCTCCTTCCGCCACCCTTTAAAGAACTGTCAAGCAGCAGGTTTATTTTTGCAGAATCCGAATTTAGGGTGTTAGGAAACAAACCAACCAGGGACACATTTAAGAGGAAGACTTCTTCACATTTTTGGCACAACGTGCGAGCAAACAAATCTCTCTCTGAACACTTCTGTTCACCACCATCTTTTCTTGCTCCTGCATTTCTCTGAGCTGAGAGTCACTTGAGCAAGTTCTGTTCTGGCAATAAGGAAAAAACCCGATATTCATATTCTACATCGTGTTAATAAAGCACCATCTGACTCTCTCCATTCCAGCTGCCGGAATCTAGCAGAGACTCCCATTGCAGTGTGTCCTGGTTTCAGCTGGGATAGAGTTAATTGTCTTCCTAGTAGCTGGTACGGTGCTATGTTTTGAGTTCAGTACCAGGACACAGTAGGTACCTCCATCGGACTGCCATATCACAGCCCCATCCTGTCTTGTTCTTCATGCTCCCCCGCCTGCATTCACTCCCTCTCTTTCTTTCCCATCAGACGCAAGCTTTCTGGGGCAGCAAACGCTCTTTATGTTTTACATTTGCACAGTAGCAAGTACAATGCAATTCCTGCCCTTAGGCATTAGCACAAAACAAGTCTTAAAAGGAGTATTACATTTTTGCCCTTATATATGTCTTTGTGTAGAACGTGGCTCTGAACTTGGCTTGGCCACAGCCATCTTCTCTGTGTACACACAAGCCAGAGGGAAGCAAGTCCATGGGAGCTTTAGGAGCTGGGTAAGGAGAAGGGCTGCAGGGTGGTTGCATGGAGCCCTGGAAAGCTCCTTGACCCGGCATGACTTCAGGAGGAATTTCAGCACCGAGGGGGAGACTGGATGACTGGCTGCTTGCAAAGTTGGTCACTGTTGAGCAGTGTAAGCACCTGGGACCTTGCTGGGTCCAGCCAGCCACAGTAAGCACAGCTCCTGGGAAAAGTTGAGTGGAGACAGGCAGCAACCACCGCTGCCATGCTTGCCCCAGGGCAGGAGACAGTAAGGCGGCTGTCAGAGGCCACCACTTGGGTGATTTTGACAGCTGACAAATATCCTGGTGGAGAATGACCCATTCATCAAAGGCAAAATTAATTATGGATAAGATTTGAAGGAACCGTTCAGGAGTGCTGTGTTTGGTTGTTAGGTAGCAGTGGTCCGGGCTCTCAAGGTCACCACTAAAGGGGATGCTTAATGCCCAGCTGACACTCCCCTTTGATTTCAAGCTCCTTTTAAAACACATTTGCACACTTCTTAGCTAGCTCAGATACACCCTGGATTAGTAACACACACCACTGCTCCTCTCAGCTCCCTCTCCTTTTGCTGCCTTTGAGTATTCCAACTTCTCCTTTTGCTCTTGCTTATCTCAGATTTTATATCTATGTGCAGTGGTTTCTCTCTGTGCTGCTCTCATTTCCCTTCTCTGTCCCTCCATGTAATCCTTATCCTTTTCTGTGCTTCCTTTAATCCTGGCTGCCCAATTATGCAAATTGCACATTTACATTTTGACAGGGCTCCTCCACCCCTTTTCGCGTCATTATTTGTAATACGAATCATTTCTCCCTGCTTCCCCCAGTTCCTAGCTACCTCTCAGCTTCCTTACTAGGATGTCGTGTTGAAAACGTGGGGCTCGGCCGTGACCCTTCCTCCAGCCCTGTGCTGGCAGGGCACTGCAGGCAGCCCTAACCCCAGCGCTGTGCTGCACAGGACAGCTCGGAGCAGCACATTGACCTTCTTCTACTGCGTTGGCTGAGAGTAGAAGCAGGTCTTCCCACCTGACCACCCACCTCCCTGCCATCAGGTACAGAGGGCTGTAGTTGCAAGAAGCTGAACTGGGAATATTAGCACAGGTGAAGTAACCTCCTTCTCTCTTCCACTGTGTCAACTGATGCAGGTTTCTAGTAATTTTTTTTCAGAATGTTGTGGGTTTACATCTATTCCCCCAAAGATTAGCTGCACTTGTCTGCTGTACATCTAGGGGAAAAAAAATCACCCAGAGTACCCTTAAAAATAAAGTTTGGGTAGAGAAATTAAATGCTATTTCATCCATAACGTACTTATTAAAACTCACAAGACTTTGCAATAGCATCTTCCACCTTAAGTTGCATTTACCACTATACTCCGCACCAGGTACTACATTGCCCTCATCTCTACAGCATTTAAGGTTTTTCAAGTAGAGCAGCATCAGTTTCTGCTTCCAATCACCCTCTTCCTTGGATGAGATTTGTTTCTGCAGACTAGTGTTTTATTTGGGTAAGGCCTTATTTATCTTAATTCTAAGTACATCCTGCTCTGCGTTTACATTGGAGAAGGCAAGGTCAGGGAAGTACACATCTTATTTAGACTGGAAAGTGCTGAAGTCTGAGGGTTCCCGGTGAGAAGTCTCCCAGTGGTAGGCATTATTCTTACTGCTCTCTCATGATGACCTTCATTAGCTCCCACATGAGTTCATTACCTCATCTTCCAAGAAAGCTTGATATCTGTGACGCATTACGCAGAGGTAAAATTACGTTTAAAAGTACGAAAGCCATCTTAGCTTCACTGGGCTGGGGGCCAGACTTACACAAAGCACCACTGGCATCTCCAGTCTTAACCTACCTTCATGATACCGCCAATACAGAGGCATTATTTGCACGTTACCTACAGATGCAGCAACATAGCCCCAAGAGATGGCCATCCCCAAAGGTAAGAAAAAGAGGCAAAGGTTGGGCGCAAAGCATCATCATCACCCATGGTTTACAGAGAGGCAGAAACAATTAGCCCAAGTTTAGCGAGAAGCCTGCAGGAGAGCTGGCAGCTGACCCCAGGCACACTGAACCATGTGCCATGAAGTTTGCTGCGTGATTTACGTACATATGAATTTCTGTAACAGGAATGTATTTTTCCTCTTCTTTCTCTGTCAAGCTTGAGTGAGCACACGGTTACAAGACAAAATTGCCTTTGCTTTGCAACAGTGCTGTCCCTGCCTGTTCTCCATTGCTGTTCTCACACCCATTCTTCTTTGTCATTTCCAGTCCTGTTACGACACCCCATCTTTGCTCCTCTCCTCTTCTTGGCCAAGACAACATGGAAAATTCACATTGCTGAGGGCGAAGTTGGTACGTCAGAGTGCTATCTTCTCTCTCTACAGCTCCCTATTTTTCTACAACAAGCATTTACCTTTGAACTTTTGTTTTAATCTCCCTTTTATCAATTTCCACATAAAGCCCCGCTGGTTTTCTGTCCAGTCCAGCCCCTCATTTACATTCCCTGTGCATGCCTTTCTATACTTAGATTCAACTTCCTTCCCTGTCTTATCACCCGTCTTATCTGCTACCTTCAGCTTAGCATCTTTTATCTTCCCCTTTTGCTCTCCCCTCTCCTTTTTCTGTCCGTTTTTAAGTGAACTCTTCACGCACCACTAAGCCCACTCCATTATGGCACTGCCATCATTTCCAGTCCCGAGCGCCAGCCGGCCTAGGCATGCCTCCCCTCGCTGATGGAGCGGCAGCGTGCATCCCCTGCATGCACCGCTGGATAAATGGCCAGCATTAGAAATGTTCTGCGAGATGGAAGCCTGTGGCAGTGCTAATGTGCCACCACTAGTGCATCTCGCTGCAGTCGTCACATCAGTCCTGGGGGAAATTACAGCAAGATGATCTACGGCACTAGACCTCCTGTTTTAATCCTGGCTCTTTTGCATCCTGCCGGAGAGAAGTACAGTCGCACTAGCAGCTGGAAATGACTGGCCTTTTATCACAGTGTTGCTGTATCGTTGCTTATTTCACTGCGTGTTTGCTCCCATCGCGTGCTGACTGTTCATCGCTAAGAGAAGATGGAGGGGAGCTGGACCAGGAGAGAGGAGGGCTGGAGGAGGAGATGATTAACGCTAATGGCCAGGACTGGCAAGATGAGGCTGATAATGGCTGCTTGTTGCTTTTTTGCTAGCAGAGTAGAGCAATAGCCATATGAGAAAGGGAAAGGTCAGATACTGAGGGAAATAGAAGATACTTAAAGCTAAATGCCAGAACATCAGTTTAGCGAACTAAGGAAATATTTCCCTCTTTGTGCCTTATGGGCCTCCAGAACAGCACGGCAGGGCTGGGAGGTGCTGCTGCTGCCCCCGCTTTGCTCCGCGGCCACGAAGGGGCTGCTGCAACAGGGAGGGTTTTTCGAAACAGTTCTTCGGCATCAATCAGCAGGAGCACTCAGTCACGTTTAAATGCGATTGATGTAGTCACGGATCACTTGCTTATTGAGAGTTAGGGGTGAAAACCTGCCCGTAATGAAACGGTCACTGTCGTTATCTTTTGCGCGGCTGTAACCGTTTTGGCTGGAGCACCGGGGCCTTCAGAGTTAAAAGCTCAGCTGCAGCTTCCCACCTCGGGCTGCAGGGACTTGTATTCCCAGCGCAGCAGTCACGGGTCAGGCTCTGTAGTATATACATCCCAGGAGGCTGTGTGTGCGTAGAGCCTGAGAAATCCTGGACACTGCTTTGAACTTAAATTATTAATACCCACCTCAAGGCTTCCTCGAGAAGACAAGCTGAAAACCACAGTCTGTCTTTCACTCAGAGGATACTCCACGTTTATGTTTGTGTCAAAACAGGGGACTTTCACAAATGCCTTTGTTGCCAGGGGCTTGAATTATGTACAGGGAACTTGGCACTCCGCTGCATCGCAGTAAACAACAGTACATTTCTATGGATTTATTAATCGGTTTTGTATGCATCTATTTTTCTGTAGTGGTTTACGCAAATAAAATGAAGTAACCAGAGGATTTTTACTGAGTTAATTAAAGAGGAGAGCAGTTCCAGGCAAGCATGACATTAAAGACTTGCCAAATACCTCTTTTCTGAAAATACTACCAGCCACTTTAAAGTCTGCTCCAATTCTCAGGCTCTAATGGAAAGTCCTTTCCAGACAAACTGGTTCAAGTTCCAGAATAAGTTGTCTGTCTGCGAGTTTGGAAAGGGGAATGGGCAGGAGGAAAAGGGGTTGGGGGGGTTGGGGGGATAGGGAAAAAAGAGTATCTGAGATAATACCTTAAAAGTTCTGTGAGTGTCCCCCTCCCAAAGCATTTTAACTATCTTGGTTCTGTCTGAGGCTCCCAATTCAGGGGTAGTGTGGTGAGCCAGAGTCTCAACAACTTCAAAACTGAGTCTGAATTTGGTCCTAGATGTCTAAAATCTGTTTGATTTAATACTCTTGTGCTTTTTTCCCACGCTTTAAAGCTCTGTCCTGCTGTGCTGGCTTTGACAGGAAGCCCAAAGCAGTCATCAGTTTCTATAATCACGAAATTTGCCACAAACAGCTCCTTATTAAAATCAATGAGAGATCTGACCTGTTAATTTCTGAAGTAGCCTCCTGTATGCAGAGGGGCTCTGCAATATTGTCTGGCTCTCGGATGTGAGAAATGACACTTCGTATTGCTCATGGGGTGCTAAAAATGTGTAGATGTGAAATAGATTGGGAGATATGCCAATACAAAGTTAATGGAAGTTCTCATAATTTCCCCAAGTGACATTACTGACCTGGTCTTGAAGTGAAGCCAGGTCTGGTTTCACATCATCTAACATTTCACTGAATGTTAAACGATTGAGATAGAATTTTTATTAGGTATGCCAGTATTTCATAATTTACCACAACCTCTAGATATACGTTTTCCTTTTACAGTCCAGGAGATGTTTATTATAGTCTTTTGAGATGCATTAAAAGGGTGTTAGTACAAATAAAGCTCCCTTCCTTATTCTCCAGGCAAGCTGCAAAAGCAATTTAATATCAGCACACTGGATACCTGGTGTGCTGCTTTAACACATAAGGATCCAACAAGTACACTCCAATGCTCTCAAGGGCAGATGTTTGATGACTTAGAGCTGCTGCAGTGGGAAAAGGGAACACAATGATGCCGAGGGGAGAAAGACCTTCGCAAAGGCAGCCCACCAACAGAGTGTTATTTTTCAAAATGTACCCACTCAACCCAACGGCACCCACAGCAGGGAAACATAAGGTAAATTAGTGACCTTTCAGGCCCAGATGTTAAGAGAGTAGAATAGCTGAGAAATCCAAGGGCTAAGGTCAAGATAAAGAGTGCTGCATAAATGCAACAGCTGTAAGACACTGAAAAGGCATCAGAGACTGTGAGCACCAGGAATATATAAATCACTCGAAGCAATCTGCTGCAGCAAGGCGTGCTGGTCTAGACAGTCTCTTTAAACTATTGCCAACACTTTCCAAAAGTGCGTGGTTAAAATTAGGTTGGGAAGAGTCCATATTTAGAAATTGAAAGGCACCAAAAGTACTGAGCACCCATCAAAACATATGGGCTCTCAAACCCTCTGGAAATCAGGTCACACATTTGAGGCAGAGATTTCTGTGCCGAGTTGCCCCTAAACTGTGAAGGATCTTGGTCAGAGAGCACTCCCCACCCTCCACTCCCCTTCAGAGCCAGCCTAAAGAAACATTTAAGAATCAACTTCTAGATTATAAGCAGCTTTGACCTATATAGAAAACCCAGAAGCCTGAGCAGCAGAACAAATGAAATATGATTTCCAACATTTCTTTTCCACCTGGATTTCCCGATACCCATAAGGAGTGACTTACAACAGTCTGTCTCCTTTATACTCCCCTCATTTTCATAAAACTTGCATAACTTTAGTGTCTTCATCATGGGTGGCTAGAGTTAGCCTGTGTTTTCAAACATCTACTTGGTTATTTGGAAGCATGCTTAAGGATTTGGGTATCCTGTCACTTATAGTAAAGGTTGTATAAACCACATAGTGATACCAAGTGAAGGGCTTTGTGTTGTTTATGCGTCTGCAGCTTCTCTAAGTTATTACAGGATTTTTACTAAGTAGAACCCTTTCCAAAACTGTGCGTATGCTTACAGAGACTTGTTTGAATCTTGTGCTGTCAATCTTTTTGTTGTTTAAGCAGTCTCTCAACTTATGGGAAGCTGATTTGTACTAATATACGTACTATATTCTCCAATTTGCTTTACGGAGAAATTTTCATGAAGCATTCTAAAAGCTGAGGGGGGGAAAAAGGATAAATCACCTCTAATTGGTAACATGTGGCCAAAAAAACCCCCAATAAAACCCAGTTAGCCAGAACATCAAGATTTTTTTTGTCTTATGAATTTGCTTTGCAGGTTTCCTTGCTTACTAACACACCAGAATCAATTCGCAAAGGATGTAACTTCATATCAGATGGGACATAAACAACCATTATTCCACCGGATTAAGACACAAGTACCTGTAAACAATGCTGAGTATTCCCTTTGGCAGATGCAGTTTCTGTGACCCCAGCACCTACCTGTGCTCTCTGTGGGCAGAGGATGCATCAGAAGGGTGCCAAGTTCAGAGGAGCAGCAGAAACAACAACAATTAACTTGGGCACTAAAGAGACTGAGCTTTATTACAGAAGACACCAGGCTCCATGCCTAAAGTTGACCAGCAGAAAAAATCCCATGAACCATTGGGTTTCTTCCGCCACCAGATCTGAGTTTAGTCAGATAATTAGAGTTCTAATTTATTTATTGCTCATTAGTTTTTTTAAGGCTCTGATCTTGTAAACACTCATGTGTTTGTGTTTATTGCTATGGTTTCAATTGTTGCACAAAACTGTTGCACAAAGTTCAATTGCTGTGTTTTTCATTCTTATGGAATTGAGTTCTACGAATATGGCCTATTTAAAATTAAAATTAGGCATTGATTAACAACTATTTCCCAAATCAAGAGGAAACAAAAAAGCCCTATTGAGACAACACAAAGCTGTATGCCTTCTGACAAATTTGCATGTTCCCCAGTCCTTGTCCCATTCAGGCTTTACTGGTAGAAGGAGGAAACTCACAAAAATACTCTTGTTTTCTCAGAAAGGCTTGTTTTTCCATTTAAAATAGCTTTGAGGAAAATATCCTACAAGCAATTTAGAATTGTTTTTTTCAAAGCATAACAAAACATACTACAGCTCATACATATATACATATAAATACAAAGAGATGTAAACAAAACACTTATAAAATCCTTGATTATTAATATGTGTATTTTCTAAACATTACTGGCTTCAAGACAAACTTACCTTGAAAACACACATGAAGGATCTTTACTGCTCTAACAGATGCTAAGAGCAGCTGCAGGGCCCTCCACAGAGATCCTGATGCTCAGCTGCCTCATGCTTGCAGGTGAGGCATTTTAACACCATCCTGCAGAAAGGTGACAGGGTGTCCTGGCTCCTTTAAAGAGCCTGGAGCAGGGAAGGGAAACACCAGGAATAGTCCTGTTTAAAGAAAAGTTTCACAGGGGTTTGAGTTGTGCTCTGATTTCTGAGTTACCCAGACAGCTGAACCTCAAGGAGGTGAAGCATTCTGCTCACTCAGTCAAGGTCAATCACTGCCAGAGTATTTGTCATGTTTCTCTCTCCGGCAGCTGTCAGAGTAAAGGGAGGCAGCTGACTACAGCGGTGAGCTAATGAAGCTCATCTGGTGCATTAGGTAGAAGAGGTGTGATGCAGAAGATTGCATGTTCAAACCCTACTATTAACTCATGCAAAAGTTGGCTGTGTGTTCTTTCCTGAAGACAGAGTGGAGGCTTGCAGCATCATTACAGAGAATAAAGATGATAAATGACAGTTGCTTTTCTAACCATGTGCATCTTTTCTTTTCCCTCCAGTGTGACTTGAGTTGCTCCTGAGATCCACTTGGGGCAGCTACCACTCCAGGTTTTTTGTCCTCATGCATTTTATCAAGCCACTAGAAAGCATTTGCTCTTGGATGAGAGCACACGTTTCTTTGCACGCTCAGTGACTTGCAATCCTGCATGTCCCTGACTGGGCTAAGGAGCCCTATGGTGGTGTGAATCCCCCTGTCTGGACCTGTTTGATCCTCCCCTGGGTGTACACCAGGCTGTAGAGCTCTTAACTGTGCATCAGGGATCGTGCAGGGGCCCTTTCTCTGGTTTAGGTGAAACCACTGAATAGGAGAGCGCTCAGCATCTGGCTCTGATTCTGTGCTCTGCCACAAGTTCCCTGATGGACCATCAGCAAAGCACATGGAGGGCAGAGAAATACAGGGTTTGTTTTTGAACCCAAACCCTGCACAGAGAGCTGATTCCCAGAAGTTCAGTTCGCGTTAAGCCAGATCCTTAGGAGAGCTCAGCGCTCAGTAATATCCACGCTGATGTGAGGGCTGGATTGTCTGGAGAGCTCAGCATCTATGCACTGAACTCTCTTGAAACCATGGGAATTTCTCCTGGTACTTGAATCCAAGCCAAACTCTTTCTGCCATCTGTCCCTCAGTATAGGAAAACACTGGCCTTCATCTCTCCAAATGAAATTCTCAACCCACTAAACTCAAGAGGACTTTTGCCTTTAACTTTGACCTAATAGCAGGATTTCTCCCACTCTGCCTCAATGTCCACCAGTAAAACTGGGAATGTCATACTTCTCCTTCCATAGTGCCTGGTTTCTGAGCTCTCATGGGTGTGCACAGCAGCAGTGTCTGCTGCTCTCGGGTCTTCTGGGTGCTGAAGGAATGAAAAATGCTTTAAACCATTTAATGACAAATTTAGAGTCTTTTCAGGGGAGTCCTCAACCAGCTCGTGGGATTCATATGGCAGAATTAATTTGTCTCTAAATTAATCCACAAAAATGCTAGTACCCTTAGGGACTTATTGATACAATATAAAGTTATAGATAACATCTTTGCCAATGTTCTGTAGTATCAATGCTGTTGTCTATCTTATTTTCTCCCTTATAATTTCTCCTTGTCAGTCTTTTACGTGGAAGTAGTGTTTTTGTCCTAATTAGACAATTACACATTAAGATGCACTAATTTGTTAACCTATGTTCACAAATCTTTTAATTACAGCAGTCGTCTTTGATGTGCTGTTATTATTCATCTATGGCAGTAAACAATTCAACAGCTAACTGGAAGGAACTCATTATTTTCTGAGAGACATTGTCATCATTTTTCAAAGTATTTTTTCCCTGGAATACAGATGGAGAATAACCAGAGAAATACACAGAGAGAATCATTACAGAAACCAAACACCTCATTCCGCCATATTGATAGTAATTATTGAAAACACAAAGATTTTTTCAGCATAAATAAGTTGGAGACTTCTCCTTCACACTTGTAATCCCCAAGCTTCGAAACAGCCAGAGTGATGAGAAAGCCTTCTCTAGAGGCAGCACAAGCAACAGCAACAGGTACTGGATACGTAGCCCTTCACCGTGCTTCCAGGTTTCAGTTTAAGCACTGCAGTTAGATGGGACACAGCCATACGGCAAAAGTTTTTGCTCATTTTTAAAGGTGGAGTAAAGTTTCCACATGCTTAAATCTCTTTGGTACCCTTAAAGAGAGTATTTAGCCCTTCTTTTGACCTTATTTCTTGCTCAAGCAAAACATAGCTGGGTGATGCTTTTTTTTTTTTTTTTCCACTTACCCTCATTGAGCTGCCTTTAATCTTTGTAAGGATTATGTTAATATTGTCAAGGATTTTTTTTCCCCCTCTGGTGCAGGGAAGCTGAGCTTCAGGGATCCCTGCTTGTGGTGATCCTTCACTTGTCTGAATGAGGTGTTCACCTCCAGAAGTCCCGTGCTTTTGATGATGCTACACATATCCCACCACAGCGATGGTCAGTTGGGGACATCAGCTTGGAAGTAACCTCCCTTCTGTTTTCAATGCAAGTAAGCAAGCTCACATCTTGCTGTGTACCTCTGCTGCGATTAAAGCAGTGGTGCTGCTTGGGGGAGCCCTGCTTACAGCCCATGGGTACCTACGTGACCTTCCTTTCCACCAATGCTCTGAGCAGCTTTCCTCTGCAAGACGGAGACTTTACGTTGGTGCTGGTGTTTGATGTGAGACAGTCACCCTGCCAGCCGGCTGCCGCTCTCACAAACCCGCACGGCACATTTCATGGCGAGTCACTGCAGCGGTAAATCAGTGAGTCCTCACACGCCCAGGCTCCAGCTTCTTGCCAGCCATTCGTCTTCCCCTTCCCTCCCTTAGGAAGGCACTGCATATGGATTTGGGTTTTAAGCAAAATAACTAGCTAAAACTATCAAAACGGTGGAGGCTTGTGTTTTATCACCCAGAGCAGCATAAAGAAGCTGCTGTCCTGTTACAGTTGCAAGGTACAGATTGCAAGTAACAGACCGTCTGTCTTGACAATCAGGTTGTCTATGTGAATATTTGCAAGATGCAGAGGCCGGATCCAAATTTTTGGATGCTCCACTTTCCCAGGCCTGGGAAAGACTTTCTCCTGACTTTGCATCCCTCAGAAGAGCAGCAACAGCCACTGAGAGCTCTTATGAGAGTAGGAAGGGGGAAAGGGGAGTGTAACCAGGCCATCTATTGTAATACCACAAGTCATTATTGTTTTCAATAGACTATTTTTGGCCCGAAGAGTTTCCCAACACACAAGCACTCACATACTTTCTGCTGGCAGTAGAAAGTGGTAGCTGTTCTTGAGAACAAGAAAGTGAATGGCAGAAAATAGTGTTGGGTCTCCAAAGCAAAATCAGCTACCCCTCCTCATTCCGGGCAGATGTTTTCCTAACCCCTTCTTAAAGAGCTGTAATGATGGAGGTGTTACGCCCTCTCCAGCAATCTCTCCCAGTGCTGAACCCTTCCTGCCCTGGGCGTGCTTTTTCTAATGTGCAATCTGTGTCACCTCTGTGGCAATTTAGGGCCATTATTTGTTGCCCTACCCCCTTTCCTGGAGGAGAGGAGCAGAGCAGAGCAGAGCAGACAAGATAAGAGTGAGAAGAAGGGAAGACATCCACTCTGTTTTCTGGGGAGCAAGCCTGTATTGACCTTTCTGTAGTTTTTAGCTTGTTTCATTTCTCGTACATGTACTCTGGTTTCCACTCCATAAAACCCAGCAGCAAGCGTGCTGTGGTGAGACGATTGGTGAGAACTTAGAGGGTTCATTTTGTCGCAGTTTTAAAATGTCAGATTAGGCTGCATAGTCACATTAGTACCGTTAGCTTTAATATACTCGATGCCTAATCTGCCAGGGCTTCTTTATTGACAGGCTGCATCTCTATTTGAGCTTGAATAAACTTGTGCATAAAATGTTATCTGCAATGACAGCTGAAAAGAGGTCTATTGCTCTTTAAATTTTTGATGGGAGGCAAGCATTCTGTCATTTGTGATAGCATTATATGTAATCCAACATAACAACTTGATAGTCTGATATAGCAACATTCCAGCTTCCCCGCTACCATTGTAAAGAGATGCTGCGTACAAGCTGCTACTACAGGCAATAATATCAGCGCTGACAGCTGGAAGAAGAGTCATGCTTCTCTCTTTAAATTTCTAGCAAAAACCCCTCATCTTGGGGGTGGACATCTTTGTTTGCCCAAAATTTCTGGGGAAATTGGGCTGATTTGGAAACTCATTACAGGATGAAGGTGCCTCATGAGATATCTTTATTTTCACAGCGCTGTCTGCAAATTTGGTACAGTGTGATTGTGCTCTGCCCTGAATCAGAGGACAGGGGCTCCTCGAAGCCTTTGCCCTCTGCACATATTTCAGCTCTATCATCTGAGTTCTCTCGTCACTGTTGGCTTCCCTGCCAACCTCTCCATTTCTGCCAGGCAGGGGTTGAGTGCTGTCACCCAGAGTCCCTGTCTTCCTTCCT
This sequence comes from Haliaeetus leucocephalus, assembly GCF_000737465.1. Classification (NCBI taxonomy): domain Eukaryota; kingdom Metazoa; phylum Chordata; class Aves; order Accipitriformes; family Accipitridae; genus Haliaeetus; species Haliaeetus leucocephalus. Next base: position 754,708 of record NW_010972572.1, on the reverse strand, counting down.
TTGTTCTCAAAAGCCCAGGACAATCACAGCTCTGGTTTACCACCAGCAGCTTTCAGCACACTGCCAGAAGAGCTGTGCTCTGCCACCCTGCAGGGACAGTGCGCACCTCTCCCCAGCAAATACTTTGTCCCTTCATGCTGGATGCTCCCTGCATTCACATTCATGTAAGGCAAGTGGGATAGATTAAATATATTGACCACTATTGGTTTATTAGTTGAATTGTGACTTTTTAGATTGCAGTATCTTAACTAACTGCTTGAGGTCAGGCAATTCAGAAATTAACTCCAAGTTAGTTCTCACAAGAAAAAGATCAATACACAGGATAAAAGATATCCATTGGATTATGAACAGTTTGTGTCCTGAAGAAATACCTACTCTGCTTTTTCTTTAAGTGGACTTGATTTTCACTCCTTTATACTTCTTCCATGCTAGTATAATTGATTTAAGTCAATGAAAATCCAGTGGAGCAATTCAGTTTAATGTAGCTGAGCTGCACCAGCATGAAACTGGTATGGCAGCGAGGACCAGTGCTAGCTGATAAGGTGTCACCAGCTTTGGCAGTCATGTCAAGGACCAGTTGATTTTTTCACATAGTCCACTGCACACTGTAGCAACATCAGTAAGCAACCAAGTGACACTGAAAGTTACCCAAAGGTATGTTCGAGTGAAGGAGCACATTTTAATATTACACCATATGTTGCTAAACAAGCTGTCAGGCAAAACTTATAGGCAGGTGGATACCAGACCTGTACGTAAATAGCTGAGGTGTATGTATTTTAAGGCACAGATTTGTGGAGGAGGCTGTACTTCCCCTGACTTCTGGCTGGCAGGGAGCATTGCAATAACCTCACCTGAATTTTGGCAGAACAGGAATCCCAGAATTTCACACGGGGTGTTTTACACTTCTGTTCTCATTTTTATTCCTGTCTGTACCTGTTACAGCATTGCTCTCTTTTCTGGTTAAATCTTTCCTTCACTGTAGTTACAAAATAGCCTTCTCTTGTCCAGGAGCATCGTTACAGATGTTTATATAGCACTGCCCGTGCATATAGAATCATTTAGGTTGGAAAATACCTTTAAGATCATTGATTCCAACCGTAAACCTAATGCTGCCAAGTCCACCACTAAACTATGTCCCTATGTGCCACATTCAGAGAAACATCGGATTCAGGCTGAGGCTCTGTGGAGCAGAGGCAGGTCGGCAGGTATGGGGAGCACACCCGGCTGGGGAAGAGCAGGCTACATTTGCAAAGCAAATTTTATGTAAGAGCACCAGTATCCTCTCCAAAGGCAGGCGAGTACTGTTTTTGTTTGCAGAGGGAGGAATCGAGGCACTTCGCTAGTGTCAGCTACAAGTCTTTCTCCTGATGTCCATAGGGCTGAAACTGGCACAAAGCTGGGGAGAGACCTGGAGCCAGTGTCCTGGCGTTGAAAAGCCTGGGGTAAGACCTGCTGAGTCGGTGTGCCAAGATGGAGCCTTAATCAAACTGGACATGGTATTGAGAACTTATTCCTTGCATAGTTTCATGAAAAAAAGGCCTTAAGGCAATGGTGCTGTGCATATTCATATGGGAGCGGAAACCTGCAGGGTGAAGAAATGTTTCGGGAGTGGGTTCTCCCAGACCTCCAGACACTGGTCCTGCTGCATTTAAAAATCAAATGTAGTTTTACCCTGATCAGTCCTGCAGTGGGAAGTGGTGGGAAGATCAGAGCTTCTTGGATTAACTGGAGATTTTATTATTAAAAAAAATAAATGAGCCCAGTTACTGTGAATAAAAACAATTTTCATTTTTGTTATGCGTTCTTTTCCTGGGCTTCCTGAGGCTGTTGCTAAGATAGGTAACTCTTAACATCTTTATATTGCTTTAATTCTTAGTCTTTTGACAAACTTCTTAGGCTTAGACTCTGGGAACACAAATGGTATGATACAAAGTAAATGCCTAAGTAAGTGTCAGCAGTTAATAGAGGTAAATTAATGGTTAATCGGACCACACATGTATAATTAGTTCCAGGTTCTAGGTTGAAAGTAATAAAATACTTCTCTTCTAAAAGAAAAATTGCAGTTATTAAAGTAATCCCAACACATTATAACCAAAGCCCAGGCTTCTCCATGTCTCTCACAAAGCCACGTCCACCCGTGCTTCGCCAAGGATGGCATCAGGCTTCTCGGCCGCATGGGCAGAGCTCTCTGCTGAACTCAGCTCACCTTCCCACCCCACACTCGGGCAAAGCTTTGGGGGTTTGTCCCTTTGAAGCTCTTCTGAAAGGCTGTAGTTATGGAATAAAGGTCTGCTTGGGTGTGTGGTTAGAGGTTATGTCCGTGTCTCCCTGGTCGGGAAGTTTTGGGAAGCTCTGGAGAGGGCAGCGATCTCCTCCCTCTCTGGATCACTGGATCGTCTTCCAGTGATGCACAGAGAAATCCCTCCTGTCATTAGCTCAGCACTACTCTCCTCGTGGGGTGACAAGCGAGCCATGCTCGCTGGTACCCCATGGCTCCTGTTGACTCTGAGCAGTATTTCTCCAAGAGCATTTGCCAAGCAGGTGTTTGGTATTGAAACTGTTCAGGCTAAGGCTGCAGAAAGTGTCTTTGTGAATCTCTATGAGCTAAATTGCTAAACTGCAGCCCAGTGAGGGCCACTACATTAAAACAATCTCTCTATTTTAAATGTCAAGAACAAGGCCTTTGCTGGAAGATCAATAGAAACACAGGAAGAAGTATTTTCAGTTTTGCATCCTTCATTCATCATTATCTTCATTACTTGCCTTGTTTGCAAGGCTGCCCTGAGCCAAGCAAAAGAGACACAGGCTGCCATCTGTCTTGTCTCCCCTCTGAGCTGCAATCCATTTGCTCTTTCCCTCCAGCCCAGGTGGGACAGTGGTGTGAGGAGTGGACAGGTTTGTGCTGGGAATGAACTCTCCAGGATGGAGGAGTGCTCTGGCTGGGAAAGGAGCACCGGTTGGCAAAGACAGGAGTGCTAGGCAGGGGTGCAAGCCTGGGCTTGCTGTGGGAACCAAGTGCACTAAGATACTCACTAAGGGCAGACTTTTTTTGGCCAAAATTTTCATCGCTGTTGCTATTAAAATGTAAAATAGGAAAGTGGAGTCGAGAAAGGAAGTCAGGAGAGCTGGAGACATGCAGCGACTCCAGCCTGGAAGCTCCCTGCCTGCTAATGAGGCATGAAACACCATGTGGTTTTTGTAATGCAGAGCTCAGTAATGGATTAAGTTGGACAGCTTGTCTTCCCGCAGAAAGCGACGTGGCAACTGTGAATTAAGGTAGGTGCACGAGTGGGTTTAAAAAAGGAATCAAACCAGTGTTAGGGGCAAAAAAAAAATTAGGTTAGGAAAATGCTTAATGGCATGTAGCCTTACTCGGGCTTAAAAGACTAGTGCTGTCCTCGTGCCGTCAGAGCAAATCCACTTACCTATCGCCAGCTCCAGTTACGGAGAAACTTCATTTTACAGACAGGATGGTCCCTGCCTCGCCTAACAGCCACTGTCTGTTCTACTACTGACCACCTTAGGGTTTTGTGTGAGCTGAGAAGACGACACTTACTCACAATGTAACTACCTTTAACAGCAGCTCAAAGATCTGAGAGAGAGGCCAAAGGTATGTATTTAACTGTAGACAGCTTTTCATAGTTCTTAAAATGCCTTTTCAATGAGAACTTAACTCAGGAGGTCAAATAAATTGAGTGAATACTGTGATTTCATTTCTCTTAATGTGTATCAAAGGCAGGCTCTGACAGGACAGCCATTTCATGTTGGATGCCTTTGCATTCAGGGGTTAATTTGAATGCTGGTGTTTTAGGTCTCATTTATGCCATATTTTTTCAGTAAACACACATCAACTCTGAAGATCTTAATTAGAGTCTTTGGAAAAACCCAATATGCTATAATTCTTCCACTGAGGTCTATATGGAAAACAAGCAACATATTTCAAATGCAATGGTAACAAACAAACAAGTGTGCGTAGCCCCAGTATATAGACCCAGTATATATATACACACACACACACACACACTTCCCTAATATGCTTGCTTAGACTTTACAATCTGTTTATTAATTCGTGAATAGACTTGATATGCCCTCTGGAAAAAATACTAAAATAATATCTCTCAGTTGGCTTCACTGTTAGCATGCCTCTAATTAACTAATGTACACCTCCACTTGCTGTTAAACAGTTTCATGATTCTTAACACCACTGTTGTTAGGTGCCAGCTATAAAAATTTTTAACAGCTCTCCTGTTACCACTTTTCTCCTAAGTACATGAAAGTGGCTTTACATATTTGACCTTTCCCTTCCCTGCTCCCATATTTTTAACCCTTCTTTCCCACTGCAGCAAAGAGCTGATGCATGGAATATCTCGTGACCAGTGAAGATGCAATATCCCTGCTGCTCAGCACAGGGCTAGTTTCCACCAGCATGGCTCTGAGGACAGAGTCCTTGTGTGCTTCCCCCGAGACTGCAAGGGACTGTTTGAGGAGCAAAGTTCTGATTTTGCGAGTAAGGCCCTGACTCATAGCAAAGGCCACAAGAAATGCTACGGCAGCATCTTTCACGAGTCAGCTTGCATGGGGAGGCAGGAGCTGTCAGCCTGGCACTAAAATATCTGTACCCCTTTAACTCCAAATACAACAGAAACCCTTTAGCCAGTCCACAGCCTAACACCCAGTAATCACCAGGAAGGCAAGAGTGAATCCATGGGATTATTTTCCTTTTTCAAGGTAAGCAGGATAATGTACTTGGCTGGAGTTCAGCCATGAGGCTGACAAATCTGGGGATGAGCCACACCCAGCAATTAAGGAGAGCAGGAAGAGTCAGACGGGATCAGTCCATAGATCACTAATGCAGAGTGACGCTCCGGCCCCTTGCTGAATCGATGGCTAAAAAAAAAAAAAGAAAAAAAAAATTACTCGGAGGGAAAGATGCCATGTCTTGAACAGCTCCTTCTGGACACCAGGCTTGTAACTGGAGGTCAGTCAACCGAGCAGCGCCAAGGTTCTAACAGCTGATGTGTGGCTGATGGAGCTGGCTGAGACTACAGTCTGGAGGGGCATGGCTTTGGGCCATGATCGTTACATATATTTTCCTCTTACAGTTCATAGGTAATGCAAATTCTGATTGTTACCCATTAGTTGAAGAAAGAAAACCAGATAAGCCATTTCTTCTGACACCTCTGACGCTGTGTACATCCTGAATGTTGTTAGCAATTTTGGTCTGGATCATTCATAAACCATACAAGAATCTGAACCCTAAATCCATCATGGTGCAATCCAAACGAACAGATCGGTGCAAGGATTGCCCCACAGGATGTGCTAAATGCCTTGCTCAGGGTCCTGCCCGTGAGTGTGCCGAGTGGGAGATGCTGGGAGCAGAGCAGGAGCAGCAAGGGGAAGGTGCAGCATGGGCCCTGCTCGTTGTATCCCCCAGGCATCAGGCCTCCTCGGCCAGACACTGCACATCTTCTGCAGCAGCTAATGGACCACAGAATGTATCTCACCTGTCCGAGAAATCCTTTGTAACATCCTGTGGCCGGGAACGTCGCAGCTTAACAATGCGAGTGTGAAAAAACACCTCCTGTTTTCAGCAGTGATGAAGTCTGGCAGGAGCTGAAAGCACTTGAAATTAGATCCTCAAAGCCTTTTACCAGGAAACTAGCACCCATCTACCCCAAGGAGCAGTCCCTGGCTCTCTGGTCAAAAGATGCAAATGGCTCACAGCAGCTCTATGCAAAACCGGTCATCCTGGGAGTTATCAAGCCATGCTGCACAGCACGTGCATTGGATCCTCCCTCAGCCCTATGGAGTGTCTTTGTGGCCTTAAAACAATTTTTCCCGCATGGTTTTCACTTCCTAAGATAAGGGGAGGTTAGTGTCACAGCATCTGGCATGACGCTGGATGAATTTGTTGCCTGCAGGAGGGCTCAGCGGCATGGGAAGAGCCTGTCCTGGTACAGCCCTGTCTGTGCCGCCTACCAAAGCTGCTCCCTGGAGCAAATGATCCTCCAAATTGCATACAGGTTTGTCTCAGCAAAGGAGCTCTGTCTCCAGAGGAGAGCCAATGCATGGGCACTAACATGCAGAGTGCTCTGATCGAGGGACCCACACTGATAAGCAAATGAGGGCACTCAGCAGCATAGACCCACCTAGATGTGTCCATCATTATTCCTCAGAGGTCACTAGAACAACGAGGGGCTGTCATACCTGCTAGGGACAGCACTCATAAATAACAACAGCCTGTGACAGCCGGGAGGTGTAGCTGTTTGCAGGCAATTACATGTGAAACAGGCAGACAGGTGTCATTAATTCAGCACGACCCAAAGCCAAATCATGCCATTCAATACTTCAAATTCAAAGTGCAAGTATCAGCTACAGCCTGGAAGTTAACTATTGTCCTTAAAAGCCAGTTCCTAACATAGGCTTTGGTTGAAGCAATTGCTGTGTCCTTGTGTTGCCACTATCCCTAGACGAGAAGTGTGCCTAATGGGGGAGAAGGGTAATCTCATTTGATATGAAATTATATTAGTGACAGCTTATTCCTGTGACTGCTCAAAGGGCTGGGCAGGTTGGGTGTTATTTTCATGGTACTTACTAACCTAAAAGTAAATAACTGAAGAAGCAAATGTCACCAGGGTATGGGCAATGGGAAGCAGGGAGGGAGCAGCGGCAAGAGTAGGAGCACATGGAGGCAAGGGCAGGCAGCACCACCAGGCTGGCAGGCAGATGAAAAGGCCTGGGGAGAGAAAAGGGCAACTATTGTCTGGAGCAGAGACCAAGAAGAGCACAAAGAGAGGAACAGGAAGAGTGGGCGAGAGCAGGGCCTGTTCGGTTATCCCGGTGTGCAGGAAGGGATTTTGTCCAGGGTCTTTGCTGTCCTTGGTGCCCACAGCTCAGTTGAGCTCCTCTTGCAGCAGAGGAGGGGGGGGGGGGCTGGCTCCCTGTTAGCACCCACTGCCTCCACTTAACCCCAAGCAAATGCCCTGCTTTAGGGAGGGCAGTCACACCATACAGCTAGGCATTTTTATTCTGTTGCATTTCTTTACACGAGACTTTCACCAAATACAGTCAGCTTTTTATATTCAACTGTGTAGAGCTCGAATACACCTTGATAAAGACCTTATAAACAGCTCTACAGCAAATCACTGCCAGTTTTCTGAAACAAGAGCTCATTATCTGGTACTTCATCATGTAGCACCAGTGCTGGTGGCAGGATGAGCAGAAAGCACTACCCCCCCATAGCAGGACATCTCTGGCCTCACTAAAACTCAAACCCAGGAGTGTCTGTGCACTGGTGAGAGCTGGCACAGACATTCATGGGCAGCTGGACTCCCTGCCATCCCTGCAAGGCTGCCAGTAAGGCTACTGGAGGTCTGAGCCCGCTCACTGCCCTGATCGCTTTGCAGCTGGGGACTAACTATAAGAAAGATGCTCCCAGTGCAGAGGAGGAAGAACTGCTGCTCTTAGGTCCATGGACTGACCCTTGCCTTGTTCCTGCTGTCAGCACACACCACCTACACTGTCATTTAACAAATAGATCAATAATTAGCTGTTACTGCTTAAAAGCAGTAATAAAGTACATTGTTTGTGTTTTATTACTTACAGTTAGTAATATAATAAAATCACAATAACATAAACTAAAGGTGTAAAGGTTTTGGGAGCTGAGATTGCACAGACAAGAAGCCACTTTGCACATTGAAGTACTCCAAGGAGTGGGAAATGACACTTCCTCTGTCTTCAGGTGTCCATGGGAGCAGGAGCCCTCGTGAACTGCCCTTGCCTTGGGCCATCCCATTTCTTGATGCCAGAGCATGCTGGCAATTTACCTGTGATGCTGAGCTGCAGTTAGTGATGGAGCAGCAGGGTTTGCAGGGGATGGATTACCTGCCTGTAGGTCGGGGTTTGCAGAGATCTGAAATGAACTGCTTTATCGCAGGGAGGTGGTAAGCAGCCAAATGAACTGAACCACAGCCAGGGCTGGCATTTCCCAAGAGCAGGGGAAGTCTCTCACCCTCTTTCCCAGACAGTCTTGTCCTTGCTCAGACACCTCTGCTGCATCATGTGCAAACATCAGAAAATGTCTTGTTTTCCTGTGCTCAGAAAGGAGAGATTTGCTTTGTTCACAAGCGAGGACCCATCTTCTCCTTCCACTACTGTCTCCACCTCCTCCTGCTCAGTTCAGCCTAGTTCAGTGGTCAACAGAACCCTTCTGCAGCCTGATTTATTTTGCTATGAGAGAAAAAAACCAGCCCACTAAACAACAAGTGGGCAGATTTCTTTTGGTTAATGCCTTAAACCAGGTCAGAGAGGGTCCGAGGACCACCAGAGCTGGCGCAGGAAAACATCATAGACCTGGTGTGGTTTCCACTTGGCAAGCTGAACCCACACTGCACCTCCTGTTTTTCCTCTCTGTTGAATGGGGTAGTGGAAGAAAAACCATTTTCCATTTCTGTTTCCAAGTTTAAATCTGCTCGGAGGCACAGCTGTAAGACAGCGGCAGCGCAGCTCACCTGCGTGCGGAGAGGACAGCTTGGTGTCCAGTCACTCTGTGGCACTGCACTGAAAGCTGCCGAGTCCGGCTCAGTGTGTTCAGCCGCTTCCAAAGCTCAGAGAGGGGTTTTTGTCAGCACGCTGCTCTGTGCTCTTTACCTTCATCTACAGCTGTAAAAGCTGGATTTGTTTTTTCCTGTGTCCCCATCAAGCTCACAAATAAAACACTGCAGCGGTTGCTGCCCCTCCTGTCGGGCACGCCAAGGTCAGCCACAGTCTTTCGTTCCTAGTTGTAAAGCACACTGAACATGTGTTATGGAATTGATAAGCATCAAAGAAATTCTTTTTTAAAATGTTGATTATTGGCATGCCATTTCAGGACAAAGAGATTTTTTTTTCCTCCGTGTTATCAGAGCTATCAGAAGAGGAACAGACCAATTAGCACTATTCCCTAGGCCATTCCCTCAAGGGTTTTGTGTGGGGCAATGTATTACATGAAAGCAGCACTGTTTCTACTCTAAATCATTTGTACCTGTGTTGAAATATTACTGAATTAATTCCTTGTGCTAGGAACAGTCCCCACATGATCCATCTGGGATACGAGGGCATGCGAGGGACCCTGAGCATCCAGCTCCTTGTCCTTGCCGTGGCCTGATGTTTCTCTCCTGCCATTGCACACCCTCACTGTGGCATCACGGCAAAATGAGTTGTTCTGATCACGTTCCTCCACCAGCATCCACTAAATACACCCTGGTGGAATTAGTCCGTGGTACTCACAGAGGGACACCACTGTTTTACTGTAAATTAAAGCCAAAATGTCTACAGAAGGTGGAATCCAACAAGGCAAAAAGAGATGGGAGTGCTCAGGTAGGTTAGCAGGAACAACTGGTTTTCCTCATCCCTAATAAATCAGCTGCATGTAACATGGCACGCAGGTGGCTACAAGGTACCTGTTGGCGTGTGCCAGGGTCCTGAGGGGTTTCAAATCAAGAGAACGTGCTGAAAGGGGCCCGCTGGGATGTGCTGGGCTATGACCAGGTCTCTGGACTCAGAGGAGATGAGTTGAATGTGCTGCATCCTAAACCAGGGCTTGGTCCGTGAGGGGCTCAGCGCTGTGCTGAGCAGTTCCAGGCAGGAGCCTCCTCTGCTCCACCATCAAAGTCGCATCAGCTGCACCGTGCAGTGAAACAAGCTGAGCTTATCCTAGGCCAAGTGGAGCAGAAAGGCAGCTCTGACCTGAAGAGCATAAGAATTGCATGAGGAACATATCTGCAGGGCACAGAAGGGCTGGATTAGGATATTTATGGTTCTCCAAGGCTAGTTTCACAAGCAGAGCCAGCCAGCCAGAAAGAGCCTTTAAAGCACTGCGTAACCCCAAAAGGCCCAAAGCAATTACAAGCCGGCTGGAGGGCACACAGTTGTTTGGATGGGAAAAGGAGACTGCCACTTTGAAAGGGAGGTGCAGAGAAGCCAGGCCAGGCTGGAGGTGTCCCTCAGCCCTGCTCAGGCTGGTGTTTCAGACCCCGCTGGGTGCCTGCACAGACACGGCGTCAAGCAGGGGTCAACGGCACCCCGCGTACGCACCTCGCCAGCGACAGAAGCAGAGCCCAGCAGCTCCATCTGCCATGCCACTGCCTCATCTCTTTTCACAAGTGACTTGCTCCCAACTCAAGACGGTGCCATAGTTCTCTGTCCTGCCCACCAGCAGCTGCCCCACACATCACCTTCGACCCAGGCATCCCCAGCAGTGGCCGTGTTTGCCTTCCATGGGCGGTAGGCTCTTGCGGGGTTTGTGCCGTGTTTTTAATTACAGGCTTTGATACGAAATGTTCCTGCGTATCTACTAGAGCAGCATTTTGCTCCCATTCCCTTCCAGCCTTTCTTGGTATCAGAGGCCAAACCACAATGGGGGAAATTTTTTGTTCCGTATCTTTACGGTGCTTCTTCCAGTAGCACATAAAACAAATTAGCCACTTAGGCCATTATTAGGCACTTATGGCCTTTTGATGTTTATGATTTATAACAGCAATTTGCACTTATGTAGTGCATTTCAGCTGAGGCTAATACGGCGATGATAGTGCTTTGCATTTCAGTCGCGTCTTCCCTCTTCAGCTCTTGGAGAGCTTCGTAAGGCCATGCTGGCTCTGGCAGCAAGGAGCTCCTCTGGGGTGCCAGGAGTCCTGTGCCGCTGGGCATCTGTCCACCTGCCCCGTACCAGCACCCATGCTCAGAGCCAGCCTGGCTGACTGGGCGCTGTAACCCTGGTAGAAGAATACACCAAAGAAGGGGCTCTGCTGTCCCCAAGAGCTGGTTCGGGGACCTCAGCTATCTTGCTTCCTGTTAGACACAGGGGAGTCTGATTGTCCCTTAGCTGCTGTTTTTAGATGCTCTCCCAATAGAAATAAAGTGTATTTATGAATAACAAGCTTATTTCTTCCTGTGAGCAGATGCATTGCTCCTAACCCAGGCTGGGCAGCCCTACGACTGGGCTGGGCTGTGTGAGCCAGAGCAGGGCCAGCAGGTCAAGGGGAACAGTGCTTCCCCTTCATATGGCACTTGGGATGTGTCTTTGGTATTTGGGTCCCCAGCCCCAGGACAGCTCAACATGCAGGAGCCTCATTGTATCTGTGGGCACTGTTGAGCCCACGCTCAAAAGAAATCAAGCTCTCCTGGCCTCTCCGGAGACAGAAACCCAAGGTCTAGTGAAACACAGCAGGACTTCTTGGGTCTGGACATAGTTTATATCCCAGAGCAAGCTGAGCACTGCAGTACAGAGAGACTCCCCAAAACACTGTCACCTACACCGTTTCCTCTCCGTGGATTTACAGGTGACTCGGAAAGAGTTATCTGCCTGTCTTAGGATCTTATTTTCTCCCTCATTTTTGGCAGCTTGCTACCGCTTATTTTAGCTCAGAGAGGAGACCCAGGAATGAGTGTCCCCAGCTGGGGCATGGAGAGGTGGATCTGTGCTGTCTGCTCTGGGCTTGGCCGCTTTCCCCAGAGGGGGGTGATTTGTCTGGGCCTCAGTTCCCCCAGCTGAAAGATGAGTACGTCCTTGCTTTTCTTCACAAGGATGCCCTCACAGGTCTTGCAGCTTCTTCGCGGGGTTTTAACTACAAGGTTTTATCTGAAGGGCAAAGCCAGCTGGAATTTGCTGCAGAGGATGAAAGATGGGAGGGCAGATTTGGGATGGAGGGTGCTGGAGTTGGGGCTGTTCCTGCCACTGTCTCCATATAAGATAGGAGTTGTGAGTTCCTCCACAAGCCGTGCAGAAATGTCTCAGTACTCTCCCTGGCTCGCAGCTGCCCCTCTGTTACCTCCTGGTCACCCCCTTGGCTTGCACCGGCACGGGGAGATGCTCAGAGACAGCAGAAATAAAGATGCTCTGAGCCAGTTTGCCAGGATACAGGTCTGACGAAAACTGCTTATGATGCAAACCCATTATCTGTGAACATGCCCTATTTCTTGGGGATGTTTTAGAAAATAAAACATGCCGTCAACTCAAAAGTTTACCTTTATGCAAATCAAAATGTCAACATCTGGCAGGAGGACTCGTGGTTTTTTTCAGCCTGTCTGTAGCAAGGGGCTGCCTTCTATATTTTGTTTTTTTCCCAGACGCTCATCATCATACGCATGCTAAGCACATCCTGAAGTAATTTTCCTAGTAAAGGCAAGTGTAGAAATCTAAGTGTTAAATGCTCTTTCAAAGCCACCAGGAATATCACTGTTTACTTGTTTTCCGGTCTGTAACAGATGCTGGCATTCAACATTCTGAGTGCCTCCGGAAAAAAGAAAAAAATAAAGATTGTCATGACAAGGTTAGCAAATGACAATTATTTGTCAGTAAATCTTTTTCTCCCCCTCAGTGAAGCTGCTCTTTATGAATGAGTGACTGCAATCTCCCTGTGCGCTGAGGCTGATGCCTGCACGTGAAGCGGATGCCACGGCACGGTGTGATGGGCAAAGCTCGCCAAAGCTTTGGGCAAAGCTTGCCGTGGCATTATCAAGCAGCTTTGCAATGTGAGATATGGCCATCAGACCCAATCCACTCTGACAGCCTTTGATGTGCTTTAAAATCCAGTTAGGAGGAAAGCAGTAGTGGTTGGTGCTGTCTGGGACAACCCCTCTGCTCACTGGCACTGGCAAAATCACTCAAACTATATAATTCCCAGATCGGCATAACTCTGGTGAATTTAAGGGAGATTTAAGGAATATACATATGCACCCAAACACACATGCACGTCTACATGGAGGATCCAGTGCTAAGCTCTGCAAGTGAGAGGCCCTTTCATCTGTTACCAGCATAACTTTCTGGTGGCTGATCCCGAGCGGGAGCAACAAAGAGGTCCCAAGACGTCCCCAGCATGCCCCACTTGCCCAGCGTGGGCTTTATCCTTTTGCCCCCAATCCCATGCAATCCCCTCCTCCCGTGGCAGCAGTGGTCCCTGAGGTTTCCCCTTTTCCCCCATTTGCAGTCTGGGAATTTAAAATGCAAAACTGTGGTGCTGCTTGCTTGCCATAAAGAGGGGCTTAGCCGTGGTAGAGCTGTTTTTGTATTTCTTATTAATCACCATACAGCTCTTGCCTCTGGATTTCTTCTCGGGACAGGCCCACTGTTGGCACTCTGAGCTCTTGGTGACGCCACAAGCAGCGAGCCCTTCCTGCATGCTGTACTACAAACGTATTCAAACGGATGGGAAATGCGAGGGAAAGCAGCTATTTTGCAATGCCTGGCAATGTGCGATTAGCTTGAAGCACCCTGCGTATAAATAAAAAGCAATGGACATGCACATAAACAAAATCTATTGCGTCTTCTGCTTTTTGGAGTCAAGTGCTATGCTGGGAAAACATTGCCTATTCATCAAGTTTTATCTCTTGCAATCAATTCATTGGGCCAACCAAGAAGCTTTAGAAAAAAGACGCAGATTTTCCCAAGTTTTGCTTTCAGAGCTGGCAAACCCTCCTCATCGCTCTGATGCCGAGTTTCTGAGTAAGCCTGGGAAAATGCAAACTCAGTGGGACCCAGCAGAGCCCGAGTGCTCCATCCTGCCCCCAGCACCTCCCCAGCCTTACCGTGGGGTGCCGATCATAGCCCTGCCACTGCTGCTGGGGACAGGAAAATGCCAGCCCCGACGGTGTCCCCGTCCTGTATGTCAGTGGAAGGTTTAGTGCAGAAGCACTGTGGCTCCCACAGAAGTGAAAACAACGCTGCAAAGGCACGGGGTTTGTAGGCCGGTGTTTTGGTAGTGGAAAGTGTATTTTTTCCCCTTGTGTCTATAAATCTATAGGTTACATTCTTTTCAGTGCCATGAGGAAAATGCTCTTTTATGAAAAAGCGGAAAAGTGGAGCAAGCAAGCTGATGAGGGATATTACCCTTAAAGGAGGCTGAGAGACATTGGTGCAGTCAGGAAGCCTTTGGGCTAGCTTCAGAATTGATTTTGCTTTTTTCAGACACAAAAATGCTCTAAATACTGGTTAACTGGCTTTGTTCGCTGAGAATATGCTCATCTCACGAGGCAAAACAGAGCTGTTTGCTGGGGAGCAGAGGGTGTTTGGGTGTGCTGCAGCCTTGGCTGCGAGTGCTGTCTGGTTGACCTGGTCTTCTCCAGATGTTGAGTGTCAGCCCCAGATGTCATTGCTTCATGAGACTGGCCTGCACAGCCCCTGTGGTGACTTCTAACAGGGCACATTTTTGGCTGGTTTAGGCCAGAAGAAGGCAGGAATGACCACACATCACCGTTGGCTTCCCCAAAGCTTCCTGTGGCTTTGCCAGCTTTGATGGTTATTACTGAAAATGGGTCATCCTTCAGCTGCTCTCAGAAACTCCAGGTAAAAGCTGGGCTCAGTTGTGCCAGCAGCTTCCCAACCGCACAACAAGAAATGGGCTGCCTGTATCACTCGGGGCTTGGGCTGAAATGGGAATTTATTCCCTATGAAATGGGAATTTATTCCCTAGTACAGAGATCACCATGAAGTCGTCTCCCCAGCACTGGAAAAACATGGCTAAGGTCACCTTCCTCATCACTCGCAACCCTTTTCTTCCCTAGGCACTAAGCTTTGGATGAGATTGGTGAGATTTGGTGCTTTTTTGTCCAAACCATTAGGGTGCAGTCCAGTGACAAGTTAAAATTTCTCTGCAACCGTGAAAGCTGGCAGTGGGCTTTCCTCTACAATAGTTGGTACAGTCAAGGAATTACATGACTGCAGGCACTGAAACTGTAACAAAAAGCATTAGAAGATGTCGCGTTGCAAATAAACTGCAAGAGAAGATGAGGCAGGAGCTGCAATAAGCAATATTCAAAGGAATTTCCTTCTCCCAGCAGCGTGCAAGTCCCAGCACTGTGCTGATCCAGATGCTGGCTAATTCCCCCTGATGGATGATTTATGTCGTGGTCAAAAGGCAAGCTCCAGACTAACCCACTGAACTTGCAGGCAGGTTTCAAGCTATCTACCATAACAGCGTTGGCAGTGAAAGCTGACCCAGGGGGCCACAGAAGAAGCCAAAAAACCAATGATACCCATTGCCAAAGAAATACATCACAGCACACAAAGCCTCGCTGCCAGATGCACCTTGGGCTGGCCACAGCCAGGAGCTGGAGAGCTGGCCCCGTCGCCACAGAGCTGCTGAAAATATTACAAATCCAGATAGATGAGGAGGAGGATCAGCAGCCCGAGCCACAAGAGAGGGCATTGTGGAGCTGGCAGGGAGCGCAGGCACGCGTGCCAGGCTCCTTTGTCACTCTGCTGCCATTCAGGGAGGGAGAGAAGTTGACAAAAGCTCATCGAGGAAAAAATAATCTCTCTGTGCACAAAATGAAGTTTGCAGTTGTGCTGGGCTAGTGGGATTCAAATGCAACTTCTTGTACCAGCACTCAAAATAGAAAACCTTGCAAGGAGGAATTCTTAAAATATTTCATTGGAGATATCATGGCCGACTCGCTCAGAGAGGAGGTGGAAGGAGAGGGCAGCTCAAGGAGAAGGGCAGGAAAAACAAAGAAGAAAGGAAGCATACGGGAGATTTATCATGCAGAAATTGTATCCCAGAATAAAGTCTGCAAAAGACAGACAGTTACGCTGTGAAACCCATCATTCTGCATTGTGTCAGGGTTAAAACTGGAATCTTAAAAGTTTAGCTGTCTTCTAGGAATCAGGCTGGGACACAGCTGAGAACAGCTCATGCTTAGACTTGCTCTCTTTATGGCTTGGGTCTGCAAATCACTCAGAGCATGTACTTTTCAATCCATATATCATAATGCTTTTAAACACAACCATAAACATGCAAATCTTGGGCCTGTCTAGATCTCAAAAGGATTGTGATTCGTTTGCTATTTAGTTTTGAGCAAGGAGAGACTCTGTGCCATGGAACTTAGTACAGTTGGGTCCTCTCCTAGATTTATAATCCTTACTTTGCTTTATGCTCGGGATAAACGTGATACTATTTACAGCCTCGTAGCAACCCTAGCGTTCAAGATTTCCAATTCAGCAAAGCACTTAAGCATATGCTTAGCATCAGGACTACCACATCAAGCACACACTTATGTTCCCTTGACTTAACGGAGATTAGCACGTGTGCTGATAACTGGAAAGATTCAAAAGAGATTTATGCAGTTGCCTGATTGTGAGCTTATGTCAACAGGCTCTGCAGAGCAGGAAACAGAATTGACCACGTGCTTCAAATTAAGCTTGTGCTCGAGTTACTTGCTGAAATCAAGGCCTTATTTTGTTATTACAGGGCAGCAAGGGACACCATACCTTCAGACAAGATCCTCAAAGAGCAGGAAACTAGCACCAAGCCTAGCAGGAGGCTCAAGGAGAGAGGATCAGGGTACTGGCTCCAGGATTCAGCCAGAGGATGCTGAATACAAAAGCTCTGCAGGAAGCTCTGCTGTTCAACATGTTTAATCCCTCTTGGAAAAACCTCCTCTCTCTACAACGGCACTAGAAGCTGATTTAGACCATCTTCTCCCCTTTCCGAAGCTCCAGCCTGGTTTCCTTTGCATTTTCCTGTCTATAAGCTGTCTAACATCTTAGGTAATTAATACATGATAACTTCTAATAGGCTCATCTTGTAATAACTTTTACCACGGACATAAAATTCACATTTAAACATATTTAGACAGTGCCATAAAGACATCAGCCTTCCTTGCCCGAGTTTGCTAAGTGGGAGAGTTAGCTGCATTTGCCAGCTTCCCTGGTCTACCTCTCTAAGCTATTTATTTTGTGTGTTGTATTTTTGTGCTTATGGATGGCTTCAAGTAGAGACATCAAATACAAGAGTACCACTTTTTAGCATTCTGCACCATTTGATTTAGAAATAAGCTGTTACATGAGCTATAAAACGCATGAAGCCTGGTGACCCCTCACCTTCTCCTGTGGGGACTCTTTGAAGTTTAATAAAAGTGGAAGTTGGCAGCCTTTCACTTGCTAGGCAAGTTAATGCCACTTCACTTCTCTGCCTGTCTACTTATTTTCATGATGTAAGAAACTAATATGTGTGAGTGTCTCCATCTCTCTTTCACATTTAGTTGAAATTGGCCAATGGTTCTTGAGGCAGATAGACACAGGGCATGTATCCCGAGGCCTGTTTTCTCAGGGAATTGGGCTAATAGACAGGCAGAAGATGTCACTAGTTGGTTGGGAATTAGGCTAGTAGATGGGCAGAAGGCAGCTGTGGCTGGAGGAGCAGGAGTGGTTTGCCTTGCTGGACCAGCAGCAGTGCAAGGCAGGTGATGCTGGTGGGAAGGAGTAGGGTCCTTGGGGCTATCCCATGGGCAAGCTGGAAAGCCAGCTGGGAAGCTTAAAGCCCTGAGCTCATCTCTGCAATAGACAATGAAGATACAGTAAGAGCAAGAGGAACCTGCTAACTGAGAGGCTCCTTTCTCTTGAGCTTGAAGCCTCCACCAGGTGCCTAGGGTGGAGCCGGAGGCCCAGGAAGCCATGGTGGGGTCCTGGTGGGGATCCCCTGTCCCAGCCGCACCGTGGCCGTGCGTGTGCATTGCTGCATCCTCCGTGCCGGCAGTGGTGTGAAAATCCAATGGTATTGACTGGAGGGATGCAGGAAATACAGTGTCTCAGTCCACCAGAGACCTGATCAATCGGCTAATTACTTCATACGAGGTTTTCACTAGGCAGCCTGATGGTCACTGACGTTACCCTTTCAGCAGCCTGTGTGCTTCCATGCTGAGCATTTTAGGCTTTCATGCAAAACCTTTGGTGTAGACATAGAGAGGATCTGGTGGCCTGGGGCATTCATTCTCTCACGTCACAGCCTCGGTGAATTTGCCGGTTGCCTCTCTCTGTCTACCTCAGTGGGTTCAAGCAATCTCACCGAATCTGTTCTTATTGATTTAGGAAAAGGCTTTGATTCTGCAAACTGCAAGCTCTTACTCATGAAACTATGACAACTTGGTATTAGCTGCAAATCAATGAACTTTTCAAATGCAGTCTAAGCAACAAAACTCACTTACTGCTAAACCCTGATAAGCCCGGTGCTGGGACAAGTCAAACCTTTATCTTAACTGCCATGTGATCTTTTCCAGTTTGATAGTTCCATTTACTGTATCGATAAGGATTATAACCCGTCTGCAGAGAGATTTTATCCTCCCTGGAAGCACTTGTACAGCAGATGATATTGAAAAGGAAATTTTTTTTAAACTTTCTCTCCATACCAAGTATTCCCAAATACATTATTCTTATTCACGGTTTCCTTTCCAGCCACCTATGTCTACCTTCCTAATCTCTGCTGTTCTGAGACCAAACAGAAACCATGAGCACACTGGAGGAGATTTATGCAACGTGACAGAGCTGCGGCTGGGATGGAACTCGTGTTGGCAACTGCTACACAAGTGGGGACCGTGGGCTGTAGTTGCCTGCCTGCAAATGCTGGCCTTGGGACACACATACCCTCTTTCCTCCTGGGGTTCTTTATTGTCGTGGTTTAACCCCAGCCAGCAACTAAGCACCACACAGCCACTCGCTACCTTCCCCTCATCCAGTGGGATGGGGGAGAGAATTGGGAAAAAAAAAAGTAAAACTCAAGGGTTGAGATAAGAATAGTTTAATAGGACAGAAAGGGAGAAAATAATAGTGATAATAATAACAATAAAATGTCAATAGTACTAATAAAAGAATTGGAATATACAAAAAAGGGATGCACAATGCAATTGCTCACCACTTGCTGACCGATGCCCAGTTAGTTCCCGAGCAGTGATCCATACCCCCCGGCCAATTGCCCCCAGTTTATATGTATACTGGGCATGACATCCCATGGTATGGAATACCCCTTTGGCCAATTTGGGTCTGCTGTCCTGGCTGTGTCCCCTCCCAGCTCCTTGTGCCCCTCCAGCCTTCTTGCTGCCTGAGCATGAGAAGCTGAAAAATCCTTGACTTAGTATAAACACTACTCAGAAACAACTGAAAACATCAGTGTGTTATCAACATTCTTCTCACACTAAATCCAAAACATAACACTACACCAGCTACTAGAAAGAAAATTAACTCTGTCCCAGCAGAAAACCAGAACACTTATCCACACTTCCCATCAGTGGGTGGGAATAATTCATGAGGACCAACATTGCTGGGTGTGGACAGTGACCGGTAGATTGGCATCATCAGGCTAAAAGTCAAAAGTTTTTTTGCTGGAGTGATCCATAACATAAGCACTCTTCCGTGAATTTTGTTTTTCATCCACCTGCAGGTGCTGGGTCTGTCCCTCAACAAAAGCCCCATCAGGCTCCTCCTGCCTCGGCACCTTTTGGGTGGCATTCAGCCCCCAACTTCCTATGAAGGCAATAAGAATGAGATACCTAAATACCTTCAGCGGCTCAGGAATTTGGGACGCTGTTCCCAAACTAGAGGCTGGTACACTCAGATTCCACTCCAGGCCAGCTGCGTGTCACTGCAAAGCACCAAGGCTTTTAGCAAAGCCTGAAGATGGGAGGCAGGCACCCGAGCATCCCCACGCAGGCTCTGCAGACGCCAGGGAAGCTAGTAGAATAATGGGCCCATTTATTCCCCCAGGGGAAAAATGTCAGAAAACACTGAAAGGAGAAAAAAATTGCCTCTTTGTTCTGCAAATGGTCATCATTGTGAGAAAGTTTATACGCCCTTTGGGAATTCATTTAACATCATCAAAAAGAGGCTGTACAAAAGTGAATTCTTATTTACCCACAGTAATTTTACCAAAATAATTTCTTTACTGGAAGAAAGGTGAAGTGGGGTTACCCACACTGACAGATGCTCTGTCACTGCTGCTCTATAGCGATATAAAGATACCTTAGAGCAGAAACCTGTTCCTATTCAGAAGCGACTTAAACCCCTGTGACATGCCGCAGGAGCTCCCTTAGCCATGGGAATGTACTCACAAAGGTAAAGTTGTTCAATGTAAAGAGCATTTCCACAGATTTTTTCGTCCTTCCCATGAAACAGTGGTTAACATTATGTTTGTGGATACAGGACTTAACAACTTTAAAATATACTGGCCAGCCATGACCAGTCTGTGGGCAGGCCTCAGGGACAGCACAGAGCAGCCACGTGTTTTTAGAAGTATGTATTATAGTCCGTATTGTTGTTGCCATTACAGACCCCGCTGAGATCAGACCTTGCTGTGAACATATATTCGCTGAAGAAATAAGTCCAGCCCCAAAAGCCTTACGCTGAGCACCTCAAATAGACATGTTCTAATGGAAAGCATTTTCCTACTCCTACGAAGTGTAGGTTACTGGTTTATGTGAAAAAAAAGCCCCCCCCCCCTTTTTTTTTTGCCAGATTCATACCTTCAGTCTTATAAAAATTATTACATTGAAACCAACCAAGTGAGAAAATAGATGTTATTTCAGCCTTCTTGCAGATTTTAATTTTTTTAAGCTTTGAGGCTGCATTATAGCCAAGAGTTTTAGAGTCAAACCAAATCCCAATTTCTTACAGAAGAGCTTCTGGGACAACCAAAATCTGTAAAGTCAGCCTTCTTTAGGAATAACCTCACCTCGACAAGTCCTCCCACACTTCTTTGAGACATATTTCAGCCCCCTACCCGCTCTTCCCAGAAAGGTACCATGAATTATGACCCCATTGCATTTTGGGTGCCGTGGCAAAGGCTGCCTAAAGGCTACACTGGACCAGATGGGAGCGGGGCTCCCCCCTACACAAAGCCAAGTTCACAACTGGGCCTTAGACAGACATTAACAAAAAGTGACTTATTTTCCACGCTGAAATCAAATGCAAAGGGGAAAAAAAACCCCAACCCAGTCCTGAGTAATTTTGCAGCTTAGGAATATTTCACATACTTCTTTCACCATAATGTGAAGGCCAGATATAACTTTCTGATTAATGGGGGCCATGGAGTGCAATAAATGCAGCTTTAAAGGAAATTCATTTCATAGCAAGCACAATCAGTCTTTCAAAACCCCACCCCCTGTATACACTGGATATTTTTTGCCTGCAAATTTAAGAGAGCCTAAGAGAATTAGGTACCCAGCTCCCATTCAAAGTCAGTGTGGTTTGGAAGGTTGATTCCTAGAAATGCTTCTATAAACCTCAGCCATCAGGTGTTAGCAGCAGCTCTGCGAGCCCCACACCCAGGGGCTGTGTCCCTGGCCACCCTCTCGGAGGAGACAGCCTGGGCTCTTGGGTAGGTGGGCTTCCTAAGATACACATAAAACCTTTCCACTCATGTTTGTTGGCCTTCTTTTACTATGTTTTACTACCAAAAAAAGCTGAGGGGTGAGCTGGGGTCCCGGGAAACACCATGTGAATGCTGCAGCTGGCCAAAACTCCCCGGAGCACCTTCACCACTGTGGCCAAAGCAAACCGTAATTGGGAAGGGAAGCACTTCTGCTGAGAAGTGAGAGCACCGCTCATGTTAATGAAAGATGTTTTATTATCTAGAGAATGTAGCTGATGGGAGATGTCTGGCTGTACATGAGAGGAAGAAGAGTCTTATAGTATAAGGCATAAGAAATGTCAAAAGAGGAGTAGAAATTGTGCACGGAAAATATTTGCTGAGAGTCACATGCTCAAAACTGGACAGCCAAGCTGCTTGGATGAATTCATCAACACCTCCAAATTTACTGAGGTCCTGTGAGCTTTTCGGGTGAGCATTGCACGTGTGGGGGAAACCAGACCATAGTGCTGGCCACCAAATACTGTGTGCCCACAGCACTGCTTGCGTCGGGGAGGTATCCAACCACCTCACATGTTTTTACGTATTAATGCATCCATTTGTTCTTATCCTTGGTAAAGTAGGAGGTTTTAAAGAAGAACTAGGGAGGTGAAAGAAGTCAGGACATCTAGCTTTAAATACTGCAATAGGAGCTGCTGGTCGCTGAGCGCTTGGGCAGCAAGGCTCCTGCAGCAAGTGCCGGGTCCCTGCCTGCCTCGGATGAGGCATCTTGCATAAAACTCCTGTCTTTGAAACCCCAGTTGCTGTTTTGACCACTAACCCTCTCCTTTCCACAGCAGCAGAGGTGCCACTAGACACACTTAGGTGAAGCAACAAAACCAGAGCGCTCATTTTGCATTTAGAGCCTCCTTGCAGAAGGGCCGTTCCTACCCAGGCACTGTGGCCCCAACTTACCGTACAAAACCCCTCAGAACTGGACTCAGTCTGACAGTTTTGAGCCTTTGAGCCATTGACATGTTGGAGAAACAGCGGCTATTTAGTGAGATGAATTCACTCCACGCTTTCATCTGACAAACATGAGTGTTTGAGTAATCTTTAAAACCAGTAGATTATGCAGGAGATGCTGCACAGCATCCTGGTACCCTGCGTCAGCCGGTGGTGGTCTGTCTTCCTTTGGGCTGGAGAACGGCGATTCAAGCTTGGTTTTTCTATAGTGAACTGGCACTTACTAAAACATGGTTCCACGCTGTATAATTTCTATGGCTTTTATTAATGCAGACAGTATAGGCTCCATAAAGAAGAAAAATTACCAGTGGAAGATAAAACTAAAATACTAGTTGCATTACAATCACATTCTAGTGCTGCAATAAATTGCATGAAGCCAATAAAGCAAAACTAACTGAAGATATTTGACACAAACCAAAAATGAAATGAGCGTTATTATGCAGTCTGCTACAGGGACCTGCCTTGATGTAGTTAAAGCAATAAACTACCTGGGAGTAATCTTTACTTATTTTAAATTGCATATTCCAATTGCAAAGCTGTTTCTGGCATTTCTGCCACACTTACTTTACTCTGCTCAGAAAAGGAATTACATGTCTGGATAAGTCATGTCCTATTAAATGTGCATCATATCTGCAGCACTTATAAGTCACTTGAGTCATAATATTGTTTATTCTAACATTAGTCACTATTTTCTGTCATGAATTAGCGATTCTCCAGAAGAGTGGAAACAAGATTGAGCCAAGGTTGCAATTATTTCGCGCATCCATGTTGGCACACGGAATAGATTAAGTGGCTATCTCTACAGAGGAATTATCATCATAGGGCCATGGGTCAATTATAACAAATGTATTCATGCCGTTAGCCCCCAGGTATCTTCAATAATAAGAGTTTGCAGTCCTTCCCTCCCTAATTATTCTCCTCCATGGTCTGGCTGACCCACACTTGTCAAAATAAGCAGAAGCAATGCCTTTTGCAATATTCAAGGTTAACCCCCCCCAGCCATCATTTCCTGCCAGCCCCCTTGGATCCTCCCTACCCACAGGATATTTGTATGCAAATCAATGGTGGCACGGTGTGTCTTTTCCATGCAATGAGTCCTGCTGCTAATTAATTGTCTGTTATTCTGCCTTTTTGTGCAGAGGTAGCAGCCCTCGCCCCCCTGCTGGGAGAGAGGGA
Organism: Haliaeetus leucocephalus; assembly: GCF_000737465.1. NCBI lineage: Eukaryota > Metazoa > Chordata > Aves > Accipitriformes > Accipitridae > Haliaeetus > Haliaeetus leucocephalus. Next base: position 731,417 of record NW_010972572.1, on the reverse strand, counting down.
GTGGATTCAATTCCACTGCCTTTCAGTCATCCCAGTTTTAATTTGGCTGCGTGTGCTGGTTTTGGTATTTCCCTGCCTTTGTGTGGTTTGGAGCATGCCCAGGCCTGGCCCCGCCATCATCTCCGCATCCCAATTTTGAACCCGCAGGGATCGTGCCAGAGGACCCGCTGTTGTTCACCGCTGGGCTGCGGGTCAGGGTCCTGGAAACATGTGCTGATGTAGCAGGGAAAGGGGCATTTTTGGTTGGGATGCATTAAGTCTTGTTTGTATATAAATCCCTTTTAGTTAAAATGGAGTGTTTTGCCCCAAAGGGAGCAAGCCATTATGGCAGTGAATGGTGCTTTATAAGACAGCTTATTCCCTTGGGGAAGAGGCAATCAGTTGCCCCAGCTGCAGGCATATTCATACTTGAAATAAAAACCTTCAATAGCTATTTTTTAAAATTGCCTCTCATACAGAGGCATTGCTTAAAAAAAAAAAAAAGAAAACCAGCCAACTTGCACATCAGTTGGCATTAAGTTGTTCCCTTAATAACGCATGCATCCCCCTGGGAATCTGTGCTCATGGAAGAGCACAGTTCTGCTTCATCAAGTCTTGAGGTGCATGTCACCCGAGTGGGACCAACAGAGCGAAAGGCTGGGCTGCCCCTAACCCATCAGCTCCTCTGTGCTGGTCTCAGCTAGAAATACTCTTGCTCGCTAGTAACACGATGGAAATTCCCCAGTTGCAATGTTGTCTTTGCCTTTCCCTCTTCTGAAGGAGCAGGACAAGCTCAGGAATGTCATGAGGATGGTGATGTCCTCATCCACGCCCCGGTGGGGGACTGCCACTTGCTGTCCTCCCTGCAGAGTAAGCGACTGCGTTGCATGTTGCAACCGGTCAAGCCAAAATGTGGGTATAAGCAGCACCAGGAGAGGCAAAGATGAGAAATCGATACTCTTACAGGAGTTGCCTCTGCCCCTGTGCTGCCGTGGCGACTCTGAAAGATGAGAACTGGCCCAGTGTTACCTGAAACACCTTTTTCAGAGGGGAGCAAGAGGGCTCAGCCTCCTTTATCATTAAAACTTCCCCTGCACTTACTGCAGAGAGTGGCTGCCTCTGCTTTAGCTCCAGGGCACACGCCAGTGAGTGGCAGATATTCTGCTTACCTAAGCTCCTGCTATTGCCTTCAAAGGCTGGACGATTTACCTTCTGCCTTGCTCTGATCTGGGCTATTTCTGCTCCCTTCTCACCCAGGCTGCCTTGCTAAGGTGGGATGAGGAGGTAGCTGTTGCATGTGCCATTCCCTCCTGCCTTCAGCACGACCGGGAGGACCAGAAGTCCATATAATATCCAGTTTTGGACACTGGCTGAGAGCAAGCATCTAAAAGAGACTGTAAATCCAGGGCAAGCCCATATGGACAGATTCCCTGCATAGTCTCTCCACATCTGGCGATCCACAGCTTCACACCTCCAGAGACACAGATAATGCCATCACATTTAACAGCCGTCGACAGATTTTTGTCCCACAGGTTCAAAACATAATTGGATAAAGTTGTGTCAATATTTTGTACCCAAGGTGGTGTGTGACAGCCGCTTCAGCTTAGCAATGCATGAAGCGAAGCAGTATCTCCTTCAGCGGGGTTTTGGCTCTGCCTCGGTTGGTGATCCTATGCCCACACCTTGGAAAAGATGGCTGAGTGGAGGGACTGTCCCCTATGCAACATGTTAAAGATGATTTTTTTTTAGACTTTTAAAGATACTACAGCTCTCAGGCACCAAAGTAACACCATGAACCCACGTCTCAGGACATCACCTTGTACCTTGCCCCCTTTTCCATGCCTGCCCTTGCCAGACTTGGGCTCAGTGCTCACTGCCCCATTCTTCCTTACCCCCGTTATAATGAAAATAAAAACTTTAAAAAGCCTTCTATACCTAGTAAATACCTTCTCTAGTGCCTTATAGAAAGGAATTTAATGTCATTTCTATGTTGTTTTGTTTGGCTTAGAGGGAATTTAGAGCCACCCTTGCTTCCACTGAAGCCAGTAGCAGTACACGAACTGGCTTCTCCATTTCTCCAGAAAGCCCCTGTGCACAGCTGGGTAAGACACCTCACAAGCTGATGGCAACCAAAAAAAAAGAAAGAGAGAGGAAAAGAAAGAAAATTTACTAAGAGAAAAATATCACTTTTCACAACAGCTCTAGCAGCTTCTTGGTGGTTTTGCTGATTTACATGTAATTTCCATATAAACATAGGTATATGCACACATTGCGGGGAGGGGGTTGGAGTTCTCAGGATGGAAGGTGCCACATTTGGTGTATTTCCAAACTTTCTGAACATGGGGTCGCTGTTTAAAGGCTGGGGCTTGTTTTACCTGGCCAGCCTCAATCCGTGAGGTGCCAGGCTATACAGCTGCAGCTGCACTTGGAGTTGTTGGAGGCTAAAACCATCTCAGCTCCCGGTAAATCAGTGACTGCTTATTTTATGAAAACATTTGCAAATACACAGCTCTTCACCCCACCTGAAGCTGTCTTGTAGAGGTGGGTAAGAGCAGCGTGTGCACTGCCCAACCTGCCAAGACATTCAAAGCCCCTCTCCGCAGCAGCGCATCGTGGCAATAGCAGCCGCTCTCCCTGGAAGCAAGTGGGGCTGGGGTTTTTACTTTCTGTTTGCAGAGTAAATAAGAGCCAGAAATGTGCAATTCCACTTCAGTGTGGAATCAAGAGGTCTCATCTTGCGACCAAAGCGTTCCTAGTGCTGAGCACAGATGCCCTCCTATTCACCTTTAAAGTCTGCATCCTTTCTCTGCTTCCCACGCGTCCTTTGCCTTCACCTCCAGGATGTCTGTCTTGCCTTTGAAATATCACTGCTCTCCTACTGTTAAAGTATGTGGAAGGATGAATCTTTTATCTCCCTTTTCTATTAGGGAGGTTGATTCTGGGTTCATTGGTTAGGTTTAAGATGTTACAAAAGCATCTGCCTGGTGGGATTTAAAGATGACAACCCTGCAGTGTTATTTCAATGCAGGTAATGGCAAGTAGATCCCCCTGCTTTCTTTACACCCCGTTAGGAGGAAAAGCCTGTCTGGAATAAGGATGTAGAGATAAGAAGAGATTAGAGATTCAAGCTCAAGGCGACTTGCTCACATGGACAGCACGGGGAGCAGCACAGCTGAGACCAGCTCTGCTCCTGTGGGCAGCCCTTCTGCAAGCGATGCCCCAGCCTGGCTCTGGATGTACCTCCTGGCTTTGGGGGATGTTCCCCTCTAAAAGGAAGGATCCATGCAGCCCCCCAGACTGACCCCTAGCTGCAAATCTGGCTGGAGGTCCGTAACATGGGATAAACTGTTTCTGCTCCTTGTGGAGATGGGTCCACCAGAGCCAGGCATGGTTTGGGCTGCAGGCTGCTGTCAGGGGAAGCTGCTTTAAACCGTTGCGTAGTCCTTTCTGAAATGATTCCCACTAGAAAAACATGGTTTTGGATTAAACTGAAATTGCTCAAAGAAAATTGGAGAGATTTCAATGGTGTTTCACGTATATAAAAAAGGACTTATGACAAAATCAATTATTTTTGAAAAATGTTGATGTTGTTTCCAATGCACACTATTGTTTTACAGTTTACTTGGTTGTAAATTTTCCACTTTAGCTATATCGCTTGGCATAACCGGAGACCTTCACTCACGGTCTGAAGCACCACGCTGACTAACGCTGCACAAACTCACTCCTGAACGCGTGCCCACATGTAATAGCTGAGAGCACCTCCCACTTTGTTTTCCTTTGCTTTGTTTCTCAAATACTAAGGAGAGCTCCAACTTCATACGAAGTTGAAGTCATCTAATTTGCTGGATCAAAGTGTCTCATGTTTTTGTTGTAATGAAGCAATTTGACACTTTTGGTAATACAAATATGCCCAACCCTAATTAGAGGGGCAGCTGTTTTCAATATTTCCCGAAAGCTTTTCCAGATTAGCACAAGAATATGGCCAAAAAGTACAGGACACCAGAGGGTGGGAATATTCCCTCCCAGCAAGGCTCTTCTGTCTGCTCCAATTCCCCGTTCCCCTGCTTCATAATAACAGAGGAGCTACAAAAAGCCCTTTTTTTGCAGTTGCCACAGCCAGCAGCAAGGCCACGGGGGAACGTTGGTGCAGGCTGATTACCAATATTTAGCTGGTGGGTCCCTTCAGCCTCTGCAGAAGATGCGTGGGGACCCAGTGCCAGTCTGGGTCTGCATTGCTGCTCCTACCCCAGAGCTGCCCACCTGGGATCCAGGAGGAAAAGAAGCAGATCTGGTGAAGGGAAGGTGAAATTTGCTGCCCTTGTGCCATGAAGCGCTGGAACCGCTCGAGATGTGCCCGAGAGCTTGCCCTCAGCTGTGTCCCCACTGGGTTGGGGCTCTGTGCTGGAAACGGGGTTTTGGCTGTGGGTCAGTGCTCTCGTTGCCATCACACACCAGGGCTGGAAGGAGAGGAGGCTGAGCTCAGCCTCGGGGCAGGATGGAGCAAGGGAGCATTAAGGGAGCAATTTTTGCCAAGCCATGGAGCTATAGACGCAAAACTTGAGAGAGGCAGGTTTTGATCCCACTTTTCCATGAGCTGGTCAGGGACCAGCAAGTGGCAATCCTGTCCTGTGCCTCAGTTTCCTCATGGAAATTGGGGTGACAGCAAGAGTTTTGGGAAGACCTCTGAAAGCAGCCATTTTGAGGAGCTCAGTGGGGCTGTATTCGGGTTGTGTCCATCTTGCAGAGACTGGGGAGAGGAGCAGAGCTCCAGCCTGACCCTGACCGGCCAGAAAAGGGCTGGATCCGAGCTTCGGACATCGGGGGGGGGCACTTGCTTGCGCCTGCCTCTCAGCTGAGGCCGCAGTACCAAAAAGCGATTTATTCATTTTGTCTCCTGAACAAGTATTAAGATGAATATCAAAACATAATTGTCTCAACAATCTTTAGGCTTTAACTTATCAGTCGATGATAAGGCTATATAGCGATATGTTCATTTGTCTGCAGATCGCTGTAATCCTATTAAGTATAGAGTGATAACTATTAAACTGTATATATACACCCCCATGCGCACATTTGTTGAGGAAAGTATTTAACACACACACATACACATACTCTGTCAGTAAAATTTACTGCTGCATAGAGAGGGTAAGTGCCTCTGTATGGACAACTGAAACACAACCCACCTCGCTTAGCACCAGATCACTCAGGGTCAAAGGCCCCTCCTGGCACAACGTCAGGAACATTGCTGGAGCTAAACCAGGCAAAAAAGAAAATTGCCCCTTGTATTTTATTCTGAGTTTCCTTCAGAGCAGAGGGAATTTTCCTGGCTCTGTCTCACACCTGCAAGCTGTGGGACCCAGCTGGGGCAGAGCCAGCCTCACCTGATGCTTAAACGCACCACCGGTGCCTGCATCAGCACTGCCTGTGGGCTTCACCCATCTGCAGCACCCCTGGACAAATGCACAGGGAACAGGAGGTTTCTCCTCCCTTCCAGGCCATATCTAGATCAGGAAAGCCCATTTGTGAAGAAACCACAGAGATTTTCACTGATCAAAAAAAAAATAAAAAAATGTCCTGGGCTTCAATGGCAAAGGAAGAAGAAAGCTTGCACTTCAACGCAAAACCTGGCAGCTGCTTAGTTTGGCTTTTGCTTTTGCTCCAAAAGCTGAACTTTTGTAGTTAGTGCCCAGGTACAGAAATCTCGTGCGGAAGAACCTGACAGCTCTTCGGCGCAGTGCAGGGCCTGGTGGTGTGAGCCGCTGCCCGCAGGGATGGGGACGTGCCCCCTCTGTAATTCAATCTTCACACTGGCTTGCTCCAGGGTGCCTGAGCAATGACCGTGGCTGTGCCGCTGCCACCACTGCGGGGCTTTCTGACGAGACCGGGAGCTGACACGCCACCGCCTTGCCTTTCCCTTCTGACCTCGCCGTACGCTGCAAACAACCCCCAGCCAAAGGAGCCGTTTCCGCATCGTTCATCTCTGTCCCGGGCATTTATGTGGCACCGACCCATTGCTCACCAACGCGTGTGCTTCATATCGTTTCCCTGCCCTGCCCTCCCCTCCTGGGTAGGTACAACCATACCAATATTCCTATTTACAGCCAGTTCTCCCCCCTACCCCTTCTTCGTGTTTATGCTGGAGTATTTTCGCACTGTGCAGGCATACAACACTCCTGTAATACCTACCACAGACCTTTTCTGTACATTATCTCCCTAAATTACTGTGAATTCAGTCTCAACAGTAGTTCCAGACACCTTCTAGTTTTAAATACACCATTTTCAAAACAAAGCAATCACAGCCAACAAGCCGGGAATAAGGATTCACATCCTTCGGTTCTCCCTCCAAAGCCTTGGCTGTTGCATGCTGAAGGAGCTGGACAAGCCTCACAAGACCACCAAGCCAGCACACGTCCCACTCACGTAGCATCTCCCTTAATTTCCAGACTTGAACCTTGACTTCAGCTGGGCACTTTTGTCCATGGCTTTCCATTTTTAACTCTGCTCTGCCCCACATGTGCATAAATACCAACTATATTGTGGTGCAAGGGGAGCTGGAGCTTGCCAGCGCCTTGGGCCCAGGACCATCTGTAGCAGACGGTGTGGGGCTTTCTGGATTTTGGATGTTGGTGAGCTCAGAGCAGCTCGTGGGTTTCATTAGTGCTCAGCATCACTGGTAAACCTGGTTGCTGCAATGCTTTTACTGCCTCCCATAAAAAAGTCTTCTCCGTGCTGTAACGTGGAGAGGTTGCCTGGGCCATATTTCCTTCTTAATTGCAGTCTGAGAGGTACAAAGATACACTGAATGGAAATGTAATGTGCTGAGATTGGAGTGAATGGGGCTGTCAGGAGGCAGCCAGGAGAGTGTTCGTTTGCCGTTAGGGTAGCAGGCAGAGGATCAGAGGCTTCTCCCAGACTCTTGTTAAACACAGAGCTGAAATGCCAAGAAGTGATAGAGAAATATAAAGAAAATAATCCAGGAAGTAGCATTAGAAATATTGATAAGTCAGGCAAATCACTCCTATGGACCTTCTTTGATTACATTATCTGTTCAGTCTTCCTTACAAAGCGCTGTTATCACACAAGCATAATAAAGCAAGAATATATAAATGGAAGGAATTAAGAGTCATCCTATTGGGACCAATTTAATCTTTGCTTCATTTAAAAGGAGAACATGGCTCCCTTATCTAATGTACGTAAAATTGCTCTTTATTCCCCAGGTTTACATATAGATGACAGATCTCTATAAATATGGATCTACTCCTTTTCCCCATTCTGTTGTGAGAAGAGCCATCTTCCACCACATCTCTTCTCTGCTCTAGATGCTTGAAGGAGAGTCTCTTCCTACCCTGTGTTCTTAGTGCAAATGGAGAGGATGAGGATATGGCAACATCCTTTGGAGGCTACGATATTCAGCAGCTGATATTCGAAGCAAAAAAGCAGTGAGCGGTCACAGGTAGCTCTCGCTCAGAGGCGTCTGGTGTTGATGGGAATAGGTTAGCTAGTCTGCAGCCTGGGACTGAAACCCAGCCAAAACATGCCCTCCCAAGAGCTCTCCACTCCCATCCGTCTTTGCTAGTTTTCCTTTTAGGGAGTTTTAGAGCAAGCCCACAGAGGTTTCCATGTGGTACAAGACAGGCAGGAAACCACAAAGTCTCCTGTGAACTGTCATGTTCAGGCCACTCAGAGAGAAGTGGAAACACAGAGTTTTACTGTGAAGTGACCAAAAGCAAAGACTCACCCATGCTGGGATGGGAGTCCTGCTGAGCTGCCACGTAGGCAAGAGCAGCCCTGGACCTCTCCCCCGGGAAAGGGCAAATCACAATCCCAAGAGTATTGGGAGAAGGTTTAGAGCAACCACTAAAAGCCATTTCGGTCTTCACAGGTTCAGGTTAACTCAAAGTTATCCCCAGCAAGCAGACAAATATATAAACTGAAGCTGAAATGAGGATCCTAGTCAAGCACAGTGTCCCTGCCAGCCTTTTCTCTGGTCCCATTACCACTACTGAATAGGACCCTGAGTCACTGCGAGTTCACATCCTTGCCCATATGAAATCACGTCCTTTTCTATAGGACACATTCAGAAATGTGCACGTATTTCCTCTTTTCCTCACCTCTGAGCTGGGAAAAAAGAGGTATTTGTGAATCAGTTATTGCTTTCTAATGTGCTGAAAGCATCAGAGGACTCCCTGCTCTTTCAAACCTACTATCATAAGTGCAATTTCAAAGTGTTTCTCTCTCCTAATATCCAGTGGCTTTTTAAAAAGCAACTAACAGCAGTGCTGGAATGGCTAATGCCTAATTAGCTAATGGGTAATGATGCTCCTGTGAATGAAGCTGACATTTCACTCTATAATTATCATCTAGCCTGATATCACATCCTGCAGTGGGCAGTTGTAGGTGCCTTGGGACAAGGCTAAGGAACAGGCAGGCCTGTAGCAATGCTCCCATGCTGCCCTCTGAGCCACCAACATGAGCCGGGTGTGCCGGCAAAGCCGTGGCTGCTGCTGCCATACCCGACCGGATCAGCACAGAAAGCCCACCATGGCTTCTGCATGTCTGGCTTTCCCCAGACATATCCTCATTTTCCACTCCCAAGTTTATATGTCTGAGCTGAAAAAGAGGAATTTAGTCATTTTTTCTGGGACTTCCAGCTGCCCAGAAGCTTGCGAGCAGCCTTCGCACAGATCTACAGGTCTGTGTCTCCATCCAAGAGGCAGCAGAAGAGCTGAAGAAGCCACCTTCTGCCTTGCTGGGACTCATCATGAAGCCTCAAGGAGTAACCACTTGGTGTAACCCGCTGAGTCTGAAGGCTCATATGCTGCATTAGCCCGAAAAAAAGCAAGCCCATCTCTTTGAGTAGATTTGGGGTCCAGCAAACTGTTAGGGAAGATCTGCTCATACCATGTTATAGTTTGCAGACCACTATGTCTTCTTTTTTTCTTTTACTATGGTAAATAACAGGAGCAACTCAATTTTGTTTTTCAGGCCACCACAGAATGACCACCAACCCATAGGCTTTAGGGGGCTTTAATCCCAGTGTGCATAAGTGCAAAATCAACCCCTCCAGAGTCACTGCTTTGCCTTTCCCCAGCCACTGCCCCACCCGCCCCGTGCCAGCACACCCTCTCCAAAGATGAGCCTTCAGCCTTAGGATCTACTTCAAAATCTGCATTACCAACTGAAACTCTTAGAAAAAGACAATCACTAGAGGATCTCTAAGAAAAAAAACGCCACTGGAAACTTTCACCTAGTTTTCTGGAGTTTTAGGGACGCCACCAGCCTCATGCTCCCACAGCATGGGGCAGCTGTTGGGGCTCTGAGCTCCCCAGGGCTCTGAGCTCTGCATCCAGGCTTTCTCCCATGGACATGGCACTGGAGGATCCCCAGACATTCTGGTAGGTTTTTCTCCTATAAATCCCCAAATCTGTAGTTTCATGCACTGCATGTTTGATTTTTCAGACACACCAAGTGCTCCCAGTTAAAGAGACTTGCTGGAGCTGAGCATTTCCAAGGGCAGAAAAAAGACACTTACAAGCTGTAACACCAAAACAGAGATGCTCGTGCTTTGGGATGACCTGCTCCAGCCCTTCCTTCGACAAATCCCTGACAACAGGACAAGACACACACCCCCCACACACTTGGTTTTCCACTTTCATATTTCTGCAGAAGGTGGGGAGATGTGCAAGCACTGGTGAAGGCCAGCTTGTGTCAGAGGCCAGTGGGTATGTGTGAAAACAGGAGTTCATGCAACACAGCACTTGATTGGTGGATTAAAAAAAAAAAATTAATAACAACAACAACAACAACAAAATCCCACTATTAATAAGCAGAAGGAGCACATGGAGCCCTGGGAGACACATTAGCTGTTTGAACAGGCAGATACTTCTGTCCCACCCTCCCCGTGTAATCAACATGTATTTATTTCTTTATTTAGCTCAACGCTTGCCCTTTCAGGAGAAGATGAAAGTGTCAAGATGACCCTCTCCTTATCATGCCCCGCACGAGGGAAAGCTTTGAAGATATAATATGCAGAAACACCGGGCTCTCTGGTGACTTCTCCAGATTTAATTAGCCCGACCTTCTGTGCGGATCCTGCCTTCCCCTCCAGACAGCCCTTCTCCCCCGCTCCCTAGCCGCAGACAAGCTTCTGGACTCGTCGGCAAAATAGCAGCTGCTCAAGCCCTCCGTTTAATTCGAAGCTTGGCTCTCCAAGATGAGCTAAAAAAAAAAAAATGCCACCCCAAAGATGGAGCTGCTTTTAGCATTATACACGAGCTGCAACTGCCAAGGAAAGTTTATCTTGGAGCCAGTATGAGCTCTGTTGCTCCAAGTTAAATATTTCCATTTAAAAAGTAGAATGAACTATACTGTGGGACTTCCAATTGCTTCCTGAAATATTAAGAAGGAATATCTTTAAACATTAATATTTTGTTATAGTGCTGAAGTCTTTCTAAGGGAGGGTTATTTTTTAGAGCTGTGTGTTTTTTTCTCTCCATAATTGGAGCTTTTGATGTGTGCCTATACCCTCGGTTTCCAAAAGTCACTGCAAAACGGTAACCCTCCTTCCAAAGTAATCAATACAAATCCTTCATTTTTGTCTTTGCTGTTATTGTTGCTGGTAGGAGGCACACAGAAAGGACACTCACATTTAACCCCTTGAGGTAAGTGCACCATCACGTGCCACATCCTCAATGAACCCAAAAGCTGAGGGCTGCTGAAAGCCAGAGCCACATCCCTCTGTTCATTTTAGTGCATCCCATCCACCGACACATCTCTTGTGCCGGGATGGGAACGGATGCGCTCCCACTGCCTATCCCAGGTGGACCGGCCGTGGGACCTTCCAGCCAGCCGGGTCCTCCACGTCCCCCAGTGCTGGCGGAGCGGGGCTGTGCCGGACAAGGCACCAGCCTGCCCGGGCACTCTGTCCTCAGCGCCAGCAGCTCCCTCAGCAGTGCGAGTGCTTTAGGGTGGGGGTAGGACAGGTCCCAAACCCCCTGCCCCGAGCTTTGCTCCACACCGACCCATCCATCCTCCCTGATGCCAGGGAAGCAGCTATTGAAACGGCAGATCAGGAGAGCAGATTTAATGCTGCTTTCGTGGTAGGGAATGGGGAAAAAAAAAAAAAAAAAGAAAGAAAAAGAGAGAGGAAAATGATGTTGCTTCCAGGCCATTTACATGTTCATTTCTCAAGAGAATGTGACACTTTATCCTTTTTCTCAAATTAACTTCTGTGTCACACGCGGAATAAAAAGAGACGATAGACGGGAACTGAAACATAGTGAAATAAAAGACTGCGAGCCTGCATGCACGGAGCATATGTTTGTGATCTATAGGAGCCGGGGGAGGGACGGGGAGTGGAGCCCTGCTATGTCAACCATTGTTCAGCAGCTTGGTATGTTGGCTTAATCTTACGAGGTCTCCCAAAGGTCCTTTTTTCCAGATTTTTTTTTTCTCACCCCCCTTCAGGGCAAACAAAGTGCTTTCCTGAGCAGGCAGTTTGAGCTGCTTAACCGTTCGTGTGCTAGTTGGGATAACCCACGAGGACGAAGGGCAGGTCCTCAGCTGGGACAGTCAGCTCGGGGACGTCAAAGCCAGTGGGGCAGCCCCAGAGGCTGGAAGGATGAGCAGGTACTCGCCTGCAGGGTTGGCACATGTTTGCACCAGAGATGTGTGGTGTAGCTACACAAAACGTGGCAGAAAGAAACTGAAAAAGGATTACAGGAAAGAGGGGGGCATTATGATACACTAAGCAGGCCGACATTGTGTGACACTCGGCCAACAACACAGCTGAGCTTAAGCTTGGATTTTGCACCAAAAACATCCATGGTGCCCTGCCAGGCTCTAGGACCCCTCACTTTTCCTTTCCTTGCCCAACTCTGTGGCCCTGCCGTATGTTTTTGGAGCACCTCATGGCCATTACCCTTTATCTGGTGGGACATCGTGGTCCCAAATCTGCTTTCTAAAGTGCAACTGCAAAATGAACCAAGTCCTGCACAACTGACCTGCAGTTTCAGTGGCTCTGCGGTGGGCAGCCAAACCCCAGCCTGGCTGGTGGAGGCACGGGCTGAAGCACATATGGTCAGTGAGCAAGCCCTTAACCCAGAGTCCCTGGCATACCAAGGATATATTTGGCGTTAACTCATGTGACTTTTGCCTTCCTGACTTTCACCTCTTTGCCTTGTTTTATAGTTTTAAGTCATTTAAAACTGGTTTTGCTGTGACTGGGTTTCCTGTAATTCTTAGGCACGTGGTGAAGCGGAGGTATCAGCATCCCCAAAGGAGAGCTGGGATGTGGGGGCAATGGTCCCCGGCATGCTGCTCTTCAAGGCTGTTTGTACAAGCATTTCAGACACCTGGCAGAATTTCCTTTCACTCACGCATATTAACCTAGCAGGTGTATTAAAGACTTAATTACAAGCTCACCTTGAGAAGACACTGCAGAGCCAAATGCTCTTTTCTGGCTGGTTGTAGGGAGTTTCGCCCAGAGATTTTCCTTTAGGGAACAGCAAGAGTCAGAAATCACAACATGAGCGAGTGTACAAGTCAGAATTAACTGTTGCTCCTGCAAAAAGTCTCCCCTTCCAAATCCTTTCAGATGCTGAAGAAGGTGGCCAGATTTTCTTCAGACTTCACAAAAATTTAGCCAAGTGTCACAAATGGGTTTCCAGGGGACTGTGCTCTCTGGCCTCCCAAGAAAGAGAGGAGCTGTCAGCTCCTCACCAGCCTCTCATCTGGGCATTGGACTCACAAGGCAGCATTCCCCCTCTGGAGAGGGCTGGAGGGGCTCCGGATCGAAGCACAGGCATCCCTGATAGCCCAGCCATCCCAATCCAGCTCCATTAACCCAGGGACCTCCATCCCAGGAGGAAGGCTCAATTCAGCTTTTACAGCCCGCTTTGCTCCTGTGTGCCCAGGGACCACTCACCGCGCTGCTCTCCCTGCCACCGGCTCCCACTCCCTTGATTTTCTGTCCCTCTCCCTGTGCTGCTAGAGGCCAGGTCTGCTGAAGCAGCAATGCAACAATTGTACCATTCCTGTGTACCAACCATTGTAACCATTCCTGCCGAATGGGCTATGACCCCCTCCCCAAGATGGTGTCTGCACTGAGCTGGGAGCACCAGGGACAGGGCTGGGGACAGTGGGACACCCAGGCAGGTGGACAAAGTCAGTGCTAGTGTGGCACAATGCCCTAGCCAGGAAACAGGAGACACATAGCACAGGTAAAACCGACTTCATTCCGATTCAGAGTGAAAAATCAATGATGTTACGCAGGCTTTTCATTAAGGAGAGTCCCAGACATTTTGGGTACCTCCTCTTCTTCCCCTCCGGACAAAGAGTTAAATCCCCATTTCCAACAGACACTTTCATGTCTGGGGTTAAGGGAGCCCTGAGGTGGTGAACAGCTCCTGATGCAGCCCCAGCCGGGTCAGCAGGAGCCTCTTCATCACCTCCCACAGCCTTGGACCTTCAGGAGCATTTTCTCTGCTAAAGGGAAGAGACGTCAAAAATCACTAAACTTTAGGTGTGGGTGAGAAGAAGGATCAGAAATTTGCCTCTTAATTGCAGTTACCTGCATCTTAAAAATCAGAGGGATTTACTGGGGGTTGGAGTGGGATGGGGAAGAGAGTAAGCAGAATGAGAGATCATTTCCCTGTGAGATTTGGCTCCTGGCTAGCTTAAGCACTGAGCTCCACAGCTGTGCTATGGGGAAGTGCAGCCGGCTTCTCTGGGTCACATATGGTTTGGGTTTGGGGTTTTTTGGAGATATTTTTTTTTTTTTTTAATTACCTTGCATGCTCATGCCCTCAGAAACCAAAATTCACCATCCTGCCTTCCCATTTCCCTTCTGCAGCAGCTGAGAAAGGGTGTTACAGTTCATGCCTCCAGCTTCACTTAAACCTTCATAAACTATAATACCCACTTCAACTACATTATCAGTCTCATTTCTTTTCAAGATGGCTCTCAAAAAACACAAGATCTGAGACAGCAGAATCCTGTCTGTCTCAGGCATCCCCATTCCTTGCTGAATGCAATACCCTGGCTGTGTTTAGGATATCATAGTTTAGGGACCTTCTGCACATCCAGCCCCAAACCACGTGGGCGGGACACCCATCACCGTAGCCTGGTGCTGAACAGCCCCAGTGCAGGAAACCTGTGCTTGAGGTGACAAACCTTAAGCTGCTGTTGGTTGACAGGGCAGGACACCCTTAGGCACAACAGGCAGCTGGGAATAATTTTGGCTGTCTTGAATTGCAGTTAAACCTCAGGGGCCAGAAGTATTTAAGTGCTTTGGTTCAGGGCTTTGTGGTTTCTGGGTGTGCAACTGAAGGGACCTGAGAAGCGTTGATGTTCCAGTGGTGCACCCAAGGAGGGTAAGGGATGTCTGGGCTCCTTCAGAGAGATCCGAGATACCCACAACATCACTCCAACAGTGGGATTTATTTCACTTTGAGTATCCATAGCATATTTAGCTATATCAGAGCTCACCACTGGTCACCTGTAAGTGCCTGGGGGAGAGTGGGTATTCCCAGGACATGATTCCCCCTCACCCAATGTGGACACATCATGTTGGACAGGAGGACTCACATCCCATATCGCCTGTTCCTTCCCAGCACTGCAGAGGCTGCAGGACAGTCCTGGCAGAGGGTTCCACTCCTGAAGGTCTCTTTGCCAACCTCATCCCAGCCTTTGGTCCACCAGCAAAAAAGAAAAGCAAAATATTATTACGTGTAGTATTCAAGCTGAAGAAGTTTGAGGAGCATTTCCATTTTTGAAGAAGAAAATATACCTGCCACATCAATATAATTTTCTAGTTTGATATTTCAACTCTTTTTTGCAAAAGCTTGGAAGAAAGGAGGCCAGCAAAAAAGAAAAGCTCTCCTTCCCTGCTTCCAGCAAAATTCAAAAGGACAAACCTTGCCTTTCCCACCAGCTGCAGTATATAGGTCGTCACATGTGTCTTCTCTGGGACAGGGCTTCCAGTGTGGAAAACTAGGCGGGGACAACAGGCGAGAATCCCAGTGCCCCTGTTTGGGCCATCCATCCATCCATCCATTCAGGAGAGGACAACAAGACAGGCTGGGTCTCTGCCCCCAGTGCTGATGATCTCTGCACACTCAGGACCTGCACTGCTTCAATCACACTGGTCTGGAAAACAGCCCAAATCCTACCCCGAGGAAATCACAGCTCTTCTTGTTAAAAGGAGCCACGAAATATTTTCTCCAGATCAAGTTCAACTCCTAATCAAAGACAGCTACAAAGGTAAACTCTGAGTTTAAACCAGACCTTGAATCCACAAAACACTTTTCAGCTGGACAGTGTCGTAAGAGTGGGAAGTGTTAGAGGAGCTGGGGAACAGACGGCCGTGCTGGCTGTGGTTTGTGTCTGCCCCATGCCAACATGTTCCCAACCCACCCATGTGGGGCAGAGGGCTTTTTGCATCTTCACCTGCTAAAAATATCCAAGGCTGGAAGTTAAAAGAAATTAAATAGCGGTTGCATAAAGGCACCTTGGGATGAAAGCATTATGGACACAAAGCTGTCAACTTATCCCTTCATCATCATATTTTTTATGTAGTAGACATGTGTCTTGTTGGCAAGGCAACTTCTCTGTTTTAAATCAGCCTCATAAATCTCATTAGGATGCCTTTTTTAAAGCCATCAATGCAAAAAACCAGGAACAGCCACGCACTGGACACCACTCCAGGTCCCTTAGGACTCTTCTCATCAAAGCTCTCAACAGGAGCTTGTTGGACACTTCCCATTGAGATGTTTCATGATGCCTCCCGAGAAACCCACAGCAGGACCAACACGCACACCTTGCTTCCCTAGAAAGGCTCCTGCTCATTTTAAACATGCATTGGGTCGCATCCAGAGTTTCTTTCCCCACTATAAACACCACAAAACAAACCCATTCACCAGCTAGAGGCCAGCAAGAGCTCTACACTGGCAAACTCGTCTGGGCTTAACTCCAGTTTGTGTAGCCTGGGTGGATGAATGGGAGATGTGTTTTGTAAAACCACTGAAGTTCAGACCATCTCTTACCTGTGCAATGGCAGCCTTTCTGCATATGCCACCACCAGAAGCTCCCTCCATCGGGAAAGAAGGATGGGCTGACCCCTGGACATCGTGGGGTCGGGTTTTTAACTGAGATACTTTGGTTACCTCTAGGCAGAATTAAATCAAAACCAACTGGTTTTCTTGAAGGAGAGCAGAGCTGTGGAAAACACACAGTTAGGATTTTTTTTTAATGCACAATATTGTATTTCTGGGGAATCTCTAATTCAAACTGATTAAATAATGATCCCCTGTAGTGATCTTCCCTTTCAAATACTCACTCAAGGAGTAATTCAGCACGCTAGCAGCACAACAGGCTCACTGCACATCTCACATGAGCTTGCAGGACTTTGACATACTCTCATAGTGGCAATGCCTCCCTCTTCAATAGCACAACCAATTTAATTTAGTGGTGGCTTTGCTCTCCTGTATACACTTTCCTTTTTCAAGCACGCTGCCTCCATGATGTTTGGTGGCATCTGGCCCACAGCTGCTTCTCAGGGGGGTCCCATCAGCCTCTGAGGAGCAGAGATATACCTCATTTTCCTGGCAGCAGAGTCCATGGGAGCCGCTATCACCCCTGTCCGAGTGTTGGAAGGGAGGGATGGAGGAGAGGACGGATGGATGGATGGAGCAGGGGATGGATGGAGGCCAGGCTGCACCCCACAGGCAGCCCATCGCCAGCCTGCCTGCCCGCATCCGTGCACACGTGCTGTTTTAGACAGCTGCCTCCCAAATCAACACAACCTGCTGAGCCTCTTCAGAGCTACGAACGGCATCCTCATGCCAGATGCAGGTTTGCCGGAGATCTGATTTTTAAAGGCAGCTCAGGTCCCTCTCCCTGGAGCTTGCAGGTCACGCATTGATGAAAATCGTCCAGAAATATGGATTCTAGGGGCAAGGAAGGGGAGCATTTGTTTGAATGGAAACATTCTCTCCGTTCCTGACTCCGTTGGGAGAGGGCACTTCCATTGGTGAGAGAGGCAGCGTTTCCCAGAGGCAAAGGAGACAGCTCCACACGGACCCAATGCACTGGGTTTGCTCTGCAGGGCAGCTCTGCCAGCGCTCTGCCTCCTTTGGCCTCACTTGCTACACACCAGCCACAGAGGCAGATGGGGCATTAAAGGGAGGAAAAAATGTTGCCGTACTTCAGTTCCTGGTCTGCAGCCTCCACAAAGTCCCTGGGGAGGCAGAGGGCAGAGACACGCTCAGAGGCACTCTCAGCTCTGAGCTTTCCTGCGCCCGTCATGAGTCTTCCTGCAGAGGCATCAGCAGGGCTGAAGGACCATGATTCCTTTGTACTGGTGAAAGCAGTTTTTCCAGACCATGATGGATAATGATGCCAAGCTTGACTTGTAAGGTGCATTTATGTATTTGTGCTCAGGGTCTCATTCAGGATGCATAGTGCCCCTTCCCTCGCTCACAGCACACATTGGGGACACATGTGTCTGATGCCAGTGGGTTTAGGAGGCACGTGCAGGGCCTGGCTGTCAGCAGAGTTCTTGGAAGGAATTTTTTGGAGGCCATTTATCCAGTTAAACTGAATCCAGCTCCCTCCCAGTCAGCAGCAGACACTGCCCCCTTCCCCACCCCTGCCCCGCAAAGGGCCTTTCGGAAGTTGGCCTCCCCCAGGTCTCCAGTGCTGCAGGATTTAGCAGGTCCTAGGAGGCCACAGCCACTTTTGAGGACACCCTTTGGGAGACACCACTAGTTTCACTGGTTTTCTCACCGATTTCACATGCTTGGAAGCGAGGTCAGTTATTTTCTCCTACTGACACAGGCAGGACATGGCTCTTGGGAGTGGAGGAGCCTGCTGTTCATACACCCAAGCCCCTGCCCTGTCCCGCAGTAGCGATACGCCACGGTCGCTGGAGCCTTGCACAGCAGTACATAAATACTCAAATCAAGATATTTCTGCACAGGCAGCCCCTAGGATTTGGGCAGGTGTCCTGCTGAAAACCTTGCATGACAAACCCCCAACACCCTCTTCCTCGGTTTTCCCATGCTTCAGCCCAAGAGCATCCCTTGCTGTTTTATTTATGCTGTGCATAAAAATACCTGGCAGCGCTCGTCAGTGGATATACACATTTCCGTCAGTAACCGTGTACCTCTACCCAATTAGTGCCCCACTGCCAGCATGGAGGAAGGAGACGGCTCCTGAACACTGGCCCCCACGGCCACGAAAGGCAGTTCAGCATGGCCCGTGGCTACATAATGCATCACACCTCGCCTGCTTCTTACTGTCTTAGGTTAGCTGAACCCAATGAATATTTCAATAGCCTCTGCCTGCCCAGGATACTATTAATTTTGGAGTCCCTATAATCCAATTCCTTTTCCTCCAAGTGGGTGGTGATTATTAATTTCACAAGCTATGCTTCCATCAGCTCCTTCCTAGTCCCTTGTGGCTAAAGAATATTAATCCACATTCATACTGTCATTCAGCTGCCCAGGAGACTCTGGTGTGAATAGTATTATTATTAATACCACTGCTTCACACGTGGTTAAAGCAACTTAAAGGCGCACAGGCAGGTTGCAAAGGTCATTTGCAGAATAGCACCTCAATGCTTGTGCTCAGAGAAAAAAAATGGGGCTCAGGCAATGTTTTTTGTGGAAGTTTCTCCTGGTCCTGGACCTGCTGATGTTGGTCCTGCCTTGCACAGGGGACAGCCAGCCAGCCCCCTGAGAAGGTCTGTGAGGGGGAGATCAGCTGCAGCCTTGTTCCCAGCTATCCTTGGCAGCCAGCAAGGAGCAAATACTTTTGTCCTTCTTTGGGGGAAATTGGGGGGGGAGGGGGGGGGGGGGAACCCAAACCCAAACATGATTACTTAAATAAATAAAGTGCCATGATGCTCTGGAATGTAATCACTTTTGACACCTCAACATTATTATCAAATTTGCTTGAAATTAAGCCATTCATTTGCATTCTGCTGGAAAGGCAGAGAGTGGAAGGAGGAGGCTGTTGCATTTCTTTGCAGAGCAAGAAAGCCTTTCCCTGTCAGCCAGGTTTACTCAAGCAGGTGATACACATTTCAATCAAATATCTCATGGAGGGATTTGACAACACATCAAGGACTTCTTCAACTTGGGGCACTAAATGGCAGAAAGATAAATAGAAAAAAAGAAAGCCAAGAAATGCAGCATTAAATAATAAATAGCCCTAGAGGTCTTCTGTACACTAACAAGGGTCAGGGCATCCACTGACTGACAAAGAAAGAAAGGGACAGGGGATGAGGCAGTGCAAAGGGAACCTCAGTGTATCACAGGCTAAATATGTGGAATATCCACATCGCTGCTGGAAACCAGCGCTCAGACATTCCCCCACTGCTGGGCCCTGGCAGGGCTGCCCCGGGGGCTCCTGCGGAGCAGAGCATCTCCACATCTGCAAACCCCCCTAATCACCCGGTTCCTCTCTCTCAGCCAACACCTTATGTGGTCTTTCACACCAAAATAAGCACAAGTGCAAGTGAGGCCCTGCCTCGCACCCAAGCTTTTCTCATTTGCACAGAGGTTTGTCGCACAAACCACGGTGGGAAGAGGCCCCTTTTCAAGACGGTGAAGTCCACGGCATCTGAAACCAGAGCACATTTTGGGTTTGTTACTTAGCACTTTTGGCAGCTAAGGCAGGCTGGAGACTTCACAGATGTAACTACTTTCCCAGTTTTTCCTCCTGGAAGAACGTAGCCTTCCCAAATTGTAAGCACTTCAGCCGGCACAGCCCCAGCAAACGCACCGACGTGATTACAAAAGCAGAGGAGGGAAAGATTACTCCCTCCCAGACCTCGCCCTGAAAGGTCACAGACAAGGAATCAAATCTCAGACCTGCTGAGTCCCACTTTGGGTGGCAAACTCTTGGTTTTCCAGATGTTGCACAGCCTGGGCTGCCAGATGTCCCAAAATCCCAACCCCACAGCCCCTGCGTGCACAGAGCGACTTGGCATCGCGCAGGGACCCAGCTGGGATGCATCAGCCTTGCAGCACAGATGCAGGCAGCCCCCGGAGCTGGCACCCCCCTGCTGCTTTTTGTGCCCTGAGTTGTGGAAGCTGAGGGATGAAATCCCTGCCTCCACTGGGGCAGCTTGCTGAATTTGAGCGTGTTAGAGAGATTTGTCACAACTTGGAGGCCATGAGTAGCATGGGGTGAACAGCAGAAGCTGTCTGACATGCAGGGATTTCATGGGAAGGAAGGAGAGGTTTCAGCCCCTCATTTGCCCTCCTAAAGAATCATAGAACAGTTTGGGTTGGAAGGGACTTTTACAGGTCACCTAGTCCAACCCCCCTGCAATGAGCAGGGACATCTGCAACTAGATCAGTTTGCTCAGAGCCCCGTCCAACCTGACCTTGAATGTTTCCAGCGATGGCGCATCTACCACCTCTCTGGGCAACCTGTCCCATAAATAATAAATGAGCAACTCAAGGTACTTACTGTTGTAAGTAGCCTCCTGGTAGATGTTAACAGAAAATCATCCCCCTTCTCACTTTTCCTACCAACATGGCAAACTCAGAGCTTCTGGTCTCAGTTTTTTTCCTCCATCCCTGCCTGCAGGGCCCAGGCAATCAACAAGTAATTAGCTCCCCTGGTTTGAAGCCTTTCCTTGATTTCTATTAAAGGCCCCATCACCTGAACACAGGAGGTTTTAACATGAGCCATTTTAGCTGATCTAACAGGGCTGGAGTCAGACAGCTCCCTCTCCAGCAGAAAAGCTCTACCAGATGATTTAATGCAGCACAAAGGTTTAACACCCACTTTCCATTGGTGTCACCTGCCCTCCAAGCAGGGTGAGCTTTGGCTCTGTGGCCTCAAGTCCCAGCCCTTGGGTAACGTGGACCCTGCTTGCACCCCTAAGCATTTCCAGAGCATCCTACACCAACACTAATACTATGCCAGGCAACGGTCTCATTAACCGCATTAACTCAAGTGAGATTTTTGTAGGGGCTCCCAGGGCTTCATTGAAACCACTACAAGGTTTCCAGACCTTCTCCAGTGGTCTGGAGAAGTGCTGTGTCCTGGCCTTCTACCTCAAAGGAGCATCTGAACTCTGCACGCTCATTCACACCTTAAGCTATGCGAGACACGCTTTTCCCCCACACCATTATTTTGACAAATGGAGCTACTCTAGATGACTATATTGCTGATATTAGTGTTTTGCATACAATGCCCTGCTCTAAATGAGCTTAATTACAATTTGCGCACGTTGCAGATTAATGGTAGGTGGAAAAAGGAAACCTATTAATTTTTGTATCTGTGCTGCTGCACAGCAATGGGCAGGCTCTTCCACCTCAGCCCTGCCAGAGTGGTCTCCTCCCCTGCATCCACAACTGCAAACATGGGCACGGGGCAGGGCACCGTGAGAGGCTTCTCTGTCTCTCCGCAAGTACTCTAACCAATTACACGTATGTAAGTACATTGCAAATTCTTTACAGCTACAGTAAATCAATTTTTCATACAGTAGGAGGAAGAAGTCAATGCGCTGACAATAATGCCTCAAACCTTTCAGCGCTTCTCAGCTCGAGCTCAGAGCAGCACTCGCTCTGGGGTTTCCTCCAGCAGCTCTCGCCTCCTTCTCCGGGCATTGGGATGGAGCCATGAGCTGGAGGTCACCTCAGGGCAGTAGGCTCAGGGGCTGCACATCCTGTATATGGCATATATTTTTATGAAAAATAGCAGGACCAAGTGAGGGGATAAATCTTATCTCTTGCCTTAAACCATAATTTTGCTGGTGAGTTCAGTAGAAACATAGCTGGGCACCGGGAACTCTTTTTTTCCTGCATACAAGCGATACCTGAGGGAGAGAGTTGGTTTTCAGAAGTGATTTAGAGCCTAAATCTCATTTTTTTAGGTGCTACAGGTATTTAGGAATTAAAATCACATTGAGCTTCATTTGCATTTAGGCTCTTGTTTATCTAAGTAACATCTCAATAACATCTGATGCTGATTCTGATGCTTATTATGGGATGGAGTGGGCAAATGGAGAGCCCACAGTATCTAGAAATCCTTCTGGGGAACACGAGGAAACAAAGCCTTCAGTCCACAATCTGGTGCCTTCTCTTGAAAGATTATTTGGAAATCCAAGGAATCTCTTAAGCTGTACCTGGACCTTTGTGAAGGTCCTATTTTAACATGGACTGGGTAGACAGGCACAGAGACATTTGCCTTTTTTGTCAAACCTGTACGTGATCTCTGACCTGAGCCTGCACTGAGCACACAGCCGCAGGACTGGTGCATCTCGCTGTTTTAATGGGACTTGACCTGTTTCAGGAGTCTTGAAGGATGGGACACAACGCTGGAGCCAGTCCTACAAGAAGCCTCTCCTTTTGGTCCAAGAATGTGCTTAAACTCCCTCTGAAATGACACTGCCATTCATTAGAGAGTGAGAGATTTGAACATGTCCTTAAGTGTTGGCTTTAGAGATATTTAAGCAGCTGATCATTACTTGTACATGTAAAAGGCAATAAAAAGGAAAAATTAAGCCAAGAGTGATGATCTCACTCGCTTTTATTAAGGGAGCCATTAATTCTGGTGTGATGTGGGTTGATAAAGCCTGCTCTCACACGAGCACTGCTATTGTCTGAAGCAGTCCCAGGGAAATGCCGGTTTGGGTCCAGCCTGTAAGATGTGGGGTGTAGGGGGACATCAGGGTTGCACTGTGCTTGGTGCAGTATGTAAGATCCAGACTCTTTCTCTGATGGGGTTTGCACTGTGAAGAGAGGAGGGGAGCAAAACTTGGAGAAATAGACTGGGTTTTTTTAAACTGGTTTTGCAGGCAGGGAATGGGGAGGTCTCAGGATTATAGAGAATGTCTGGGTAAAGCTTGAATCCAGCTGAACCCCACAGTCCTCTTTCCCCACAAAGTGTCAGAGAGTTTCTTTGCAAGCCTGAGCTAATTCAGGAGTTTCACTACTGACTTGCCCTGTGGTCATAGCCTAGTTCCTATTACAAAACAGTGATTATACTCCAGCCCATCTCACAGCATTAATCCACAATGGATTGCAAAGTACATTTTTGTTTGCTCTCTGTAATTATCAACAACAAAACACCCTGATACTATCACAGCAGAACAGCGTGATAGAGAGCAAAATGCAAGAAATGACACCAATTGCAAGAGCAGACCCTTTTCTGCTCAACCGCACCCTGGTTTTGGCATCAGAAACAACACTTTTGTTGAGTTACAGGTGTTAAGAGGCTGAGTAAACACTGGTTTCCTCTAGCCTGCCTCTCCGTTGCTCTGAATGGAAATGCACTGGTGTACGCAGTGTGTCTGACCTGATGGGCTAAGGGGTGGCAGTGCCCTGCACCTCCTGCTCTCTTCGCCCGCCAAGCTGCATTAGATGTAGAAAGAGTTGGATGTTGTCTCTATACCTTCCCAGTGCCTGTGGTGCCAGAGGAAAGCCAGAGTGCTTTATTAAGTGTATTACAGCAACAACGCTGCCTTGTTGGGATATTTCCTGGCAGTTAACGTCTTGCTGGATCGAATACCTTTGGCTTTGCCTGGGGCCCTCAGATTCTCCAGCCATTTAACTGCCAGGAAGAATACCCTCTCTGTTGGTGACTACAATTTAATTAAGGAAGCTGTTCTAAGGCATAGGATCAGGAGGCTTCCATTTTAAGAAACACCTTTCCCCCTGCCAAGTCATCCCCAAGTGCTTTACAAAGCACTGAAAGATGATAACAGCAGTGCGATGTCCGAGTGAGCCAGCCCAGCAAGCGCCAGGTATTGCTCTCACTCACCCAGCGGGAGATGACAGGATTCCTGAGGAGGAGGTTTGTTGTCCTAAAAATTAACGTTTTGTTCTCTAAAATGTACCTTTGGTGCACTAGTGTCCTCCCAGGCAGGTTGTGCTGCATCAACCTTGTACTGATTAGGGACTAAGCCAAAAGGATGCCTGTCTGGCTGTAGCTGTGAAGCTGGGTGAGCCTAAGGGACCAGAGGGACTCTGGTACCCAAATTACCTTTGGGACCCTTTCACAGTAGTAGGTGAGTGGGGATGGGAATGTCCCTGAGCACTCAGACAGGTTCAGCACCGTCTGCGGTTGAACTGCTGGAGTGCTGCCTGCTGCAGCCAGCGCGCTCCCAGTGCCTTGGCACACCGTGGAGCTGGCTGGTCGCAGGGCTCTCCCACCAGGCACGCTGCACCCACCACCCCATTTCGCAGGCTGCAGACACTCACTTGGGTCCTTGCATGTCAGCTTTTTTGAGCCCTGGAGTAGCCCTGGACACAGATTTCATTTGTTAGCCTTGATGCAACATAGCTCCCTCCAGCCAAGTGCAGTGGTACCCTACAGTAGTATCTTGGAAACATCGATTTATTCTTATAACTGTTCTGTGAAGTCTTGCTCACGCTGCTTCAACCAAAAGGGCAGCTGAGGCAAGGAAAGGCCAAGCATCTTATAAGACATTAACAACAAGTCACCATGTTGTGCTGGTCTCCCCAAACCTCATTGCATTTACTGGCAACAAAGGAAGAAATAAGATTTTCCAGTGTGCTTTTTCTGGTATTAGGATTTAAATTCCTATAGGGGAAAAAGGCATCCAACGAGTCACTGGGGGCAAATCTCTTATTAAAGCAGAGTCCGAAGAGTGAGGCTGCAGCTCTGCATGCTACCCAGGCACCGAGGAGCTCACCGTACTGAAATGCCAAGCCCCTGCTCTGCCATGCAGCAGACTCCGGCTTTCCTCAGCACCTCACTGAGCCCTGATGCCTGTAAAGAGAAGAGCACGCACACTCCCAGCCCATGCAGCAGAAATTACAGAATGTATGGGACTGAAGATTATCATTTAATAGAGCTGAGCCGATCTGTTCATTATTTAATGGTTTAATTGATGACCGCAGCGGAAAGCTGATAAAAGCACAGCCCTGGCCTATAAACCACCTTTTGCTCTATTTATTAAGTGCAGTGGCACAACATATTGAACTGAATATATTTGAATATAAATAGGGCATTCTTTAGCATACAGGTAATTATTGCATTTAATAACTATTGCTGCTATAGGTATCTTAGGTGAATTTAGCACCACTCACATGAAGGGAGGCAAAGTAGGGTGTAAACACACCCAGGTGTGAGCAGCTGCTCCTACTAATGCACGTGAATCCCTTCACCCCAGCAGAAGGGAAGGGAACATGGCAGCTGCTTCATGCTTCCCCATCACTATATCAGTCTTTTCCCAATGCTTCTACCCAGCACCAGTCACTGTTGCTGCTAAACCATCCCAAGGTCGCAACTCAGCCTTTATGGCCGCTCACTGACAGGGCTGTCCCACCGCAGCCTGCGGCCTGAGCTGCAAAAGCTATCAAACAAGTAAGAATGAGGTGAGAACCATAAAACACTTTGCTGATGGCAAATATGTTTTGCATTTGTTTAGGAAAGGTAATGGGGGATGATCTGTTGCTATTTACCTTTGTCCTTTGAGAAAACTCTTGTTCTGAGTGTTTTCCCACGCATTGGGTTTGGTGGTACAGCGAGGCAGTTGGTGTGAAGGGCTTCCAGCTCCAGCCTCTTGGTGAGCAAGAAGAGCTAGCACAGGGCAGGGAGGCTGCTTTCAATCACCCTTTCTGAAGCATCCTCCAGTGAAATACTCTGCTGCACTAATGCCAGGCAGCCGCCTCGATTCATCACTCCATCCCAGTGTGAGTGATTCCTACTCTTCTGCTGCCCAAGCAAAGAGCTAATATTTATCTTTGCAATGGCCTGATGGGGCTGCAGAACAGGACATCACCCAACGGGGCGAAGAGGACTGGAGGCACCAAGAGCCCACACAAGCTTGGTGTAATGCATATAGCAATGCAACAGCTGAAGCTTGCTAGTACACAGCCTGGCCTTCCTAAAAGAAGGTGTTAAGACACAAGGGAGTTTAAAGGCTTGTAAAATATCCTGTTGTTAAACAGGTGATGCTGCACCAGCAAAATATTTTGAGAGCTTTGGTGCTGCTCAGAACTGTGCCCAGAAGAGGGTTATGCTGCTCAGGTTACACCTTTAATGCCTCTTGTAATCTGATTTGATGTTGTGCTGACACAGGTGCTGACAATATCCCTTCCCTCTTCCTTCCCCACCCCTGATCCTCTCCCCCTTCCAAAGGCACACACACACGTCTGCACACCTGCTGCTGAATAAATTGCAAGACCAGGGCTCTCATCCTGCAGAAACTGGTGGGGAAATGTATTCATTAGGAAACACTGAGATTGCGTTAGACACACAGATTATGGGTACAATTTGAATGGCAATACATTTTGGCAAGATGCAATTATGTATTTATTTGCACATGGTATAATAAAGATGACAATCAACAGATTGTGTCAGAAGCGGGGACGTACAGGAAGAATTTCAATTTAGCAGAAGAGCCAGCACCTTGTTAACTTCTGACATCTGAAAATAGCTCCCAGATGCTCACAGGCTACCTTGGCTAGCCTGACACACCATCTTCATTTATGTCATCCTAGTACGATGGTCAGAAAGACTTACTATCCATTTAATGCTTCAGAGGAGAGAGGTGTAAATGTTCCTTTGTACTTCGTAGAGTAAAAAGTAACCATATTTCAGCTTCCCTCCAGTCCTCCCTGCCTTGATGGTCCAGGTCTCCAAAGCAGAGGTGACCCTGTGACAATGCTACAGCTGGAGGAAACTGCACGTCCTGGTCCTGCAAGCAAATATTCCCACCAGATTTTCAAGGATACTAGGAAAGTCCTTTTGTGTTTGTGTCAATGAGTGACAATGACCTTTTAATTACAGACAAGCATGGATTCTTATTAGCCTGAGGTGACAACGCATGTGGCACCTCTGTGGCCATTTTCATGAGAAGTTCTCTGGCAAACACTCTTTTAGAGATGAAGGCTGTTGCCATCTCACAGGTATGCTTCATGCCTCACCACAAGTACAATCCATCTGCCCAGTGGTGTTCTTATCACCATGGCACATGAATGGGCACTGTTATCTATCCTGTGCATCCAGCTGACATCAGTTTCTAGAGAGCAGTTCATTATGAGATACTGGAGCTCAACATCCATGGATTAA
Organism: Haliaeetus leucocephalus; assembly: GCF_000737465.1. Taxonomy (NCBI): domain Eukaryota; kingdom Metazoa; phylum Chordata; class Aves; order Accipitriformes; family Accipitridae; genus Haliaeetus; species Haliaeetus leucocephalus. Next base: position 704,378 of record NW_010972572.1, on the reverse strand, counting down.
ACCCTTGAGTGTCCGCATGTTGTTACTCACTCTACAGTTTCCACTGTAGAAACTGGGGAAACGGAGGCATGCAGCAGTTTGGCTATTATTTTTAAAATTATGCTAATATGAACTTTTGGTCTTTAGTAACACTCAAAGCCAAGTGAATGGAAATCACAGGAGTCTGTCTCCTGTCCCCACATCACCACCTCCAGCTGAGCTGGTGGCGGTGGCTCCCCGGCCAGCGAGCCCACCCTCCTTGCACCCACTCCCATCAGCAGCATCGCTGCAGGAGCTCCCTGCTAAAGCTCACTGCCAGACCCAGTATTGCACCAGCTTCTTGTGTTTACATGATTTTCCAAATTTTGGGCTTGCCTTGCATAGATGTGAAGTCCTTGCTGTTCCCATAGGTGTTCAAGGGAGATGAAGGTAGCATCTGATCTTCAGTTGGGCTTGTTTTCTATGTCTGCCCATGGGTACACCTTAAATGAGAGAAGATAATACACCAACCTACTTTACATTTCACTTTTCATCCTCCTAACGAATGAAGGCTAATTATGAATTTCTAATTTCCACTGTTTATACAAAGCACTTTTGCTTTATTTCCTTCTGACTTTCTGTCTTCAGAAACCCTAGGAGTTCACATAGCCTCTGGTGCCTCTATGCAACAGGAAACACAATCAAATAAGGAAATTTACGTGAACCCTGGTTTTGCAAGAGGAAGATGTGCTACTGTGTGTGAGTTGGCAATGAATCAGCTCTCATAATGTATTCCTCATTGCTTTCCTCTTCCTTTGCAGACAGTCAATACCCTTGAGAGAAGTTAATTAGATCCGCTTCACTCTGTTTGGTCCTACCACTCTGAGCGCTGAATACAGGGGAGAGGGAAATCCCAGCAAAGCAAATTGACTCGATTAGAATAAGAGACCACTGAACAATCGTTTCCATTGTCCGTGATCACAGAGGATGATCTACTTTAAAAGCAAGCATGAAAATGTTAAAACAATTATTTTAAAATATTTGTGCAAAATCCCAGTTCAGTAACAGGATGCGAGTGGAAACTTAAAAGGAGCCATTTTCAAAGGCCCAAGAGTACATAATATGTTCATAGAGCTATACACCTGCATATGTAGTTGTTTGAAACCACTCACCACGGATATTAGTATTTCTAAGTAACCATTTGCACATCAAACTAATGAAGGTGACCATATGTACAAACCAGGCATCTAATGCATGTGTACTTCTAGCTGTAGCTCTGTAGAGTTGACTGAATGGATTGAAAATGTACAATAAAAATCACACTTCATGTAGGTTTTTTTTAAAGACTGCTTGGAAAGCTGACTACTCAGGAATACCTACCTCTGGTTTAGCTTTCCTTCCAACAGGCAATGATTTTGTCAGCCTACAATTACAGTATACATCTACTGTATTTTAATTAGTCATCCTTTAGATATAGACTGGCCAGCTATGAGGACAGTGATAAGGACCTACAGAACAGCTGTCCGTATCTAAAACTCCCAGTTGTCTTTTTCTTAAACAAGCAGATTTCTCACAAAGTCCCAAATCAGGACCCCTTGGGACCTGTGCAAGCAAGAGTGACCTTATCAAATCCCAGCTCGCTGTTTTTGGCCTGGTTACAGTTAAGGCAAACGAACATCAAAATGAAGGAAACTTGTCTCAAGTCATCCAGGGAATCAGTGACAATGACTCAGATCCTGACTTCCACCAGCTCTGCTTGGCTGCCTTTACTTCCTAAGATATGCTGTTAAGCGGTGCAAGTCCAAAATACACTCTATAAGGCAGAAGCAGCCTTTCTCTAAGAGGTCAGATAAAAGCAAGTCTCTTCAAGGGCTTCAGTGTGGTCAGAATTAAGACCACTTTTGTCTTGATTTTCTCAGGTAAAAAGACAAATGCATCTGGGTGTGCCTAAGGGAACAGCCTGTAGGTACCAGTGCTCATCAGGAGGGATGAGCTGTGGGCAGTTTTAACCAGATTTGACAGAGGGGCAGGAGTCTGAGGCACTAAACTCCTGCCAATGTTGTAACTTGGGGTATGACTTGTTGAAAGGCATCAGCTATAGCCCAGGCACTGTGTAACTGTCAAGTGCAAGCTTGCTGGGAAGTCATCTCGTGTGAGATAGAGTATTTTACTGAAGTTCAGCACTGGGAAGCTTTGTTATTTCTAGTCAACCAAACCAAGGGGTAATGGAAATGGCCTTTGGGATGAATTGGAAAGGATGGTTGTTTGCCTGTTATAAAACACCTGGTGCAGACACAGAGCAAGAAGAATTGCATGTCCACCAGCTAAGCTGAAGGGAGACCTTTTACTAGAAAGCTACACCCTGTCTCCTGCCCTGGACCCATCACTTTGGGCAAACACCATATATTAACTCTTCGGTGGAGAAGAGTTGGATGGCTCAAGAGAAAACAAATCACCTGAAAATACAATGTCATATATGCACAATATACATTTTATGGTCTCCATTAATGTCACTGTTAATCCATCACAGTGGCCTACATCTGCTGCCTTGGGGTCAGTAATGCCGCACCACAGCAGGCAGCAGTACCAGTGTGCTTCATACACCAGCTGCAGTCCTGGCTGTTGCACTCCCTCAGTCTGCACACTTGAGCAGGATCATCATGCCTTCTCCAGGAGCATTTATTAGCTTTGCCTCTGGTTTTGGACAAAATTCATGCTTCTGTAATTCATGATTGGTGTGGCAAAAGTGCCCAAGGGAGGTACCAGATCCTAATGGCACCAGGTACAAACCAAAGGAGATGAGTCCCGTCCCATTGTGTTTCCAACCTATTGTGCTTGCAATAGCTTCAGTAACACCTTTCTCTCACTTTCAGGGCAAGAGATTCTCAGCACCTGCTTTGCCTTTTTATTTTGCTCTACTTGTTTCCCATCAAAGCATCATAACAGCAGCTGCCACCGCTCTGGGGTAGGATTAGACCCATATTTGTCTGAGCCCTTATTAGCAAAAGTTTCAAAATGCCTCTTGGAGGGCTCGAGTCCCAGCCCAACTCTGCAGTGCTTTCCCACTCCTTGAGAGCAAAGACTGAAGATGCTGCTCCCAGAAAGGCAACATGGCCATTAGAAGAGCTGATTGCTTGCTTTTGCTGTTCCTTTCCAGAGCCAGGCACAAATACTTATTTCAAAAGGATTGCCGAAGGGCAGTCCTTAAAAAAGTAAAAAAAACCCCAAACAAAAAACCCCACTCCAAAACAGAAAGGAAAGTCTGGGTCCTCTGGAACAAACTCGATAGTGAAGAACAGGGTGAAGAAGCAGCATCACCCTCAGGCTCAGCTTTGCTTTTATCAAAGCTTTTTGTTGTAGGGGATTATTTCAGTGTTTCTGGGGTTTCTTTCTCTCTCCTTTTTTTTTTTTAAAATAGTAAGCTATCACTTTCTTTTCTCATTGTATGCCTGCAAATCCTACCTTAGAGAAGTAGTGTTTCTGGGCAGATAGCAATAAAAAGCGAAACAATTAGGATTACATTTTCACTTTCCATCTTGGCCTTTTACATTTCTGCTCCCTCATCAGGGCACACTCCAATTCCCAAAGCTGATTTCCTCTAAAAACAGACCCATCCGCTCTCAAGGGCATTTCACTGTGCTGGAACCATAAATACCAGCTTCAAACTGTGACGGCAACCTCCACGCTGGCAAGATGCAGGCTGGCACTGTGAAGGCACAACAAGCCTTTCCATCCTGCTTCGCAAGTGGATGTTCACAGACATCACTTCAGCCATTCCTGAAGATGCCCTTTCATCTCCAAGGCTGACAACATGTCATCTCTGTTCTTGGCATGGGGTTTGTCACAAACATCACCTTTAAATTTCCATGCGTTCCCCAGTCCCTAAATTAGCAGGGTGCTCTTGCATTTTGCCCTTTTCAGCACTGCATGCTTTGATAGGCTCGCTCACCTCCTCCACTCCCCCCAAAGTCCCGCTAACCTCTGGGGAAAGGGATGAAACATCTAGCCAATAAAAATAGGAAATACTGAAAAGGTCAAATCACACTATTACAATAAATTACCATAATTCAGAGTGTAAATCAGGCATTAAAATGATGATATGTTGCAAGACAGAAATTGGCATTAGACCTAAAAATGGCACAACATTAATGCAATCTGAGGTCAAAGATCCAACTAGGAAATGGTAAACATTTTAAAACTAGACCCTTATCGCTATAATCTTGTGCTCTTCTGAGACTGTCACATCAGGCATTACTGAATGATGGAACAGCACATTGAGCTATGATTTGTTTTCCATACTAAAGACTTCAAAGCCAACAAGTGGGAGTAATTGAAAATAGAGATACAAGCAGCACTGGATAACCTTTAAAGGGTTACCTCAAGCTTTCGACAGCTTGCTGATTTGAGCGGGTGACATTTATTCTGCGTAATGCGGTAGCATCTTTTGAAACACCTCTCTGCTGCGGCTGGGGCAGTGGACATTTAATGCAATAATAATGGCATTCACAGTGACATTACTGGGGATGACAGGGAAGGTCCTACTATACAGGGAGCTGCGGCTCATGCTATGCTTCTGCCTCAGTTATCTTGGGTGGCACAGCATGACACAAAATCTAACCGAAACGCCAGGTTACATGTGCAGGTTCAACCTTCTCCAGCCATTCCTTTTTTCCACAGCTTCCCAAAGTCCCGGCTAGCCCTTAACACATCCATGAACACTGAACAAGATCCCCCCAGGGCCCAGCAGTGAAAGTTTGCTCACATTCAAGGTGGCCTTGACTTACCCTGGCTCCAGCTCTGGTCTCCAAATCACACTTCCAACCCAGCACATTCCACTTAGCCCCTGCCTCAGGGTGTGCTGTGGCCAGGGATGTGTTCATCCCTTCGTGTTCTTCAGATCATCTTGGATGAGCCATTTGCTCATCCTGTGCTGTGGCGGAGTCCTCTGAGGTGTGAGAGGACATCTGATCAAGCTTGTCCTTTACCAAACCTGATGGAAAAACTTTTAAGCCTGAAAGTTTGGTTTTTTCCAACTGTACAAGTCCTTCTGTCCCAAAGATACGGCATGGGGACATCTCCCCACTTTTGAGCAGGCTACATAGGGAACATTCACTATGATCCTTCCATATTTACCTAGTGCTCACGTCTGCAGTCCTTGCTAAGGCAACTGCTCCCAAGAAGCAGAGAAACCATCTCTCACCTGGAGGCTGTGCAATCTGGGGACATCAAGGGGAAGATCTGCTCCAAAATGATCTTTCTTCCTTGTGCCATCCTGCAGATTTCTTTGATAAACCCAAGATACCAGCAGGAAACAGCAGGGACAACTGTTGTGCTCTGCTTCTGCACCGCTTACCAAGGGACAGCAACTGCTCTTGGCAAAAATCTTCTGCCCCTCTCCTGTATTTTCTGGTTAGTAACAGGGGGGTGGGAACAGAAAAAAAAAAAATGAAATGGCTAATTTTCCACAGCAGCAGCCAACAAGTATTTTAATCCACAAGTCACTCAGCTGCAGAAACCTCCTGTTCTGAAAGGATTTTCCATCTTTTAAAATTTTCTGTATCCCGGTAAAGCTCTTTCATTTCACACAGATTAAGAGTTAATTCAGGTCAAATAAGGATTAATTAGTCTGTGTAAACCAGCCCCAGACACTGATGCGCTGGAGATCTTTTTTAAATTAGTTGCTGTTACTGTAAGTCTGTATCTTCTGATGGCAAGACCTCTGGTGTATTATAAATTTGCAATCAGGTACCCCACGGGATGTGAGATGAGGGAAAATGTCAGTCTTAACAGTGTTTAAATCCCTCCTGCCGCTGAACTGCAGCCTCTTTCAAATTAGGTCCTGTTGGCAAAATCAGATAAAGAGATGGAAATAAATGATGTGAACAAAGGGCATCAAAGAGTATCATTTAAATTGTTATTGACTGTGGGCACAAAAAAAGAAGCACAGCATGAAAACATACTTAATAAGAGCAGATAATAGGACCACAGAGACAGGTTTTTTTGATTTGGAGGAAAAACATCAAATAGTTCATGTGTTTGTGCATGCTTCTTCACCTAGTTTAAGGTAAGGGGGAGACTAATACAGAATATATTTTACAGACCAGGCCAAATCACTTTGATATGCCATATGCACCAACATCAGAGATTATTTATTCAGACTTTGTTGCAGGAAAAGGGACCAAACCTGTGGCTGTTGGAGTGACTTCCAGGATCTCTCAAGATAACCTAAAAACATTCAACAAAGATGCCAAAAAAATCCAAGTGAACAATTTCTCTTGAGGGGTAAACTGTGGGAAAACCTTTCAAACAAAGACTCAGTCCAAGATTACATAGCGATCTCCAAGTCATGGAGGGCTAAGGGATAAGTAAGGAAACATGTACGGCCCATTCATGGCTCTCAAAAGTTTGTCTTACAGATTTAGGGAGCAAAGAATCTGCTTGGCCACATCTCTGTGTGAGCTGGCTCCACATGTGGGTTGAAAACAGGACTGAATTTAGAAACTCCAGGCCCAACCATCTTGAGCTAAAGGATAGCAACTTGGAGACTATTGCTTTTTTTTTTTTTTAACCACCTAAGCAATCTAGGACCCTATATTCTGGTTTGGGGAATGACTTTTGTACAGACCCCTGTAGCCGATTCACGGGCGCAGCAGACTGGATGCAGCAGCTGGACAACACGCAGTGCACAGGGGAGAGCTCATCCACAGAGCTGGAAGACAACACCAAACAACAGCAAGTCGGCAGCGCTCTCCTCCCGAGGCTGAATGCCACACAAACTGTGTGTGAAGTTGGGGTAGCAGTTTATCATCCCATGGAAAGGTCTGAGTAAAGTGACCGGGGTGTTATTACCCACAAGTGCTGGTGTTTAACCTGGACACCAGTGACAGTGGGGGAAAAAACCTGGAAGCCTGCGTGCCCTGTGGTCACACCAGACCTTGCCCTCAGCAGATGCACGTAAACGCCTGCTCGGTTGTCGGAGCTGCTCCGCTGTCCGGACTTCAGTGCACATCTGCTGAGGAGAACGGGTCCAGGTCCCTCAGCGAGGAGTGGTGTAACAAGCAGACGTACGACCAGAGCTCACCAGCACAGTTCACACCTTACCTACCCCCCCAGATCACACAGCTGCAGTGAAGGCAAGGCCATCTCCACCAGCAGAAGAGCCGGCCCACTGCATTAGTGGCCCCAGGTCTGCAGACCTAATGCCTTCAAACCTCCAGAGGACCTGGGCTTCAGCTCCTGGGGGTACCCCCAAATTCGAAGCACACCCATTGTTCTGACCCAGGCAGGAGTCGATCTGAGTCTTGGCCTGTGCCAAACCAACACCTTTTCTCTCTCTCCCTCCCCCCTGGCAATTTCTAAATGAGTTTCTACACTGCTTCTAAACTCTTAGAAGTATGAAGACATTGCTTTCAGGTTCCTCCTGTGCAGACTTAATAGCATTTTTTGGAGAGCTTGTGGGACTTTTTCTCTCCTTTACTGAAAATTATGTCCAGTAGCCTAGATCAAGGTGATAAAAGGGACTGGGGTACCTTGGTGGTTGTGCTAATGAAGCATGGATTATGACTGCACCTCTTCTGGGATTCTTCATCCTTGCTCTGAGCAGTCAGGAGAGCTCTGCTGTCCTAACGAGCAGCAAACAGCTCTTCCCCAGTCACATTGTTACACAGGGGCAGGTCAGGTGTGCAAATTTTCTTTTCAGCCAACACTGTGGAACCAGGATGGCCCAAGGTTTCCCACAGTCCATTGTTCAGTCTGGAAGCTGTCACCAAAAACAGAAAGGCAACGATTAAAAGAAAAGATCCTTCAGAATAAAGTCCTGCTGGGAAGAATACCTGACATACTAATCTCACTGTTAATGCACCACTGAAATCACTCAGTGCTGCCCTGCTGGGGGTACGGCCCCTGGAAAAGACAAGAATAGTCATTCAAGCCAGGAATTTGTAATAATATTTCTCCAGACCTCTCTCTTCCCCAGAACGGGTAAGGCATTCATTTCCACAGCTTGTCTGCAAATACTTGCATTTACCTTGGAAATGGGCCCAACCCAGAAGAGAGACCGAGAGACTTCCGTGCTTTGGAGACCTTCTAATCTGAGCACAACGGGACTCCAGATACAAATGCCTTTGTAACGTGGATGCACATTCAGCCCTGAATGTGACCAGAGGAGCTGGGGCCCATTTCTTCTGCTAAGAGAGAACTCTGGAAGAAACAAGATTTGAATAGTGCATTTTTAAATGACACAAAATGCAAAAAGCCCACCATGAGAGAGGCACACTCATCTCCTGAATTGGACTCAGCTTGATCCAGCTCACCCCTATTGACTCAGTGATATTTTTCCTTCCTTATGTTTGACAGTATTAATCTGCTGCTGCAGAGAGCTTGATCAGATGCACGGCTCCTGAACCGCTGGGGAGCCAGGCTTGCGAGAAAGCTCTTGTCTGAGATGCCACTCGAGCAGCACCTCAGCAACTCATGGAGGTTTTTCTTCCAGAGGCTGTAGAAAGATGCCACTTTTTTGCTTTACCTACAAAGACAATGGGCAAAGTGTTCGGCTTTTCAAAGGCTAACTGGGATGATGACAAGAGTTTGTGACACGGTGACTTGTTATTCAGAAAGTCTGCATAAAAGCCTTTTCATCTTGAAAAATAATGAAGCCAGAGCAGCACTGCTCCATAGCAGGGTGAGACCCACCTGCCAGGCAGAAGCTGTGGATGCCTCTCCCTGAACAGATTGCAGCAGAGATGAACGCACTAGATTGGAAAAGCTGTTTCCTGATATTTTTGTGACAAAGCACCAGATTTTGCTTCAGGAGGGGCAGGTTCATATTCTGGCTCTGACCACCGATAGCGCACCCTGGGATGCTGCTCCAGAAACACAGGTGGATTAAGTCAGGCATTTTATAGCCAGGTATGTTGAAGTAGCAGCAGGCAGGCAGATGCATGCATTGGTCAAGTGGTTTGGGGATGGCTTCTCATGCAGCAAGTCCTACCACCAAACATCTCCCTGCAGAGAGGAGCACTGGGGACCACAGCCACATCCCATCTGAATTTAACCCCCCACAAGCCCAAGCCAGCCCCTCACTTTGCAAAATAAAGAAATGCTTCCTTTTCCTGTTGCATCTACATAGATTTTTAAACTCTTCCCTGTGGGTCTCCCTTCCTAAACATGTGCACGGCTCTTGGCACAGCAGGCTGCCACGCGAGCAAGGACCTCCAGGCAACAGCATAACAAACAGCTGTACAGACACCCTACGCCTGAAGTCTGAAAAAAGCTTGACTCAAAAAGAGAGAGAGGTTTAAAAGGAGATGTGAAGTTGTTTTCTTGCCCTTCAGGGCTGTGTCTACATGAGCCAATTTAATACCTATTACTACAAGTATTAGCACAGACAAGGCTTAGGTATCTCCATGGAGCCAAATTACATCCCTGAGCCGGCATTTCTTTTTCCATCCTCTAGCTCTAATGACTGAATCATGCACTCATCGAGGGGGATACATCTTTTATGATAGTCCCAGTCTCCTGGAGGCTTTAAAGCCCAAATTCCTGCTGAAATAAACTCTCTGTAGCTCACCATAGACCAAAGTGGCAGGAAATGTTGACTTGTCCCTTGCATCAGGGCCACACTGATAATACTGTGGGTGGTAGGGCTGGGGAGGGGACAGGTCTTCCAGGTGTGGGTTTGAGCACTGCAAAGGGACAGGGGAGAGCCACCAGCTGAGCCACTGATGTCCACTGAGCCACCAGCTCCCAGATGTCACAGCACCCACAGTAAAGGGCAGAGGAGTTTTTAAAGCTGGTCTGGCAGCTGTGATCCCAGCAGTAACTATATGGAAAGGGACTGAGCCACCTCCAGAGCAGCTCTGCTGGGGACATTCAAATATGCCTTGGTCACAGCAATGCAGGGAGCACTTGTGGCCATTGGCATCAGCACATCAGGTCTGTGACCTACCTGGGGCAAGGGAGGTCAGGCCACAGGTCTCCAGTCTTTCCCCAGCTACCCTGCCTGCAGATCGTGGGTCCTGCTGTAGACAGCTCAAGTACTGTCTGTGCACAGAGGGCCAGCACAGATTAGAGAGTTCAACACTTCTGAAGCATGGGGCAAAGAGCTTAAAGTACTGACTGGGGGCTGCTTAAGAGCAGTCAGCAGGAAGCATTGGGCTCAGGGTCTGGACTGAATTGAGGCTGTCTGAGCCATGACTGCCCCCATAGCACACTTCCTAGCAGCACCCCTGGGAGCTCCCCAAAACAGCTCAGGATTAGCCAAGTCCTCTCCACAGAGGGCAGAACTGCTGTTTCAAGAGGCTTGTCAGCTCAGAGGTGGCAGGTACAAACTGGCTGCTTGCTGCTACACGAGAATCAGTCTCCTGCAGCTCCATAGGTCACCTCCAGACTTCTAAAAAATGTTTTTAATGACTCATATTATGTCCTTCAGCTGAGGCGTTAAAGCAGGCTTCCTGGAGGGTATCGAAGTAGAAGTTTAAGGCTGCATAGCACTTTTTCAAAAGCAAAAAGGATGCAGCAGCACTGGAGCAGAGTCAGAGGCACCATCTCACTCTCTCCATCAAGCAAGCTAAACCAGCAAACTCCGTGTGTGAACTTCTGCTGAACACCATGGGAGGCATAACTCCCTGCTTGGTCCCTAAGCACAGACAGCTAATGCAAAGGTAAAGCATGTCATATTCGTGAGAGACTTCCTCAGAAGACATGGTCCTCATCTTACTCGCAGGTTGTTTTGTCTTCTGTAGCATTGTGCAGGCACAGGGACATTTGAGAAACACAAGTCTCCCTTAGCTGAATGCCACTGTGTTTGTATAAAGGCTATCTGAATAAATGAGAAATTTCCACTGCAGGAGACACAATTTCATTTCTGAGGAGATATGCTGGATCTGTGAGCACTGGGTATTATTCAAGCACTTTAATTAGACCCCCCAAAGAAAAAGGAAGACTGTAGGTGCCATTCATTCAGCAGGCAGCATTAGTACTTGCCCCTCCTCCATTCCCTGGCAGCATGGAGCCAGTGCAAATAACAGCAATAATATAATGCTGTAAACCCTGGAAGAAAGCAAACATCTGTTGCCCATCAGATATTACACCTTGGTGACCATGCAGCTCAGTAAGTATGAAAGTGATTACTTATACTTTGACAGCATGGCCACGGCACATAAATGGGAAGCTTTGTACAGCAGACTTGCAAGGAAGACCTATGAACAGCAGGACAAGTCACCATTTCAGCTGTGAGAATATGTCCATGTTGCTCTGACCGTTGCTGAGAGACATTCATTGCAAAACAGCTGCAGGTTGATGAAGAGCATATGGACCATCTCAGGTAGCCTTGATTTCACCTGGGTGCCATTAATCAGCAAGCATCTGCTGCAGTGCTGGGGGCATCCCAACCTCCCACCCCTGGCAGGAGTTACACACAAAGTCATTGGAGATGGTCATAGCTTCAGCATCAAATCTTTAACGCCAAGACAAACATTATGTTGACCTGCCTAACTACTTACTAGTTTTACCTATGTTCAACTGCATAGATAACCATTTCTTTCCCCTTGTTCACCTTTCATTTGCTGTCTTTGGGCACTATAAGTACTTTTGGATCACAGGTAGGTAGACTGAAGAATTAAACAGAAGCCCCCAGTTCATTTTCTGCTGTGGCAGCAGAAGAGGCTCACAGAAAAGTGGGCAAAACCAGGCATGGAGAAAGCCCAAAGTATGGGAAAGGTTTTAGGACTGACAGTTCATGCAGAGGAAGCATCTGAGCCAGTGAAAATTGTGGGAGCCAGAAGCTGTCCTCATTTTTGATACAAAAGCAATAAAGTTTTCACTGGATCTGGGGTGAGGGATATAAAACCCAATAATTCATGGAATCAGATTATTCCATTTTTGTGTCTGCTTGAAGTAGCTGGAGATTGCAAGTCTTCAGGGAAAAAACCTGGACCAGAAACATCTATGTTCTTATGCAAAAAAACCCTGGTCTAGTTTAAATAGAGGCCCCAAGGCTGAAAGCCTCACCCCACTGTCCGAACCCCTCTGAAATCAGTCTTGAATGATGCACAAATAAGACAAGTTTCACATCTCATTCCCCCCCTCTCCTCCCCCAGTCTTTTCTCAGAAGACTGATGTAAAACAACCCTTCTAATTCCACCAAGCCCTCGCTTTTTTACAGGAACAGAAACAGGGATTGAAATCCAGCTCTGTCCTCTGGAAAGGAGACATTTGAACGGCACCTTCTGGCAGATGGCATCACCCTCATGACTGATTCTGCCCTTACTGGGGCTGGACCACAGAGCAGGGCTTGGAGGTGAGTCTCAGGTCCCTGGGTCCCTTTTCTCAGTGTAGGCTCTGTTAGATCCAGCAGATGAAACGCAGAGGACACAAGATGTGCGCTACAGAGATATGCATGTGGAAATCTAGCTTCTGGTCCAACCAAGTCTGAGTTATGGGTTGCTGACATGACCCCTGGATCATACAACATTGATGCTCAAGCATCTTTAAAGAAATGAGATAATGGAGGCTTTTCTCCCCTCTGCCTTAGAGCAAAGTTTCTCAACCTGTAGGTTTTCTCTTTCCCATATCATCCTACCCCAAGCTCTGCAAATCTGTACCTGTGTTTCTCCAGGTCTTTCTCCAGCTAATTGCCTATAAAGATTCAAATCATGAACTGCAACTCAAAGCTTTTCACAGGCATTAGGGGAGTATTAAATGGGAAATTCTAAAACTAAATTATAGTTTCCCACTACAAATGTTTTAAAAAAATATATCTGCTTTTAATTAGAAAGAAAAAAAAAAAGTCCCACAGTTGACTACAGGCTCCTTCCTACCTACCACACACACAGGCTCTGGCCATATCCTCACTGGGAACAGAGCAACAAAACTCCACAGCCACTGGTGCATTTACATCGATGGGCTCCGGCAGAGGATCTGGCCCTGCTGGCACTTGGACAAGCTTGAAAAATCTCCGCAGAAGATCCCCTGTCTCTCCCCTTCCAGGCAGCTCAGGTTCCTGTTGAGCATCTCACACCTCTCTGCTGGGAAGGTATGATTTATTTGGCAGCTGGGCTTTCCCTCCCGGGGAGCTTCCTAATAGATCTGTGAAAGCAAAGGTTATGTGGAGGCAGCTCCAAGGATGAAGTCATTGGCTTTGCTCTGAGACCAGAGATTTTAGCCAAGCCTGATGGTTTCAATAAAACAAAGCTCGCGAGCTTGCCGTTTGCCCAAACGGGATGAGCTTTGCTGCTGCAGCACCAGGCAAGGATTTGGACAGGACAGCAGCCCCTGCACAGCCTGCCAGGGTGACAGGGAACTGCTGTGTGGTGACAAACAAGGCACTTTCCCTAAACTGTCTGCAATTGTGTGTCAGGCCTTGATTATTCCGGGGATTTAAGGCACCAAAGCCAGCACCAACCCTTCCTGTGGGCAGGCAGGCAGCTCAGTCCCTCCCCTGCCCAAACCGCGGCCCACAGCATCACCCTGCGCAAAGACCGGCAGCATCACCGCTCGCCTTCACTGGGGGCTAGTGCAAGGGTGCCATAACCTTAAGTGGTTAATGGAGTTACCCCTCCTCTGTCTGCATCTGTCTCAGCTGTAGCATTCAAACCAGGGTACTCAAGTTTTGAGCATGCTGTCTTTGGGAAAAAAAAAAAAATCCCAAATATTCAGTGTCAGTCAATCTTACTGATTGCCTGTAGTTATAGTAGTCCATAGTCAGAGATTGATAAGAGATGAGTATAATCACACAAGAGAATAGTTTTCCCAAAGCAGAAATGCATATATATATAAAATACACTGCTATATAATAGATATATGCGTAGATGCACAGCAGAGAATGTCAGTGTGCATAAAACAATGCAATATGTTGTCTTTTTGACCTTCTCACCAACTCACTGCCTGCTAATCCATCTCCCCTGAGACTTATTCCCAAATCCCAGTCCTTTGAATGGTTTCCAGCAGATCCTGTTGGGGATGGGGGGTAGAAAAAACCCCCAAAATAAAATGTTCCTCTGTCTCAGGAAAAGATACATCCATAGCCAGAACTACATTGGCTTGAGGGTCTCACAGGCAATTTGCAGGCCAGGTCTTTTTTCATCTTAATTGAGCATTTGCTTTTAATTTTGGAAGGTTCTGAGTTAATGCACTTTGCATTTTTTGTATTTGTATATAATTTCATGCCGTTACAGTAACTCAGGCCAGATCCACATCCCACTGAAATTCATGTGAATATTTCCAGCAACTTCAGTCAGAAAACAGAATTCCAGCCCTCACAGAGCAGGTTAAATAGTTAAAAACCCAATCTTGTAAATATTTTTGTGAATGAAAGTGGTTGGCTGTGACTTGCAAGCATTTCAAAAACCACAGGGCATTTGAGAAGTGTTTGCAATTCCCAAAAGCTTCAAGCAAGTCAGCACAAATTAGTGTTCACCCCAAATTTCCTAGCCTGTTGTTCATTGCTTCCTAATTTAAAACAATGTGGAAGTAAGAGTGATACCGTATGACTTTGGTGACCAGTCACAAACCATGTAAAACTGAATTGCAAGCACCGAGCACTCGCAGAGGACGTGTCACAAACCGCCCACTGACAGCAGCTTTCCAGCCAAAGTGTCTGAAGAATAATTGCAACTAAAAACCCTGAGTCAGAAATGATTCCTGAACAATTCACAGAGGCAAAAACTGCACATGAGCTCACTCCACCAGCTGCAGCAATACCCAAACCCCTGAGGTCCATAAGTTGCTGCCATATTTATAAAGCTCAGGGTCACCCCACACCGGAGCTGTAAGGATGCCCTTCACACCTTCCAATTTCTTTCACAAGGCTTCCAGAGAAGTAACAAATGCCCCAACCTTCTTCAGTTTGGAGGGTGGGAAGAAGTTTTACATGGCATGTGTATGTGAGGGAAGGGGGCATAAGTAGCTACAAGATATAGGATTGGCTCTCAGCCAGTCAAAAAAAAAAAAAAAAAAAATCAGTATTTACATGAGCCATGATTTAATTTCATCCCAAGACCTGCAGAACAAAGGAGTCATTCAAAGGAAAGACACCAAGACTGTGAAAAATGCCAGATCAAATTTTTTCCACCAGAGAAATCTAATTTTTGATCATATTCGGTATGACTGGTCCTTCAGATGACCCCATAACATGGATTATAGGTTTGCATTATTTTATCCTCCGAGAAGCTTGCCACGCTATCTCAACTGTGCTTCAGCACTCACGGTTACAAGGCCTGAAGTATACTCTAGCTTTTGACAACAATCCTTAGAAGACACATGAATATATTTTCTGCAACTCTCTCATTCCTGAGAGTACTTACTGAGATCCAAGAGGCATTATAAGCAACGATTAATTAATAACAAACCTGGAAAACAACATCGCATTATTTCTGTTAAGCTCTCTGTGCCTCAGTTTCCCTGGCTGCAAAACACAATAGCTATACTGTAACACAAACAACAAATACTTGCAATAATTACTTTGCCTGGAGTGATTTTTAACCCATTAGACTCAAAGACAGACCATAGCCTTCAAGTCCAATTCATTCACCAGGGAAACAATTCAATATTTGATATACAAACACAGGTTCCTAGAAGCTCCTCAGAGCCTGAGCAGGTCACTGCTCCCCTGCCAGGACATGACACATCTCAGAGAGGACACCTCCTAAGGGACCTAACAGTTTGAAACCCTTTATAAAATGTCCTGTAGAAGTGCAAACCAAAGGGAAACCTGTCTTCCCCAGGTGTGCTACAGCAGCAAGAAGAAAGCTTGGGCAAGCCTGCCGAGACAGAAACCTGCCCAGGTGTTACCTTGGCTTTCTTGTGCTGTTTGAAGAGAGAATATCAGACTTCTGCAGGGCCCTCACTTGGCAGCTCCAGAGATTGCTGCACCTCTACTCCCAGCCCCAAGCAGCTCTGAGCTCCTCATGATGCCAGGCCAGGCTGCCGCAGTTCCTATTTAAGGGCTCTGCCCCACATCCAGCTGTGCTGCATGAGGGTGCCATTACAACACAGCTGGCTCCAGGCACTGCTAGTGCTGTGCCATGGGAATCTTCACTTCCACACTCACCAGTTACCCAGAGAGAGAAAAAAGGGGTAATGAGGGACTGGAAGTTTAAGTTACACCGAGTCAGACAGGTGTCAGAAAAGTTTAGGGACGAGGTGGATTAACCCCTGCCCAGCCCAGCAGAAGTTCCCGCTGGGCTTCATGGGGCAGCTGGCTGAAGGAACTTGGCTCGGGTTATACAGGCAGTCAGAACCTTTAATAAATGTATTAATAAGGATTTAGTCTTAATTAAATCAAAACAAGCTATTTCAAAGAGGAATAAGGGCATGGTTACCTCTGTAAATTGAACTAATTGGTTTAAATATGACACCTTCAGTTAAACAGGTGCAGCATCATTTAGAAAATGCCACAATTTCCATCAGAAAGGTGAGCTCTTTTTTTTTAAGACCTGCTAGTAGAGCTGGAGGAAGCAGACAAGCTTTTGGGGACAAAGCTCTTCTGCTGTGCCCCAAATCTGAAATAGAAGCAGTTTCCACATTCTTTGCTCCTGGGCGGCTTGTGTTGACAACAGTAACAAGGACTGCACAAAAATTATGGGGGGTAATAAATATTTTCCATGCCACATCCCTTTAGAAAGTGGATAGGGTTTCATTTGGACTGCAATTTTTTATTTTTTTTTTTACAAATGAAATTATCAATATAATACACATGATTTCCTTGATTTTTTAAAATATTCTCCCCAAACTTCTGGGAAAAAACCCTAGAAATCTTTTCTGGCATTTTTAGTACTTTTGGTTCTTCCAGAGCAGTTGAATCTGTTCTCTCAGAAAACCTAATTACTACATTTTCCTGTTGTAATGATGTTGTTTTTTAACAAAGAAGACTTTCAGCTTTGGGCTGAAGACACTGAATCTTCACCTGTCCCACCACGGGTTAGGATGAGTTCTAAATAAAACCTGCAACAGTAAACTCATTTTTGACTGTTTTCATCTCTGTTCTTGATCCGTTCCTATCTCAGGGTTTTGTGGTAGGAGTTTTTTAGCTCCTGAGAGGTGCAAATATCCACTCCTGTTAGGTGATATTTCAGTACCATTAGTTATTGGGTTTGCTTTGAAATCGCTGCAATGAGTGACTGTTCATCTCCCACGTCCAATGCTCCCCAGTGCTCGCACAGATCTCTTTGAAGTGTTGCTTTTGCCTCATAACACTTCCTTTTCTCTAAACTAAACACCAGGAATAGAGCAAAGATTTGTTATTTTTCTATGAGGTTTCATACATCTTACTGTATTTGGGAGGCAGAAAAAAAACATCTTCTAGATTCTCCTGGTCTATTAAAAAAACCAAAAAACAACTCTGTAACCTTTAAACCTAATATCTAAAGAGGGTTTGGGTGAATCAAACCCTTTGAGCGGCCGGGTCGGTTTTGCAGTTATTTTAAGAGGCTGCGGGAGAGCTTGTCCATGCCATCCCACCAGGTTTGGTGTTTAATGACACGACACTAAACAGCCTTTGGAGGTGTTTTATTTTTTATAAGAAGGCACACCAGAGAGCTCACGCGCTTGCCTGAGAGCAGCCTGTTACCGGCAGCAGGGATGTCGGTGTGGGGAGATGCTGAGACCCCAGAGCCGGTGGGGCTGAGGGAAGGGCGGACCACCGGCAGCCTTGGCAGGATGAGGGGCTCAGGTCCAGACTGGGGGTCCAAGCCCTTCTGGCCCCCAGGGCAGGGGGACGCTGAGTGTCCCAGGATCTGCCTGCAAGCCTGAACCCACCAGCGTCCTGAGAGCAAGCCTGGAGCTTTTCTCCCTGTCCACAACACCCGATCAAAGAAAAATATTTGCAGCCATATTACGAATGACCATGTTGAAACCAGAGTTTCAGAAATGCTTGAGTTAGAAGTCATCCAGCATAAACTCCAGCTGCTTCCACAATTTTCACTAGTGCCTCATTTAAATCTGCTGAGTGGATGTAAAAAGGAGCCATCAGTTTTCGCAGCTTTGGCTGCCGGAGGAATCCCATCCATTCAGCATCACCTTAGCCCATGCCTGGGCTGGCTTTCCAGCCAGTGTACATTGGCACTGCTCCACTGGTTTTAGCAGAGCTACACTGGTTTGCATCACCTGAGGATCTGACCTCGGGGAGCAGGCTGCTGCCTGCATTTACCAGGTGAGTGCATCTCATTTTGGCAAGCAACTGCCGCAAGCCAGTTAACAGCCTTTTCTATGCCTAGCCAGGTACTGACTGCAATCATCAGGGGAGATAATGTCATACATTAGGGCCTGAACCTCACTGTGACACCTTTATGCAGTTAAAAAGCCTGTTCTATATATACAGCCAGATAAAGATGTATATTGTAAAGCAGTGAGGGGGGCTAATCTCATTACAACCTCTTCAAAATGCAGTGTGAGAGTGATAAAAAAAAAGAGACAATAATTCTGTGGATGCTGATTTCCATGCAGTGAAAGGGCACTATCAGAGGAGCGCGGTGTGGGCAGGACACCAGCCGAACTGCTCTCACATCCTCCCTGTTGGGCTCTGCAATATGGGTCCACTTTCCCCACCGCCCTCTATGACACTGACCCCAGAGGACACCATGGGACTTCTTGTGGGGCAGGAAGGTGAAGAGGTGGGCAGGAATTTGAAAGGCAGAATGAGGCCTGGGGAGCCAAAAACGGGGCAAGACAGCTGGGTTCAATGTGGGAAGTCAAGGCTAGAGGAGCCCCTAGATGAGGTGGGGATGAGTTGGGAGAGGCTGATTTAGAGCTATGGGAACCACGGAAAACTGGGAGATTCTTGGAGTCCATGGAAAAAGGATGGATGTGATTATAAGGCTCAAGACCAGCCTGAGAACAGCCATTTGTCGGCAGAAATAAGTCAAGGGGCATAAAGGAGCCACAGAAGTGGAGGTCCCTCAACACCTCTCAGGCAGCACATAAGCCAGGTCAGTCCAGGTGCCACGTGCTCTGTCCATGCACGGGACGTGATGTAAGAAACAGCTTTTTTTCCCCCATGAGGTCAAAACCCTAAAACTACTGTGAGGACTGGTAACAAGGGCTGGTGGGTGATCACCAAATTAAGGCTTTTTTACTGCTGAAGTGCCTGTGATTCTTTAAGAATTCATGATGTGGTTCTGATGCTGCATGTTGATAAATGATCTGACCCCTCTGGTGTCTGCAGCCCTTCGTTAGCGATCCCACAAGGATTACAGGTTCTTGCTATGGGAGACTGAAATGTGGTTTGATCAAAACCAGCTTATCAGCCGACACCAAGCCAAGGTGGGGTTTAGCAGCTACCAAAGCAAATTAGCCCCCTAAGAAAAAAAAGGACCTATAAAAAAGTGCAGAACTGGGCTGAGAGAAAGCAGTTTGCAGGACTGTGTTGATTTAAAATGGGGCAATGTGCCCATCGTTTTAGTTCACAGTTCCAAGGTTGTATTAAAAGTCCCGTGCCTGGGGAGAAAGGTGGTGACACCAGTTTCTGCCGTGAACACGGTGCCGGTAGAGCCTCCCCTGTGGGTATAAACACAAGGTTCCTCCACAGCATTTGCAAAGGAGTTACATGCCAGGTTGAAAGTCTTTATACATCAAACATTTCTCATCATGTCTTCTACCGCCCTCATTCTGATTTTCATCTTCACCTAATATGTAAACACAAGCATAATCTGAAATATCTAGGCTGAGGTTCAACTTACTTTAAATCAGCTTCCCTCCAGGGAGCTGTGTGGTGCTGCCCTGATGTACAGCAGCCATGAGACCGGCCCTTGAGTAGCATAGGTAAAAAGCTGGGCACCCAAATCCTGTTGGAAATAAACTGTGTACCCTTGCTCCCGCTCTCTCTGATTGCACTTAATTGCAGAGCTGTGATGTGTGAGATAGGGCAGATATAGGGTCTGTATCTGGTATAGGGAAGCAAAATGTCTGCGATGGAGTAGCTGTGTGCGCTAACACATTTACTTGTCATTATGAAGTGCAGCAGAGCAGATAAACCCATTAGATATTTAAAAATTAGTTAATGCTAGGATGCAATGATTTGGGCATTTGTAATGCTGCTTTAAATTGGATCAATATTTTCCAGTTCATTTTACTGTAGATTTTTAACCCTGCTATTGCACTTGAGCTGCATGCTCTGAGCAGCAGGTAAGCTAGCAGAAATAGGAAAGATTTCTGCTGGGATGTGACCAGTTGTGTTTCAGGAAGTGCGTCAGCTCCCGGAGACTCGCTAGGCACCATCTCTTTTATTCAAGAGAGCTTAATTGTCATCCAGGACATCTGGGACGATCTCTCAGGGGCTTGTGTTGACAGAACATTAACTAACACACGAAAGCTCTGGGATCCCATGACATGATCCATCACTGAGTAAAGACAAGTTGCCTGTATCACATAGGATGAATTCATCGAGGAGCCAAATCATTAGCATAGAAAGGTCATCTACTTGTCTGTCATTATTGTGCGAGGCAGATAGTCTATAATGTGTGCAGGAGTTCCCCACGGAGTGGCAATCAGCCCCTTGCTACACTATTTCATTGTTCTTTTTAAAGCTGGTGAAGAGCTTTCTCATTGAAATCTGCAGTTGTAAACACCTGAAAGGAAATGTATAAATCTTGGCTATTTCTGTCTTCTGTACATGAGTATGAACACCCTGGGATAAAAAAAGTTCCTTGCATGAGTATTACTGATCTCCACTAGACACAGTCGGAACTAAAGATTTGAAATGGACTCTATATGGCTTGCAGCAAAAAAAGATTTCAGTCTTAAATAGCAGAAGTCTGCATATGAAACAAAAACTCTATCATATTTTTCTCCCTGGTTATACCATGAGCTGAGCCATGTAGTTTAACAATGTGGCCGTAGATGTCCACAACCAAATGTCGATACTGCCAGTTCCTCTGGCTCTGCCTCCCAGAAGGTCAGGTAAACCTTGCCAAGCAAGCACTAGCTGGACAATTCTTTTCACCTCATCAGCCAACCTGCTGAATCTGCAAATAACATCAAGAAAATGCCCCAAAAGCAACATATTTTGGAACTGGACAAAAAAATCAATCATTTTGCTCTGTCAGTGGTGAACGTATGGTCTATGTCATTCCATTGTGAACTTGGATATAATCCCATTTGGCACTTGAAAAATACAAAACCAGCCCAGCTATGAGTATCATTTTATTGTGACTCGGGCTTTGCAGGTTTGCACGTTCTCCACTCTTTTCCATAGTGCTTCATTTCCAGTGTTGCTCAAAACATGAGCTGCTCCCTGCCATCTCCTTCCCCAAGCACTTCTCCCCGGGGCGGCACCTGGTTTCTAGGCCAGAACCCCTCTGCCTTCTCCTACCTTGAGTCCATAGCTGCCTCTCTGCAGCTGAGAGCAGAACATCGGGGGTAAATTGTACGCAGACAAGTAAGTCTTTAGTGTGTCCTTGAAATGCTGTCTTGGGCAGCGCTTCTTCCCCCTGCATGCCAGTTCACTGCGCATGGGCTGCTTGGGCTTTCACGCATCGCTCGCCTGAACGATAGAGTGATCACACGATAATAAAGCTGCATATTTCAGCTGGTCTGAGGGTCAGGTTGAAAACTTGACCCTAAACATCAATGACGCATGTCTATAGTGGTAGTATTTCACACACTTTATGGGAAGACCTTGGAGGCTTTATAGTGCATCCTCTCAGAGGCAAACTGTCCTGCCTGCCTTTGTGATAACCTTGCCGGCAAACAGATCTATAGCACCTCATATTATTTCATTTCAGAGGTTCCCATTCAGAAAAGAGGCACTGAAAATCCATAACAATTGAAATATAGTAGAATTTGAACCAAGGTCGCGCTAGCTTGAGAGATGACCTGCCGTGTTCAAAATTAACCTCACCCGATGCATGTGCTGCTGGCTTTACAAGTGATGCTCTGAACCCCTGATATTCAGAGTAACAAAAAGAAAAATGTTTGCAAGAAAGGGTGGAATGGTAGATATGAAGGGCAAAAGGAAGCCATATGATCATTTTGCCTATTCTCATGCGTAAAACAGGCCAGCAAACATCACTCTGGAATTCTGCTGGTGAGATCATACGTATTTCTCTGAGCTCAGTTTACCTCTGAGAAGAGTCAGGAAAAATCCAGAAAAAAAAAAAAATCCTATTGACCTCAACAGGGCCAAATTTCCAAGATGCCTTGGGGCAGAACAAAAAAAAATCCATGTTTTTCTGTGTTACAAGCATGACTGCATCCCTGCCCCCTGCCCAGCGAGCAAGGGCTGGTTGGTTGTGTGAGCTCCATTAATATGCTATCGGCATTTTATGCACAGAAAGGTGACCTATTGCTTTGCCTGTTAATAGATCTTCTACCCTGGAATGTTTCTATAAGCCAGCTAAAAAGTTAGCCAGCTTTCTCTGTTCAGAGTTGCACCAGTTGACCTCGGAGTGTTATTTTTTCAAAGGATTTTGCAAACCTATTGCAGAACAGCTGCGTGATGTACTTCTATCAGTTTTGTCCTAATTGACATTGACTACAAACAGGCTTAGCCTAAGCAGAAATAAGTAATCTTATGCTGGGGGAGGCTACGCACAAGGCTGGCTGTGTGCAGGGAAAACTGGTTCCAGTTTTGCTATGGTCAAGCTCCTGGTTAAAAGATGGAGGTTTTTATAAAATGCACAAAGGCAGCACAGAGGGATGCGGGAGGCACTGTGAGTAATCGGCTGGAGATATCCATATTTAAAGGAAATGAGGGTGATTGGGTTTCTTGGTGTATTAGCTGTCTTCAAAGGACAGAGCTAATGCTGCTTGAAAGTTTTCTAAAAATGCAAGTTCATCAAAATGGAAATTTTCTGCAGGAAAGTGTCCACTTCAACAAGGGTTGAGTCTGAAAACACCCTAAAACGAAAAGCTCGGCGGCAGCAAACCCTTCCAGCTTGACATCACTGGACCAGAGCGGTCGGAGGAAGTTTCCAAATTACATTTTGGCTTCACAACCAGAACATGCTTTTTTATCATTGAAGGCAATATGCAGCCATTTAGTTCCCTTGAAACAGAAGCTCTGATAGACGTAATTCCCTTTCTAATTCACTCCAGCAGAAAAATTTGGAAATATTCTACCTAGAGCCTAAGGCTGTGCTAATATTTTAAATTTCAAATGTTTGGATGCAATTCCTAATTCCAGAGCTGTCTGGTCAACCCAATGCCCTGAACACCACATCGACCATCCAGATGGATTCTGCTGGTGCCGGGCTTTGCTGAAGCCCCCGTGGACCCAGCAGCTTGCAGGGCACCAGCGTGCTGGCAGGGGCTCTGCACCCCACAGGTCCCCGCGGCTGGTGCCGATGGCCCTGTGACATCGACAGCAGCAGCCAAAAAGTGCCTGAATCACCTCAAGTACTGCATGTCTCAAGTAGGGCTGACAAATACTGGCAAATATGCCGGTGCACTGGCTTGCATTTTTTTCCCTGTTTCTTCTATATTAACAAAAGGGGAGGGGGGAGAAGCCTAAGTAATGGATTTTTTTTTTTCTGCTTCATTTTACTCCCACCTTCTCTGCCCCCTGTAATCTGATTTTTTACACCTCATTTATGTGTTTTTATTCAGCTCATCTTTGTGTTTTCTTTTTTTTCACACCTTTGGATCAGCTCTCTCCCCGTGTCTGGCACCTGTGATTATATCCTTCAGCTTCACAATGCAGACTTGCAGAGCAGCATTTAATAACAGGGAGGATTTGACTGACTGGAGCTTTGATAATGGTGGTGGGAAAGGCACAATCGCTGCCTTTTCAACAGTATACTTTGTGCAGAAAGCGTTCGACAGTGTCACAATCTGATTAAAAAAAAAAATCCCAGATTCTACCCATAATTATATCTTCTCTCCTATACCTATCCACCTTCTTTTCAAAACTAAGCTATTGTGGGTGACACCAGTCTCTGGGGAGTGGGGGGTGGTGGGACACAAACCTGGAGAGAGACAGAGAAGAGAAAAAAGTTCAATTCAGGATGATTTTGCCTTGGCATCTCTGCCTGCCCATGCTCCCGCGTGTCTTTTTTCAGCTGACACCATGTGCTCGGCTGTGGGCAGGCCAGCTCCGTCTGTCATCTGTTGAGGTTTTAGGATGACAAAATATCATCCAACTGGTGGCATTGCTGGTAAGCCATTGGAAAAGGAAAGCCTGAAGGCTTTCTGGGAAATTAGAAACCCAGGTGAATGAAGAGGTTGCATGGTGTTTGATCATCAGCTCCACTCAGAGTCCCAGCTGGGAGGAAGAGGAGGGACTCTGGATGTCCAGCTCTTGCTAAAAACAAGGTGCGTGCGTGCCCTGCTGCTTTGGGGCTTCTCGGGATGAAGAACCCCACAGCAGCTCTGAAAATACACCCCAACCCTTTCCAAAATGCAGATGGCCATGAGGGATGAGGACCATGGCACTAAAGCAGCGCACAGTGTTTCCCAGCTTTGGCTGGACTTTACTTTAGTCCTATACCTCCACACAGGTTTAAACTCTCCAAAACAGTTTATAAACACGGGATGGACTGTCCAAAGCTCTCCAGAGATGTCAGTGCCCACCCCTGGCAGCCAGAGATCAAAGCACATTGGATGCCCCCAACACCACCGAGACGTCAAGGCATCCAACTGCTTTTAGAAACATCTGCAAGGAGGGGACAGAAGGAGTGACCCCAACCCTCACCCCTCAAGTTTTCATCCAAACGGTGCAACTCCAGAAGCTGAGACCCAGCCCCCACCTTGGTCTTCTCATTTAAGCCAGCTAGAAATCTGGGAGGCTGGTGTGGGCGATGAGGGTTTGAGGCGCTCTCAGCTCTGCTGCAAGCAGTGGCAGGCACTCGAGCCAACTGCTCTGCCTTTCGCTGCGCAGTCTGCGTGCTTTGACACATGGAACTTCCAGTAAGCGGGGACGTTGCATCCGTCAATGCTGGCAAAGGACCAGCATCATGAAATAGTTTTTTTAGAAGCGTCCTTGGGAAGAGATTCAAGTAACAGCTGTCCTGGCCTGTGTGGACAGGGCATATCTGATTTGAAATGGCTGCGGGAGCAAGGAACGAAGCAAACATCCAGGAAGGTTTTAATGATGGTATTACTGGCATCAACTTCTGGCTAAATACAGTAATGTGGAAAAAAAAAAAAGCTGCTGTTGTGACAGTCTCAGGGCTGCCTTTTGGCAAGAGGACCTGCCCTCTGGGGTGTGATCGATATGGTGCTAACAAGCCTGGACAGATTGACGGTGGCGGCTATCGATAAGGGAGCTGCTGCCAGCACGGGGGATGCAGCGCTTTCCCCAGCGCCCAGGCAGAGCTGGCGTGGCAAAGCATCGGCAGAGCCAGCACAGGTGAAATGCCGAACCTGGTATCACCCACGCCTGCTGGAGGATGGGGTTCTGTCCTGGTTTCAGCTGGGATAGAGTTAACTGTCTTCCTAGTAGCTGGTACAGTGCTATGTTTTGAGTTCAGTATGCGAAGAATGTTGATAACACTGATGTTTTCAGTTGTTGCTCAGTAGCGTTTAGACTAGAGTCAAGGATTTTTCAGCTTCTCATGCCCAGGCAGCGAGAAAGCTGGAGGGGCACAAGAAGTTGGCACAGGACACAGCCAGGGCACCTGACCCGAACTGGCCAATGGTGTATTCCATACCATGGGACGTCCCATCTAGTTTAGGAACTGGGGAGTGGGGGGGAATTGCCGCTCAGGGACTGGCTGGGTGTTGGTCGGCGGGTGCTGAGCAATTGCCCTGCGCATCATTTGTACATTCCAATCCTTTTATTACTACCGTTGTCATTTTATTAGTGTTATCATTATCATTATTAGTTTCTTCTTTTCTGTTCTATTAAACCGTTCTTATCTCAACCCAGGAGTTTTACTTCTTTTCCCGATTTTCTCCCCCATCCCACTGGGTGCGGGGGAGTGAGTGAGTGGCTGCGTGGTGCTGAGTTGCTGGCTGGGGTTAAACCACGACAGGCTCTTCCCCCCAACTCCACTGCGCTCAGGGTCAGGGCCATAGCAAATACTAACCCAGTCTTACAAGGGG
Source organism: Haliaeetus leucocephalus (assembly GCF_000737465.1). Taxonomy (NCBI): domain Eukaryota; kingdom Metazoa; phylum Chordata; class Aves; order Accipitriformes; family Accipitridae; genus Haliaeetus; species Haliaeetus leucocephalus. The sequence continues at coordinate 678,446 of NW_010972572.1, read as the reverse complement.
ACGTTATAAAATCCTCCAGGATTTTATAAAGGCAGATGCAGCTCTGATGGCCAATGCACTCCTCTAACTGGGGATTTCTAAGCTGCCAGCGCAGCACGACCAAAGCAGTGCAAAATGGGCTTCGGCACCACGACCATTCCCACATGATGCAGGGCTCGTGCACGTTAGAATGCCCTGATCATATTTTCCTTGGTTTACGGCTGATCTTACAGCCCGATGGCAAATAACAGCATCTGTGGCTGCACTACAGGAACCACTGAGTTAAAACAATACATGGGGTTTTTTTCTGCCACTGCATTCCTTTAGGCAGAATTAAGCATTTTTCTTTCTATTCAAGCTCATTTTGAAATAATCTGTCAAAAAAAAGAGACCCCCAACTATCATTGAAAACAGAATCCGTCTGGTCTACATATATACTTGAGATCTTATTTTTTAAAAGTGACTTTGTTTTTTAAAATCAGATTTTAATATTTGTTATATTATGGCTAAGACCATGCAAATTCTCTGGGGTAAAGAACCTATTTGCCAAAAAAAAAATAACCCAAGTTGGGTAATGCTGAAATCTAAAAATTTATGCCAATGTCAATATGAGCATTACTCTTAAACCCATTGTTCAGTTCAAATGTTTTCTAGGCGCAATGTTTTTAGTTGTTCTTCTTTTATATTTACCTAAATTTAACTTAAAAGCATAGCTGTTCTCATTGCTGTTCCCTTCCATTCCCCAAACCAAAACACTTAATTTGTCGTTGAATGAGACATTTTTGGTAACTCTGTAACCACTTTTTTTTCATTTATTTGGGGTGGGGGGGGGGGTTATCCAAAACTTTATGTTTAGCCAGTAAATCCAAAAGAAATCTGTATTTCACTCAGTTTTAACAGGAGCTCTTATTTTAGATGATGGAGTGAAAAAGGAAATACCTGCTCTTAAATCCTGAATAGTCTAAGTAGTAGAATATCAGAGTAATGAAACAAAAATTAAATGACCTTGTTTTTCTCTCTGTATAGGGATCAGCCCGCCTTTTAGTGTGGTTGCTTCGGTTATAGCCCTAAATTAGCATCACAGCCGTGAAAAAGGATGGCTATGTCAAGAAGCCAGCCAGACACTCATTGTGCAAAGACAAGAATATGAAACAACTCCATGATAATCACCATCTTTGTTATATGATTGTGCTATTCATTTTGGGGGAATCATCTTTTTACACTTTATTACACAGTGCTCTGTCTTTCTCCATTAAAATCAATGGCAGACATAGGAGGCAGCCTGTTTTGTTATGGTCTTCCAGGCAGCTCAGACACTTCTGGGAATCAGGAACAGAAGAATAATGCGTTTCAATAAGCAGCTTATCGACCAAGTAGGAGTTAAGTGAACCTGTGGTGTACTTCTCTAGTTTCTTTCCTCTCACATGATTATTGCACTTTACTCTTGCTTTGCTTTTGTTCCTTTGACAATCAATACCTTGCAATGACTCGCCTGAGCCACAGCCCAGCGCGAGGGGTGCGGTGGGGTAATGGGACAGCGGGTTTGTTCGCATCGGTCCCACCAGCTCCCTCGTCTCTAAAATCTTGGAGCACTGCCTGCTGCCCGAGTAACCAGCCCGCCAGATGCGTAGTGCTCGCCTGCTGGTTTCCAGCTTTCTGACCAAATCTGGGCTCACAACCCTGCTCTTCAGAGAGGCACGAGGAAGGAGGAGAGGCTGCACCAGCTTCATCTCAAAGATTTCCCTTGAGAAACGCAGGAGACATTGTCCATGTTTCCTCCTAACCCCTTTAGACAGTTCAAAAAGAGGCACTGCAAAGAAATCCACGGAGCAAAAAGCAAAGTATAAAAGCAAAGGCAGACACTCTTCCACGGTTGAAATGGAGAAGCCCAGCAAGAAACAGACTGGTGAGTCACAGTAAAGACAGAGCTAGGACATGACAGATCTTGTATTTTCTAGATGGCGATGAACTAATCATCTTTCAGATCCCAGTTGGCCAGGATGTTCCATGTCTGTTACCAACAGTGCCAGATGGACCCTTGCAGATGACGGACCTGAGAGCAGATCTTTGCTCCAGCATGCAGAGCTCTGACTTCAATGGCCTGGATCGCAGGACTTCCCACAGACATCCTAAAGCAGAGGAAGGAAATCTTAATGCCATTTATGCTCCAATGTTACAGGAGAGACCCGGCTTTGGTGCTGAGACTGAAAGGCAGCAGGACCTGGGAGCCATCATCTGTTAAACATCTCCTGCAGGTAACAGAGGCTGCATCTGTGGGACAGGCAGCTGCCTGACCTCCACTTGGTACCAGACAAGGCACAAGGGCTTCCTCAGAGGTTTTTTTCTTTAATGCAATTATCTGATGCATTTTACAACAGTTATGAACAATATACGGCATTCTCAAAGACAGTAAGCCTCCTCGGATTACAACCTGGACCCTGCAGCTCCTCCATGTTGTGCAAAATAGCATTAAAAGCATTATTTAAGTTCAAGCCAGGGACCATTTTCATTGACCAAGACAGCTAGAGGTGAAACCATGTCGTGGGTTTCTCCTGTGCACAAAAGCTGCTCCTGTGCATGTGGTGTGCAAAACATCTGCTGTGCAGGGCACCTGCTGTGGCGCAGGAACGGGACGTGTGGGAAGATTTTAATTACTCACCATGGCAACCTACATTAATAGCTATAATCCCCCCTAATAAGCTGGATCGGCCCTTCTCCCACATCCACAGAAATACCTCCAGGAAGGACATTCGTGCTGTAGATACGCTCTTGGGCACCCGATGCCAAGCTGCAGAGCATCAGCACGAGGCCCCATGCAAAACGAGCCTGACCCATCCATGACAGGTCTTTGGTCTGACTCTCCTGGCTAGATCCAGGGGGATCCCACCATGTCCAGCCCAAACCCACAGCGCTTCTCATACTCTCGCACCTCTGGCAGCTGAAATGAGCTCATCTTGTATGGTGAACCAGCTTGTAGTTGATTCAGGCTGGTTTATCCTGAACTCATTGATCTTACTCCATTGATCCGAAGTTTGGATTAATCTGAAGCTAAACCTCTCCCATCAATGTCAGGGAGATGGCCCTCCAGGAGTCAATGGAGATGAAATACTGTGTCCCTTCTGCGAGCAGACACCTCTGAGCCACATGTCTGCATCTTGCCCTCCTGCTGCGCCCAGCAGCTCTGCATGGGAACACCGGTGAGACCCCTGTGAGCTGTGTTGGCAAGATACTAACCGCCCTACTTTCCTGCAAGGAATTATAGACCCGGGGAAGCCCCAAGACAAAATGGGAAACATCAAAGGAAAACAGAATATAAGCTGCCAAACTGCCCAACTGACACTGCAGGGACAGATGAGGAAAGTTCTGCCAAATTCAGTACAGAGCTGCTAAAAACTACAAACAAAAAACCCACAGAGAGGAGACAGGGATGCATCATGCAAACACAGCATTGATGTTTTTACTTCTTCTTCATCTGTCTCTCAGACCATAAAGGTAACCTGAACTTCGCCCACTGCCAGAACCACCACAGTCACTTTGGCTCTCAAGTTCCACTTCTATGGCACAAACCACACCGAAGTTTCTGCCAGATCTCATCAGGCTCCTTGGGAGCAGGCTGCAGGGCTGCGAGCACCATGAGCACCGTGACACAGCACCATCATTTGGCCAAGGTCAACAGCAGCAGCAGCTCAAGTTTCCCATCTCTCTAGTACTGACATTTCATACCTGTGTACTGAGCCCATCCTGGTTTCTTTTACATGAAGTTAGAGGACTGCGGAGCTGGAGGGACTCTGGAAATGACTGGAGCTACAGCAGAGTCAATGCAAGATGATCCAAGGTCCTCCTCACCCTTACTGAGACAGACTTTTTCAGCTTTTCCCTTGGAGCAGTGTCTGCACTTCACCTCCCATCCTGAACAGTCATTCATCTTTGGGAGACTCCTGTGAGAAGACAAGGACAGCAACACCCATGGGGGACAATGCTGCCTGCGGAGCTCAGCATCTCCCACAGACCCCACCGCAGAGGTGAAGAACGACCCACTTGTTTCGTTATTCACTCCCGTGTGTTGAGACTTTCGACTTACTGCTTGCCTGGCATGCGACCGAACCCCTTCCTCTGCAGAAGCGCTGGCAGAGGGTGACATTAATTATATTGGAGGCAGATGTCTGATAAATAAACAACCTTGGAAAAATGATGTGGCACTTCAAATGCAGCGTCCTTTGCCTCACCTTGCAGGCTCCTGGGAAAGCACGTGGCTCATGGCATGGCACAGGGCTTCGGTGCCTTGGGAAGGACTAAGGAGGGGAGCAGCACCTGCTGCTGCGCTTACTCCTGCTCATGCCAAGGAGCTTCTCATGCTCACCTCAGGCTTAGCTTTTTTTTTTTTTTTTTTTTTTTTTTTTTAAACTTTTTTTTAAGTGACAAATCCACTGATTCCAACAAAGCAAAAGAGCCTTTGGCCAGGTAAGGATCCGGTTCTTACTGCCTTCGCAAAAACAGTTTGTACAAGTCTAGCGCTTTTTACGTGAAGATTTTATTCAGTCATGCACAGTACAATCCTGCAAGATGGGCTAATAAACTTATTTTATGACAGAGAAAATAGAAACACAGAAACCCAAGTAAACTATTTAACCACATGCCTTTAGAGACACGACGTGTGCTACAAAACCAGAGCTTGAGGACTGGCAGTACTGGGAGAAAGATAAATTCACCTAGCCCAGATTCATAAAAATAAGTTGATATAATCCCCCTCTGGCATTTTTTAACCAGACCATGAGCTCATTTTACAAGATCCTGACCATTTGAAACCTGGACATTCGAACAACTCCGAAGCCCCCTCCCCAGCGATGTCCAGACCATGACGGCAGTGATAGCCTCTTCCCAAACAAACAAGCTCTCTTCAGCAGTGCAGGTGGGAGCCAAGTGCTTTGGAAAAATTTGCCTAGATTTTGGGTATTGGCAATAAGGACCATTCAGAAAGAAGAAGTAGGCAGGAACGATGCCAACATGGAGAGGGTTGTTCCTGCCATGAGAAAAAGGCTTTGCCCTGCAGACAACCTTCAAAGCTTTCCCTTTCCCAAAATCCCTTCATGGGGACACGTAAGACTCAAGTCTTGAAGGCATCAATCTCCTGCTCTCAGGATCCATGTGTGCCCAGCTCAGCTGGCCCATGCTGCATGTCCTGGGAGCCTTGGGTCGACTGAAGTTGGAGGTAGCCAATATAAAAAGCTGGAGGTGACCAAACTCCATATAAACCAAATAAGAGCAGTCCTGAACTGCTTCCAGGCCATACCAGAGACAGGTATTAGGCTGAGCTAGCTCTTTTGCAGGGAGGAAGGGAGGGGAAAAAAAGAAAGAAAGAAAGAAGAACAATATTACATTGTTTATAGATTACTTACTTTTTTTTTTTAAATTAAAAGTTTAAATAAAGCCCTGAAACTTGATAATGGACACTTTAGCAGAGGGTAGCCACATGGAACCAAACCTTAGAAACCATGAAAGACCTGATTTATAGAGGCAGGCAATAAAACATCAGTGGAAAAAACCCAGCAGTATCTGTCAGGAGTAGACTGTCATCTTGCCTTTGACCCCATTTTATACTGGTGCATTTCTGCTGGTTTTCATCTGGAGTTACTGGTATAATTGGAACAAAACACCAGGACTCTGCTTGCTGGAAGGGGATCACGCTTGGACACCACTGAGCACCAAGCCCAGCAGACAAAGCGGTTTTGTTGTAGCCCAAGGTCTTTTTACTCCCTTCCACAGACATTTAAGCCAAATTCTAATAGGTAATGAGCCTGGGATTGCCTAGGTGAGGACTGAACACCAGAGATATTTAAAGAGGGGAGGGGGGAAAACCCTCCAGCTACCAAGTTGTGCTGATTTTAGACTGGATCACACAAGGCTGGGGAATGACACTTTGAGCTTCAGCCCACTGCGAATTATAAGACCCAGGTTATAAACCTTTGAAAAATTGAGTTTATGAGGGAAATGGCAACTGCTCATTAACTCCAGTTGAGATATGGGGCTGCTCTAACTCTTAAAGCAACTTCTTTACAACGCGACAGATCGCTTTAAGGGTGGGCAGGGGTGTCTGTGTGTGTTTTAGCACAAACGAGATGCAATCTTAATTATTTTGGTTTGACTTATGTTATGAATGTTATAATTGTACACATATCTGGCAATTGAAATAAATACCCCAGAGAAGAGTTACAGGTATTTTGCCAGACCTGTAAACCACGCCTGAGAAGGAACCAGCTCCCATTTCTGATCTCAGACACCCAACAGAGCTGCCTCAGGTTCACAGTCTGCAAAATTTAGCTCAGTTAGATCCCAAGGGAGCAATAAGCCAAGCTCTTCTGCCATTTCAGGGGACAGTCATGCACACAGATGTCATTTAAAGCCAAAGAAATTCAGAAACTCCAGGCATGGCAAGCAGGAACAAGGCACTTGCTTCATTTCAACAGATCATTTTTATTTCTCCCTCTTTTTCTGTTTTTTTTTTTTTTTTTTTTTTTTCAGAAGGAGCAATGCAGCAGCTGAGTAAATGCAGAAAAAGAGTAAGAGCAGTCTCTCTTTAAGGCAACTGCCTGGTTTAATGTAGGTTGATTTAATGATAAGACACTGTTTGAAGTTAATTGTAACTGCAGGGAACAACAAGAAAGCTGGAAACTCACTGTCAGGCGAGGCGAGGAGCTGAAAAAGACACAGGGTCAAACTGTGATACAACTCCAGGGAATACATATCGTGATAGAGCTCCTGGAAAGTCTGCAGAGTTACAGTCAAAATTAGTCTACATCCTCTTAAATACAGGGCAGAACAAAGCTGGAGGAATTTGGCCATTTAAAGCCTCAAAATACAGAAAGGGGATGTGTCCTGCTGAGCCCGTGACAATGCCAAACAAGCTCGGCACAGGCTGGTCCTGAGCCCCTTCCCTTCCTCTCGGTTCTGCTGTGATGCTGCTGGGTGTTCGTGAGTGCTCAGGTCCCTAGAGAGATGGGAAGAAAGTGGGCTTTGGGAATTTTTTTTTATGTGTGTGTTTTTTAAATAATGGGATTACTAATTTTTAAAGCCAAAAGAAACTCCTAGGAAAAGCTATTGTCTCCTGGTTCTTTCTTAAAGTTATGCCACTTTAGAGACTAATGAGTATTGAACAGTTTCATGGGTACAGGCAGAAAAGGTTTCTACCTTTATAAAGATTCCATGTTAGGGAGGGAGACCCGAGTACCATGCTGGAGACCCCAAAGAGGATACTCCAAAATTAAATTTAATGGAAGACATTTTTTCACTGAAACACAGAGAAAAAGCCAGACTGCCATTGCTAGCGCCCAGCCTTGCAGGGGGGGCAGGAAGTGGGAACCACAGCACAAAAAGGGGATTTCTCCATTGGTTTCACAGGAGACAGCACAGCCCAGGGCTCCTGCACTCGGGAGGAATTCAGAGTTGTGGTCCTGCCCTCCGTTTGGGGTTTGGGTCCTCGCTGGGAAGGGCTGCACTGAGCCTGGCTGCCCCGCATCCTACCCCACAGCTCCTGGCAGTGCAGCCCCCGAGGAACTTACAGGGATGTTCAGCCCTGCCTGAGGGTCACATACAGGCTCATTCCTTGAAAAAAAATTAAAACTCCCTAAAGGGAAGGGAGAAACGAAAATTTGGAAGGCTTGGCATGCTTTCCCTCACTCCAACATTAGCATTTAAGGCATGAAGTTGACAGGCACCTTGAGTAACATCAGACAACGGTAACCGCAAGAAGCACATCTAGCAAACGCCAAATTGGTGCAACAGGGCAGGGGGCTGTTCTGCAGCCACACGGTCCCCAACGTGGCCAGGGCCTGGCCAGGGTCTGCCGTGGGCTCCCACACTGCCAGTGACATGCCCCAGGCAACACCCCCCCTAAAGACTGAAAGGACTCACAGACATTAACAGGATCAGGTCCTCTAAGCCATTAACAAACCAACACCCCATAAATCAAGGATTTAGATTTATTTTAAAGTGTTCCTAACAGCAGTAAATTTTAACAGCCTTTTTTTTTTTTTCTTGTGCCACTATGCATCCCCTAAATAAGACTGTCTGAAATCAAGGGTCCTGGTGGCCCAAGCCAGTACAGCCACTGCTCACCACGGGATGCTCTGAATTATAACAATATTCCAAGCAATAAATCATAGTGTTTTCTCTACTGGAAAGTGGAAGGTGTGGGAGGGGGAGAGAAGAAGAAAAAAAAAAAGAAAAAAGAGAAGCTTATCTAAATCTATTTACACGGAATGATTATTCAATTAATTTTTTCATTACACTTGCCAAAAAGAATTGCCCGTGTCTTTAATGCTGTGTGTGAGATTTCATTAATAATTAATAGCAGCAGCTCTTTCTCCTCTGTTTAGCAAGAGGGAGCTTTTGTCTTTGGAGGTCACACCCTGACACGCGCCGCAGGGACACAGCCCCGCTCAGCTGAAGGCGTGGGGACTCTGCAGCCACCGAGGTGTGTGGGGGGACAAACTCTCATGCTCTGAGCTACTGTCAACGGGGGTTCACTAGTTTCACCTTCAGCAGAGCGGTGTTTGCCACTGCAAATGCCTTGCAAGGTGAACAGGCACGGGGCTGCAGGAATGAGCAAGTCCTCGTCCCTGCCAGCCCCATCTCCCCGCCTGGCGCTCGTCCCTCTGCTCCTCATGCCCAGCTCAGAGAGCCCAATCCTGTCCCCCCGCCAGCTTCTTTGCCCCCCACATCTCTCCCACCAGCCCTGCAGCCCCTTTGTGCCTTTCTGCCAAACCCACCCATTCCCACCACGCTGCTCGGTCCCGGGTGCCACCAGCTCCACGTCCTCGGCTCCCTGCACCTACATGCTCGTGGCCCTGCCCTGTTTGCAGCAACTGGGATGAAGACCCTCATTATATTGAGGTGATCTGCCTGGAAGAAATGAGCTAAATTGTACCCCTTGTGCCATGACCACCTTGGGTTTTAGCAGGACACACAAGAGGAGAGCAGTTTGGGTAGGGTGGAGGCACTTTCCCAACCTCTACCAACAGCCACATGAGCTTTCCGGACTATAACCTGCTGTTACAGCAGTGTGAAACTAGAAGTGCTGTTAGCAAACACAACCACGGCTCCCAACAAAACCCTCCCAAGCCCCAGCACGGGCACAGCCCCGTGATGCTGGGTACGCAGCAGCAGGACCATCCTGTGCTGGGAGAGCTGAGGGGCTCGGAGCTGCTCACACAACGGCCAGGTCCAGGACAGCACCGTGCAAGGTTGATGTGACCTTAAAGTTGCACCTTGTCTGTGGGACAACCAGGTTAGCTCAGAGCACAGAGCGATGAAAGCAAAGTGAGCAGTGCAAACAGCAGCTATAAACCACCCTATCCTTCCCAAACATAACATTTGTAAGAGAGCCCTGGGTTCTTATAAATATTTAAGTCAAATTTCAGCTGTTTATGTCTTACATCTGTCTTTATCAGCCTGTAATCATTTCTCCGCTCGCATCCCACGCCGCTGCCTGCTAATTTAAGCTGGCTGCTCTTGGTGCAAATGTGTTTTCTCACTTCAGTTTGGACAACCATCATCTGAATTCTTCTGCCTGGCAATCCTCTCCAAAAAGGCCTCTGCCAGAGTGGCTTTTCATGGAGCAGGTAAAAAGGAAAAAGAAAAGGCCTCTTGAGATTTAATAACTCAACCAAACCAATTAGAATATACATGATATCTTTCTCTTGGAACAACAATCCTAACATGGCTGGCTGTGCATGCCTGCGTGTTTTATAGTTTCTCCTTTCCTTTTCGTGCCACACAAGCTACATATGATAATGACCTGGTTTCTTCTAAAGAGTGCATACTGCTCCGTTCGACATGGGGGAAAGGTGAAAGGGCAAAGTTTATCCGCAAAAAGTTGGCTGGTGTGGATTATAGCCAGAGACTGCCAAGTTCTGACTTTCTAGTATTTTTTTAGTAGAAAGGAAAACAAAGAGGAAATTGTTTTTGAGAACCTCTTGGAAAAAAAAAAAAAGCCATGTTTCCAAGCAGCCATAGGGCTGGTAAAAACTGCAAGAATTTGGCAATTCTGAATATCCTGTTTAACAGAGGGGAGGCAAACCAAGGACAGAAGGGGAGCACCCCACTGAATCAAGGTTTCCCAGAGTCCCATCCCTCCCTCTCCTCTTAGTGGCCCTATAATAAAAATCCTCTGGGATGTTTGAGAAAGGTCTCAGTGTCCCCTTCAGACATACTGAGATTCCTCTCAGCCGGAGGTACTGCTGGGCTGTTTGCTGCACGTAAAGTGGAGGGAGATGCTGAGGCTCAGTAGGGAAAAGAAGAAACCTCATTCAGTGCTATTCCCCTCCTGCTAAGACTCCTCTGATTGCCTGTGATCTCCCGGAGCCCTGGGAGGAAGAGAGGAGCAATGAAAGCCAGAGCTTTTCCCTGTGAGCCTGGAAATCCGCCAGAGCTCGACTTCCAGTGACTCATCAGGAGCGCCGCTCACACCAGAGCGCCCCACGAGGCCAGGCCATCACCCATCACGGCCAGGCCACCAAGGCACAGTGGGTGGAGGGTCAACCACGACAGCAAGCTCTGCCTGGGGAACTCCAACTCTCCAGCTCTCTGCTCCCAGCGGTGAAGCGAGATTTGCTCCCGTGGAGGGCAACTCGGAGCATGAACCACAGCAGGCACCTCCAAATCATCCTCCAGACACGCCTGTCTCTCCTCACCGGGGATGTTTGCCCCACCGCATTACCACGAGCCCTCGTGAACATTTCCTCTGCGAGCCGCTGCAGGCAGGGAGCCCAAGTAGGAGCCAGGACTTACAGTCCCTCCTCCATGCCAAGGAGCACCAACACATCCTTGCCGGTGCTGTGAAGCTGCAGGAGAACAGCACCGGCTCTGACACGTCCTGCAAGCTGCCGAGCACAGATATCGATGTGCTGTGCTGCCTGCGAGGAGGGCTGGAGCTTCATCCCAAGCTGTCCCAGCCTGGCAGCTGCTGGGACCACAGAATTGGTGCCAGCAAATGATCAACTCAGCATCCCCAAGTGGTCCTGGCACTTCCAGCACTCTCTGGGGCTGGAATTTGGAAAATCTGGGTTCAGTTCCCAGCTCAGCTCACATTTTTTTTGTCCCTGTGGGCAAACTTCAGTGTGCTTTAGTTTGCCTTCTACAAGCTGGAGTAAGGTTACAGCCTTTCTTCTCACCACTATTTTGACTTGTCTACTTACATTACAATCTTTTGGGAGAGGAGGCTGTACGTGCGTATCTACCAAATCTAATATAAGTGATCTAATCCTGGCAGATTTCTCTAGGTATTACTGTCATACAAATACTGAGGACTGTGTCTATATAGACAGCTTAACCCACTCTCAGACGCCAGTAAGTAACTTATCTCAGTCCTGTGCCCATGCACGAAGGTCTCTGGCTTGATTTAAATTTTCTTTCAGAACCTGAGCTCCGGTTCTCCAGGATTACTGAGCCCAGAGACCTGATCCTGGCAGCCCACCCCACCCCTGTGGGCATAACATATTGCTAACATTCAACTGCGGAGCAAGAACTTCCCATGCCATTCTGCATCCGTGAGAAAAATCAGCCTCAGCAAATTTAGATAAACAAGTTAGGTCAATCACCACTTCCCACCAATTTTATTCATTCTAGTAAACGAGCCAAAGAGGGCTACTTTTTTCCTGTGTTTTGCTGGTTCTCTTTCAATCTTTGGGACATGATTTCCTCACTTTCCTACTTAAGAGCAGGACTTAAACACTTAAAAGTTATCAACTTCCATAACCTGCTCTCCAAGCACGATACTGTCCCACTCGCACTGACAACTGGCAGCATCTGCCACCTGCAGCACTTGCACAACCGCCCTGGGGTGAACAAGGACCCACGATCCTGGCAGCTGAGGCACTTGTCTGGGCAAACAGGCTGCTCTGGGTTTTTTAAATAGATATTTCCCCCCAATTCTCAGCAGAGGTAGCATTGACTGTCAGGACACGCCATGACTCTGCTCAGGGCTCTGTGGTCCTTGCAGGTCTAGCCCAGAGCATCTTACACAGGGTAAACCTCACAAGGCCCCAGAAAACAAGAGCTGCTGCTACCACATGTCTGTCCGAGGCTGGACACTTGCTTCTGCAGGAAGGACGGGCGCTCAAAGGGCTTCACAACGGCATCACAACTCGGAGCAGTAAATAACCACGATATGCAGCTGGGGAGAAGCAAGAAGTCACTCTCACTGCCACGTCCCTTACAAAGCTCTGGTTGTCCATCGCCTCCACCCAGCTGTCTCCTTTGGGATGGCACAGCCTATTCTCTGCTTTTAATCAAGGGAAAGGAAAAAGAAAGAAAGAAAAGGAGAAGCAGCAGCCTGTGCAGTAACCAAGTCCTTCGCTGCCTCCTGCACGGCTCCAGTGCAATGCCATGTTTGTTCGAAGGTAAAGAGGAAGCATTGGGGATTATGGACATGGCTTTGATTTTATTTTAAAGGCTTTAATATTTGGAGCTGTATTGATTTATCTCAGCATGCCAGTGTACCACTGGTAACTAAGCAACACCAATCCTCTCTGTATTCCGGGAAGCTCCTGGGATTTTGCCTATGAATGCTATTGCTTTGTGTATATGAAACTAAATGGACCATAGGCACCATTTGTAAGTGGAGGATATTTGAGTTTCATATTTTTTCATTTCTTCTTGCTGGGGGATGGACATACTTCCTGGCACAGCACTGTACCCACAGCCCAGGCTGTAGAGCAGCAGGACCCAGATGCACATCCCTCCTGGAGATGCCAACAAGAACAACTCAACCCAATGTCGTACAGATGCACCAAAAAAATGGTAAGCAAAGCACCTGGTGTGGTGCTGCCATGCCCTCCTTTTTGGCCTATCTGAAAAAACAAACCCCCAAACCAGCAGGGTCAACTTCTGTGGCACTCAGAGTGGCACAGGGGAAAGCTCAGCAGGCAGAGAAAATAGAATAGAAATTTTCAGTTGGAAGGGACTTACAACGATCAGCTAGTCCAACTGCCTGATCTCTTCAGGGCTGACCAAAAGTTAAAGCATGTTATTAAGGGCAAGGTCCAAAAGCCTGTTAAACACTGACAGGCTTGGGGCATTGACCACATCTCTAGGAAGCCTGTTCCAGTGTTTGACCACCCTCCTGGTAAAGAAATGCTTCCCAATGTCCAGTCAAAACCTCCCCGGCGCAGCTTTGAGCTGTTCCCACACGCCCTGTCCCTGGATCCCAGGGAGAAGAGCTCAGCACCTCCCTCTCCACATGCCCTCCTCAGGAAGCTGTAGAGAGCAACGAGGTTGCCCCTCAGCCCCATTTTCTCCAAACTAGAGCAACGCTGGCTTGCGCTGAACTCCCCGCTGCAGCTTTGCCGAGGGTTTCCTACCCCTCAGCCCTCCATCATACAGAGCGGGGACCTCAGCCTTTGCCCCAGCTGCTGGCATCTCCCCTTCCCTCCCCTGTAGCTGCCAGCAGCCCCGGCAGAGGCAGCCCCAACTGTTTCTTTAAGACGATGGCGTCTGTGTGGTCAAAGTCAGCAGGCAAAAGAGGCGCTGTCAGCTCACGCTATATGGTTCAGTGGTTTGGCGTTAATGATGTTTGTTTTGGAGCCCGCCTGCTGGTCTGACCCATTTAGGATCCTTGCTGTACTACAAGCTTGCCTTTCAATTATAAGGGGAGGCAGAAGGGGTCTTTAAAATGAAATCGGAGCCCACCAAGTCTGAAGCTGCCAAGCACGGTCGCAGTAAGTCAGGCTGCCATTGTACAGCTCTCCTTCGAGCTGACCTGGGGACGGAACATTAGTAATTTCACAAAATGGGAAGGAAGAAAGGAACCAGCTCTGCAGACGGACGGCTTCTCCAGCTTGGGACGGTGCTCCCCTTGCCACCACAAGAGCCAGGGCTGCTCTGCAGCACAGAGAAACCACCTTTTTCTTCACAAGGCTTTTTCTGGAGAAGGGAAGGACTTGGGCTGGGTGGGCCGTAGAAGCCCTTTGACCCTCGATCTATATCAGCAGAAATGAAAGCTCTGTGCTGCTGCCTTCAGCAAGCCCAGTGCTGCTGGGGAAGGGCATCCCCAGAGGCCAAGGGATCAGAGATGTGTGCAGGGAGCTGGGACTGGGGACCCCCACCAGTTCCTGGGGGACTCTCACATGACCCAATCCATGTCAGTCTTGCTCATCCCACACAGGAATGGGAAACTTGCAGTTGCTGGAGAAAATGCATCTTAACCTATGTACCCAGCAGGTGAGGAGCTTGTCACAGACCTCCTCGGTGGAGCAGCAAGTGGCGCATTGCTAAACCTCCCGTTCAGAACCTCTTTGCAAGCCTGTGTTGGATGCGCTGGTTGTCCTGATCTTGCTTCAGGCCTCTGCTGCCAGAGGAGCTCACTCTGAACATCACCATACCTCCACTAAATCAACCTTTACCAAGAGTATGACAGTAATTACAGAGCACACTGAAGACCTCTTTGGCCTTATGCATCACCATGAGCATTTTAATACTATTATTATTAACCAGACCCTCGCATGGGGAGAAGACGACCAGGTGGGCATCACTTTTTATCCTTTTGTGGCTAAAAAAGGTTGTTGCTCTTTATCTTTTCATGGCCTGGCGTGGATTTGCCAGAGCCATGCCCTGGACTGAGGCAAGTCACACAGCTGAGTCTGCTCCCACAACGGCCTCGCGTATGATGCTTTGCACTGACAAATACTTCCAATTAAGAAGCACAATTATATGCTTGTCAAATGGACAAATAGTGCTAACAAAAATGCTGTGGAGTGATCCTGTGGTTCTGGCATGTACAAATTGGTCATTATTTTAACTTAGCTGAAACAAGAACCGTGTAGATTAGGGGGCTGGGTGTTTTTTCACATGAAATCCGAAACCAGGCAAAATGCACATCAGCTTTGCCAAAGAGCTTCCCTGAGGTTTGCAGATTTCTCAGCAAGTCTGGACTGAGTTAGAGAAAGTCAAAATGATGGGGGAAAGCACTCAGCCTCAGAGGGGGACCCAGAGCAAGAGCTTTTGCCAACTTTGAATCCAAACCCCTCGTCATGGCCTCCTCAGCTCAGCTCTTCCCTGAGAAGCTGAAAATGGTGCCTTTCAGGCAAGAACTGGGCTTCTACAAACACCTTTCAATAGCATTAACATGGATACACAACCTATAACGGGAACACCCAGGACCAACACCTGGGCTTGTTCTGCACTTAAGCAGCAGTGGTTTTGGTGGGCTCCTTGCAGCTCTCCATGACCCCTTCCCAGCAGGGCTGGTAGCAGTCAGCATGCTTCTCTTAATTCCCATTGCCATGGGGCCAGCATGCTCAGTCCTCAGCATTTCTTGGCCTCCCAGAAATACCAACAGGCAGTTGGGGAAATGTGTCTGGTCACCTCAGCCAGGAATACATGGTCTCCCTGTATATAAGCACACATCCAATGCAAACCGAAAATGCCAGAACAGCCCCCATCCCTTGTGCTTGTCCACCTTCATTTAAAGCACCCAAAGCAATCCATTCCAAAATCCAACTAATTAAAAAATTATGGGGAAAAAAAAAAGTACTTTGGGAACAGCATTGTCCACACTTCAAGTCTCACTGTTGCTCAGAGCACTCTAGAATTAAACAGGTGCTTAATTTTAAATTCTCTAAAAAAATCTTCATTCCTCATTTCAAAAAAAAGTTAATGGTTGCTTACACACTATCTGGCAGCGTAACAGAGGAGATGCCCTCATCGAGATGCTGAGATGCAGGGAGACATGCGTTAGGGACTGCAGGTTCCCAATCACAGCGTTGGGCAGCAGCAGCACAAACTCATCCCCTTCACTGAGTCCCTGAAGCTCAGGGTAAAATCCCATCACGCTTTCTATTGCGGCTAATTGCTTGGCCTCTCCTGCAGCTACCTCCAGACACAGCTAACAGGGAGGGCAGAGGCAGGTTTAGGTGAGGCAGCTGCCTACCTGCTGTTGATACCAAAATGAGCTTCACATCAGCAACAGAGCGGTGATTAACTGATAATACTTTTCGGCAGCATGAGTTGGATTTGCACCAGCCATCTACCAGCAAAAGCCTCTGACTCCCAGTGAGCCTCAGTATTAAAAGACATTGGGAAGGAGTTGAGGTTCAGAGAAGAATGGTCCTGAATGAGGGAAAAGAGAGCTCAAACCCATCAAGCATTTCAAAGTGAAACAAAATCTTTGGATGTTGTTTGGCTGTTTTTATCTGCAAATTGAGTTTTACCTGTGTGGGGAGAAAAATAAACCCTACAGAAATGCTTAGTGCAGTGGAAAAAAATAATGTTAAATAAAGCTTACAAAAATGTTTCTCTTTCTGAAAATCTTGGCTGGCGACAAATGGCTTATGCCAAGTTATAAATCAAGCGTTGGGTTTCTTTTAACGCTCAGCATCCCCTGATTTATGATGCCATCACAACCTCTCGATTGGTTTCTGACTCGGTGATCCATCTTCCTCCATAGGTAGCTGCCCATTATAACGCCTTTTCCTGAGCAGGCGGCACATTTTGCTTCCCAGAAGGGCCTTATAAAGGAGACGATTGAGCGGAAACCCGCTCGCTGTCAAGAGCACAGACCTGAGAGGCCAAGGTGGCCACAGAGGGAGGGGAGATGGATGATGTTTGTATGAAGGAGTAGCACTACTCGCTCCAGTACATGCGCTGAGGGGTCCAGGTTTGCTGGCCGTCGAGCCAGTATGGCCTTTGGCAGCACAGCTATGCTCCTGGAGACCCCAGGAACGACTTTCCTTACTTGCTTTGGATGACAAGATCCCCCATGCTTCAGCAGGGTTTAGTTCCCAACAGCAGCCATCCCTCACAGGTGGAAACAAATTAAACTTTGCAAGCTAGAGGGAAGAGTCAAGCTCACTGAAACCTCTCACCAAATAGGAAAGCCTTTTCCTCTAGAAGCAACCCACTCCTCAGCAAGGCTCTTCCCACCAGCTCAGTGATCCAAGGACATCAGGGCTTACCTGGGACTCAGAGGACCAATGCTGTGACAAAATTCCATGTGATGCAGTGGATATTGTGCACCTCCCCATCACGTACTGGTTGGGTGGGAGCTGTACAAGCACTTGTTCCTGTATCCTTGCTTGGCTGCAGAGGTCACCAGCCTCATCTGTTTGTAGGCACCTACCTCCTGGATATCCCAACCCACAGAACACTCCCTAACCCACTCTTGCCAAAACAAGTCACATTACTAAAGTGCAGCTACTTATATTGAGCTCGTTTTAACCAAAATAGGTGAGGGTGGGTTTTGGTGAGCAGCAGGTATGGCAGTGGCGAGCAGCTGGGAGCACTCACCTCCAAATCCAGCACAGCTGGAGGCTGTTAAGGAGACCCAAGCACCTTGGAAATGAGAGACAATGGGGATGTCAAGGCGAAAGGTAGCAAATATCAACCACTCAAAGCCCTTTGAGGTTTCCAGACTGCAGGAGGCCATGGGTTAGATCTGTGTCCTAGGCAATGCATCAGCCCTTGGGGTGAGTGCAGGGATCATCAACACAGGCTGGAAATCCCTGGAGCGCTGCAGTTCACTGGCTACAGAGTCATGCCTGTGTCAGCCAGGTTATATATCTTTATCTAAAGTGCTGTCTCCTATATAAACATTTTCTTGGGGAGCCCAGAAGCTGGCTGTCCACTCAGATGGTGCCTTTTTAACTTCCAAGATAAATAGGGCTTTTTTGTGTCACTATAAAGCATTATTTATAGTGGAAAGGGCCTGTGAATGGCACATGCTGTCAGTTCAGTATGTAAATGATGCCAGCTCTGTTTGCCACATCCCATCAATTATTTTCATACACTTTTCTTTGCCTTCATCTGTCAGAAGAAAAGTCACCTTGATGCCTTGAAGTGGTTTTCTTCTCCCATTTCCTTTGGTGTGTGACTCTACTTTGAGGCTTGGCAGGGAAGAGAACATGGGATTTTCAGAAGCAATTAATTGAGTTGGGAGAACAAGCCCTGATGGCCTTTGGAGCTCCACCACTATGCAAGACTGAAGAGCTGCCTCTCAATCAAAAAGTGTGCTACAGGGCTTCTTCACAGGAGCTTCAAGGATGGGATGGCCTCAAGAGGCAACCCTGGTCTCATGGAAAGCGTAGAATGGCAATGCTTACACGAGCAGAATAAGTAGGATTAGACTCTCAGCATCACCCATGTGTATTTTTTTCAAACAGCCTTTGCTCAGCCCATTCTTGGAAGTTGAGTGCTGCTGGCTTCCACTCTCTTGTGGCTTTTTTTCTCCAGGCTCAACTATTTCTCAACTTTCATTATTAGTCTTTGGGTTAGACTACGCCCTTCCCACACTTATTGTGGGTGTCTTTCTCCCATTCCCACTCAGCACCACTGGATCATCCCCAGTTAGACCCTTAGCTGGTATAAACCAAGTTTCTTGGATTGGTATTAGCAGTTATGGATCTGACCCAGTTACCTATCCCTTAGAGAGCACTTTACAGGGTTTCAACAAAAGGCTTGCAGAACTTTTGGAAGCAGAGACATCCCCTGTTACTTTCCCCCGTTCTTATGAGCACGGCACATTTCCTTGGATGACCCAACTTCAGCCAGCCCTTCCCCCTGGCCCGCAGACAGGCAGGCGGCAGTGCTCGAGCTTAAGGTGCTTGCTCTCTCTTCTGATGCAGAGAGAGGAAAAAAATAAAATAAAACAAACCCATAAATCACAAAGCTAGCAAATGAAAATAAATACACTTAACAATATTTCCATGCCGCTTTTTATTATTATTATTTATAATGGTATTACAGAATTTTGTAAAATTAAAGTAAATGTCAAGCAGAATGTAATAATTTTCCTTGGGGTTTGGCACATTTGTGTGCCTGACAGTTTCACATTTTTCTTTATATCCTTGAAGACAGGAGCCTGACAGGGCTATATTTTGTTACCCACTTTGTTCAATTTTGTCATAAATTGGAGCGAACAAAACAGTGAAAATACAGACACCAAATTAATCAAAGAAATTACATTTTAAAGCACCTCATACAAACATGTATGAAATAATCATACTGTGCCAGGAAAGCACATGAAAAAAACCAACATTCCCTCTCCCAAACACATGCACTTTGCCCCAAGAAGGGCAGAGACCTCACCCCAGAGCCATCAAGTGTTACGCACCAAGATGTTGCTCCTCGGCTCCCTGTTGGGACCTTTCAACAGGTTGCATTCGAGTTCACACCTTCATCCTCTGACTTCTGCTGCCACCAGCTCCACCTGCAAACACCCTTCAACCGCAGTGCCCAGCTGCGACTGCCAGGCCACGGGGGACCTTCCGTTAAAAGTGCGGTGGCTGTTCCTGTTCTTTAAAGGGACACATTTGCGGCAGCATAGGAAGAAGCACCATGCATAAAGAATTGCAATTTCCATGAGAATGACAAGGAGAAACATGAAGCGAGTGGTAGGGCTATCCTCCGGCCAATCCTTTCTGCCTGAGTAAATTCGATTTGAATTCCTCTTGAAACACCAGCTCTGCAGCACTTGGACTATATTGAAAAGGTCACTGGAGGCAATGTCAGACATACTCTCCAGCTGCACTACAAGTGCACTGATAGAGATTCGTAACCACGTATTACTGCAGCTGGAGATCTAAAGTGACTCTCCAAGGAATCCTCTCCACTTATCTGGCAGCAGCAGACTATTTCATTACTCTACTTTAATGCCTGGGTGGAGGCGTTAGTGCCTTCTCTCCCTTTCCCCCAAACGCTGACTCGGAAGCACTTTTTGGAGCTTGTTAAAGTTGGTGAGGATGGTCAGTGGGGTCTTGCAAATCTGAAGGGCATTTCAGTCATCTGAAAGGGCCGCATTGGTATCTCACTTACCTTCTTCCTACCTGTCTGGGCTTCAGAGGACTGTTTGGATATAAAAGAGACCAGGAGCACTGCAAAGCCATAGCGACTGAATCATGTGTTGCCTTGGATTGTGCGTAACACCAACAGCATCCAAAACCCACCTCTGGTATGGGCAGAAGTCTTGTTATCTCCTGCTAGAATTAGGCTTAAAATCTGAAACATAAGATGTTTCCTATCTTCTCAAATTTAGTATTTTGCCCTGTAACCCTGTGCTATGAAAACATGAATTTTTTCCCCTTACCCAGCTAATAACCACCCCTTTGCTGCTGACCCAGCAGTGCTGGATGCAGGCAGCGGTCGTGTTGCAATGACTTGCACGTACTCACCCATCCCAAGGAGCTGGAGAGCAGCAGCGTTGTACAGAGCACGGTGCAATGGAAGAGCTGAACAGCAGAGAACTGGAAAGCTGCCACGTTCCCTTGCAAATGTGGAAGCAGTTCAGTGGTAGATTAAGGGATTTTTTCTACCCAAACTACATGCACCCATCGCTATATGGCAAAAATGCATTTTAAGCTTATTTGTGTATTTGTTGCTAAATACCATAACGGTCTCCAGCTGTCTAGCAGGAGGGCCCATTCACTGAAATTTTACTGTTGATTTTATTTTTATTTTTAAATTTTTTTTGCTTCCATTATTGTACTATAAACATATTTCCTTCTATTTTGCTCTGTGCCTGTAGAATGCCTGATGTGTCCTATCACACCTGTTTTCTATTATTTGTCATCCATTATTTTAATTCCCCATCTATTGTGCGGAATCTGAAAATCCTCTGATAAATCCCATTCTTTAAAAAAAGCCCATGAGAAGGTTTTAATAAGTGAAATTTGTATTTTTCCACACCATGCGCAATGAAAGCGTCCGGTGAATAACCCCTGATTGTCAGGTGTTCACATTCCCATCATCTAAGCAGGGGGATAATTAGCAGACAAACAAAGGTTTACAATTCTGCAAATATCTCAGAAAAACCATTTGGCTGCTTGATCGGTAGAAGGATATTTTTAAAACTGCCATTTGAGACTCAGCTGTATTGCTAATTAAATGAGAATTTCATAAAAATTATCTGAAAAAAGTCTCTGTTAATTGGAGAACGATAACGAACAGACTTGCTAAACAGAGGCATAAACGTCAAACAATTGAAGAGGGATAATAAAGTGCCATGTTATCGTGTAATGCCAGGCAGCTTTCCTACTTCTATTTGAAGTTTTAACTTTTAGCCTTTTTTTTTTTTTTTTTGTGAATGGCATCCAAAAATGTGCTTTGCAATCATAATTTCCAGAGCTTCAATTCGGTGTTAGCAATGCATGGGTAACAGTGACTGTCGCATTAATGGCGTCCCTGCCTTAAGACTTCTTGCGTTCTGCTAACAGCTTTTGTGTTCTGCAATGAATATGAGGGGGGAAATGCATTAATATTGTATGGATGTTATTCATGCAGGATAGTGGTGTTATTGAATTAGTGATTCTTCGTAATAATAATGACTTCCAGTACTGCATTGTACGGTAAAATACATGGAGTCAGGAAGAAACTCGCGAGCCTAATGAGCCTAACTCAAATACAGTTTTGTTGGTGCTGCTCAGCGTTTGGTTCTCATGTGCTGCAATCATGCAGGGAGCAGCGTGCACTTCCCTTCCCCTCAGGTCATTGCATTAAGACTGATCATATATTTATAGGGGCAGACTCTACCTGTGCTGGTGCACCGGAGTAGGGAGCGCTGCCGGGATGGTGATCCTCGGTCACCCCGTGCTGGGAGGAAGGTGCCATCCTAATTCCACAGCTGGCACGGGCTCATGATCTTGCATTAGCAACAGGCTGGTGGCTTGCAACCTCCAGTCCGCCTTGCTCCTTCCCCAGCCCTTGGCACCGTATCACAGGCACACAGCAGATGGCACAGAGCTGCATGGAAAAAATTGCAGGAAAACCTTCATTCATTTTACACCGGCAGAGAGTTCTGCAACTGTGGCTGTCTCCCGCAATGTGAAATTTGCCAGGCTGCCTTCACACTCTCACAGCCCAAAGCGAGCAAGAGTGTGAAGCAGAGACCTCAGCCTGAGCATGAAGTGTCTCTTGGATATTTCACTTCTGTGAAAAAAAACCCCCACCAGCTCTGTGAAAGCCCAGTGTAATGAGAATTGAGTGCCCTCCATGAGAAATATCGATTAATTACTCTGCAGTGGAAAAAAAGGCAACTGTGATGATACACATTTTCCAACTGCAGCACAAACAATTGCTTTTGAGGCACAGAGAGCCTGGGCTGAGAAATCTAGTAAAATGAAGTCATCTCCAGGCTGGAGACAGCAGTCAGATTTACTGGAGTGCCAAAAAATAGCAAGAGAAATTTTGGCCAAAGAGACTTTCTTCTAACAGTGTTTGAAGCGAGATCATCTCCTGTGCTTTTGGCTCAAGCTCAGTTTGGGATTTTCTAGAAGAGTTTCTTTATGGGAACATGTACTTAAGCATCTACCTTGGTCCATGGAACCTGTTTAAATGTGTTGAATCTCAGCAGCCTGAAGTAGTCTCTGGGAAATGGCCTTAAAAGTTTCTGGTTGTTGTTGTGCTGGTGGCAGTGCTCTGGCCATGCCACTGCCGCAGTCCTGTGTCACCTCCCTAATGCACTTAGAGACCACAACAGAGCCATTGGCCATGACAGTCTGACCCACTCTGGACATGGAAAAAGCATTGGAAAATGGTATTTCTGGGAATAGTAAAAAGAAAACTCAATTTTGCAGGGCTGGACTAAAACCGTACTAACACGAGAGTGGAAATCCAAAGGCAAATGAAGAAATCAGCTGCACATCTGGTCCAGCTGTGGGCATGTCGTGTCTTTCCCAGTAAGCTGCACAGATGCCCTGGGAAGTGAAAATATTAGAAGATGCCTTCTGCTGACCTGCTGTTCCCACTGGCTTCAGAGGTAGGGCAGGACTTACAGTGGGCCCTTTTTCAACTGTGAAATCCTTTTCTTTGAATTACATCCAGAGCCTTTGTTGTAATGGTCAGTCCCTGCTGGGAAAGCCCCAGGTTCAGCTCCTTTCTCTGACACAGGCCTTGGATGACCTTAGTCATGTCACTTCATCCGTCTCCACAGCAATTCCCTTTCAGGCAACTGGGTCTAGTGCTTCTTCTAGGCATGCTGGGAAGAAAAACACTTTGTAGGTGGTAAAAAGTCAGATAATTGGATAAAAGCCATAACAGTACAGAAGACAGATAGAAATAAGATTCCCCTATGCATTCAGGTGCCTGGTTCATTCTTTCCAGGGATGCATTGTGTAGGATTGTGTAGGTGAGTTATTGGACTAGCTGATTCTCAGCTGCATTTTGGGTCCCCAGTGCCACAGGTAGTGGCTGTTCTCTGGGAAGAAGAAATTGCAAGGAATGGTCTAAATTTAATGTGCATAGTTATGTACTGTACACACACAGAGCACAGAAGAAACCTGCATTACTAATAATCTGCAAAAAGTTTAAGTTAATGTTATTACCATGTATGTTTAAGCACATTATCACACAGGCTTTTGCCTGTTAGCATGCAAAGTGTGCAATGCTTCATGCTTGCCCTGGCTGATGCCAAGCTGGCGAGGCACTGGCCAGTTGGAAAGGGCAGCCAGCCAGCCCTGCTTGGCTTGTGTCCACGTGGTTCAGTTGCACCCAGATGGACAGTGGTACAGAAATTGAGTTTCTGCTGTGAGATTTGGAGCTGGATTGGAAAATGCAAGGAGGCAACTGGTTTAGCCCTTCTCCAGCACCACGTATAACACTCCTTCAGGACCATGGGTCTTGGTCATCACCTCCTACAAGTAACTCATGGGACAGACTATGGCCAGGTCAGAGCAAAGTGATTTAGGATGTGAATTTTTATGACACATCTATACCAACAAGAGCTTTACTGTAGACAGACTTATAAGGGAAGTGTTAGCAGAAACACAAAATCAGTGTCAGTGCCCTAACCCCACCTCTTCCATGAGCAATGGGACTTTTGAAGCCTGGTTTCTGGAAACTCTGCCACCAGTTGGTTCCTCTGATGCCTCAGGAAGAGATTACACCTGGCACTTCTAGAGTCCAGACCAGCTCTGTGCAACGGTTTCAGAGCCACTCTAGCCTACCCCCATGTGTGAATAACGTGATGCTGACAAAAACATCTTCAACACCAGTATCACTGTGTCTGTATCACAGCCATAGTATATTTACTAGTTACGGATTGGGATATATGCACGTGTGTAGCACTGTATTGGTAAAAGCATGTCCTTCTCTCCTCCCCTGCAAAGATCTGTAGTTGTATAAACATTGCAAAATTGAACTCTGATGCATATTCTCTTTACCCTTAGAAAAACTTTGAGGTGTCCACACTCAGTTCAGTGATGAAGGTCATGAAAGGTGAAAGGTCTGCTTTGTAGATGGACAAAATGGAAGGTGCAGCCCCAAACGACTTGCCCAAAATGCATCCTGCCATGAAGGCACTTTGCTGAATCCCAGTTGCACCTTGATTGGGCTAAGGAGCTAACTGCAACCATTAGCTCTGGCTTTCCTCCCCAGACATGCTCAGGATGGCCCACATGGGGGAGGAGGGAATGGAGGACACATGCCACCGCTTCCCCAGCGCTTGCTCCAGGAAGGATGACCTCTGTAAGCAGCCAGCGAGTCCTGCCTGCCTGAGACCAAGGAGCTGTGACCTGGGGAAGCAAGTGGGTTTTCTCCCACTTAGCCTCTGGTACATCAACCAAGTAATTCCAGTAAAAATAAGAGCCCAACTGAACTGGTTCAGAAGGGCAGAGGTGGACTTATATGATGAACTGGACCATGAGAGTAAAGGTGCTGAACTAGTTATCAGAGACTTTCCTAGCCCAGGGCAAGAACAACAGGCAGGGATGTATGAGAGGCTTATTTACAACACTGTATGCCCAATATTTTCCTTCTTATAGTCTGCTGCACTCAGGCAGGTTTTTTTAAGTGGTGCATGGCGATTCTAGGCACAAACCACATCAGCGATTAATTGGATTCATGGGCCTCACTTCCACGCACCCCTTTGAAACATTCCCTCAGGAGATCATAAAAGACGGGGACTGAGCAAAGTAGTAAGAGGAAGGTATAATGTGGAGAAGACCCTTTTATTAATCCTGTTCTGCCTATCTTTCATTAGCACACCTTATTATGACATCCTATAGATTTGCTGCTTTGGCTCTGCTGGTGAGAGGCAAATGATATCTTAATGAATGATGGTGCCTTGAGCTGATAACGGACTGCCCCTCACTCCCACTGAAAAGAGATTGTGTTCGGCACAGTATGTCCAACTGCACTTAACATAATTGGATGAAACTTGTAATAGTTTGTTCACTCCAGGTGGGTACAAAAGTCATGGCAAAAAATCCCAATGACAAAATATCAATTGCTGTCTCTTGCTTAAGGGTGTAATTGTGGTTAGTTGTACTTGCAGAGCAGAGCATCTAGGATGGCAGATAACGCAAGGAAGGACTCACACTGGCATGTAAAGCACAATGAGGATGCATCTTCAGTATAAAGCTGCTGAGGATGGGGGCCAGAGTAGGCGGCATGTGTCAAGACATTGAAACCACTTTGCAGACTGTCTCAGCTAAGTAGCATTTACTCATCCTGTGCTCAGAGGATACTCAGTGTAGCCTCATGCGGCTCTGTCCCGGTGCACTCGTCTTCCTGCTGCTCTGGTGCAGAAATAGCGCAGGAGCGATAGTTGTGCCGGTGCCCGCTCCAGCTGGGTGTCGCTTCAGCCCCATGTGCCTCAGTCACTGTGTTTTAGAACATTTTCCCAAATCCATTACTTTTACACCCTGAATGATTACTTCATTTAGCACATACATCAGAATTAAAATACCCAATATTAGCTTATATAAGTTCATGTTCAGTGATGGATTAATCGTTCCTGTTTTCTGGAGCAAAGCCCAGTCCATTTCATCTAAGGACCGAGGAGAAATGTTCCCTTGTCTCTCAAAGTCTGAGACATCTGCTGTGCTTTGTGTATCTGCTTGCCCACAAAAAAACAGTGAATGCTTAAATAAATAAAAAAATTGCTAAAGCTATAGATCACACCTGTTTTTTTCCTGCTTTCAGAGCAGGTGCAAAGGAAGCATATCAACAGTACAGTCAGCATAAGCCTGTGTCTCCTTTGAGGTTTCAGATGTCACATCATGTTACAGTGGATATGGCTTTGCAATCTACTGTGCTGCATCATGGGCCACACAGGAGAATGCAGAGAGTGAAACAAGTCCGTAATGAATGAACACAATGATAGCAGACACCTACATTAGCTCCAACCAGGCCGAGATGAAAGAATCCTGTATGCTAAATATTATGGACAAAATAAAATAAAAGCAATGGGTGAGTGACCAAACTGAAATGCTTGAGGTCTCCTGTTCCCCAGAATTAATAGAGACGTTGATGAGTCGGTGCAATGAGTAAATGATGGGAGGAAACATCCCTACCTGTCATCCTTGTGGGCAGCAGACTTGTAGCAGGAACCAAGGCTGTGTGTATCAGGCACAGGGGCCAAAACTGGAAGGCATCACTCAGCCAAAACTACCTTGGCTCCAGCAACAGTTTCTCAGCTCGAGGACCTCTCTTCTATGGAAACT
Organism: Haliaeetus leucocephalus; assembly: GCF_000737465.1. Lineage (NCBI taxonomy): Eukaryota > Metazoa > Chordata > Aves > Accipitriformes > Accipitridae > Haliaeetus > Haliaeetus leucocephalus. The sequence continues at coordinate 652,044 of NW_010972572.1, read as the reverse complement.
GTGCTTCTTGAAGTCCATTTTCTTCTAAAGCATGGGTAGCAGGACTTTGTTTTTTAAATATTTTTTCCCCTTTAGAAAGGCTATGTGTTCTGGTGGCAATGAGACCTATTGCTCTGGGGCTTCAGTCACATCATTCATCCCAGTGCTCAGTGTCTGGTCCTTTCAACCAGGGGCTGTACCCTGCCTTGCTCTGCCTGGATGTGGTGCAAGGACCATGCAGCCCCAGTGTCTCCAGGACTCTCAGGCCCTACTGCCCTGCGCCAATACTGAAACACAGCTGTAATTGTGATTAATCGGTTTTGTTCATCTGCCTTTTAGTGATCCCTAAAACATCAGATTGTGAGTAGCTGGCGAGGAAAGGGGCAAAGAGAACAGGGGATGGGAGCTGAGATATTCTCAAACTGAAAGAGTCACTTTGTTATTGAGATCTCTATGTCTCACATGCCTCTTGGCACAAGAAGAATACCTCTCCTTTTGTTTGGTCACAGACCAAGAATGCTGCTGTCTTTTTGCATTGTGAAAAAATACAGAACAAGAAAATAGCACTGAAACATTTCAGACAATCTCCTTTATCCTGTGCTCAGCAATTACTCTTATTGTCAGCAGGAGTAAAGAAGCATGTACCATTTGAAAGTATTTAGAACTGACTGTGTGTTTTCAAAACACAGGATCTTTCAAGGGACTACTCTCTTCTCATTTGGTGACACAGGCAATTAAGTTTTTAAAAGGTTCTCTGTAGCATTAGCAGACTATATGATATTCTTGAAGGCGCCTTTATAGCATCCTAAAGACAAATTGCTTGCATCTTCCTTGGAAAATAAAAGGCTAAATTCCAATACTGGAAACTGACCAAGCTCCATTTTATATGCAATCCAAGCTGGCTGGCTGCATACTGCTGCTGCTCCACTTTCCACCGTGCAGCCCTGGCTTTAATTCACCATGGGGAACTGATCCCCAAACCTGATGCCCCTTACTGGGGAGGGAAGGCTCAGTCCTGCCCCTTTGGCTTTGCCCTGTGTCCAGCTGCGGTGAGCACCTAGCTGCAGGGAGAGGGTGTCAGGGAGCACCAGGGTCTGGGTATGTCCCCTCATTCAGCTCTAGCTAAGAGGAAGGTAGAAATCAGAGTACAAAGAAGCAAGGAAGAGCCCATCCTTGGGATTGGCCCTTAGCTGCTCTAGAAGTATATTTCTATTAGATGCTGCCATCCTTTTGGGCTGTAATGTATTTCCTCATTATGGTAAACATTCACATGGCATTTGTGATCATTTCTGGAATGACGTAGCACAAAGTTGGGTAATAAAATTGCCTCTGATCTCAGAAAGCACAAAGCTCAAGACAAATAAAGTCTGTAAACAGTTCTGCACTTCAGGATGTTTTATAAGCTGAACCATCATTTACTTAGGGCTAAACCTGAAGAAGTTCATTTCATCTCCTGGAAAAGGCACCATGCCTGCAGGAGGCTTCGTTTCTCAGGGGTATTGGTGTGGTTACTACAATCAAACTCTCAGCTACCTATTTCCCTTTGCTGCTCGCAAGTCCATGTCATTCATTCCACATTTGCCTGTCTCAACAATACTTCCGTGATATTTAGAAATGTATATAAATGTCAGCAAGCAGCAAAAGCCCACAGGACTCTGCAAGCAGCAGGTAAGTGTGGAGTTCACTGGGATTACATTACACTGAAACCTGAGTGCTGGGGAAGGGGCCAAGCTCTCCCTTCCCAGAGCTTCTTGGCTGCATTGCCGGTTGCTGGAGGGGACTCCTCAGGGAGGCCTGACACCGGGCAGTGGCAAGAGACGGACCGTGAGCGATGGTATCTCTCGCCGCTATCTCCAGCAGTGCCAATGTGATGTGTGCAGGTGATGGGTGAAGCCAAAGCTGTGCAGGAGACAGAGACAGACCCTTGCTTGAAGCCTCTGCGTCACAGTGGAAACTGGAGTGGGGACATACATGTGAAGTGATGACAATGGCACGAGGATGATCCCTTTCCATTGAGGCTCTAAGAAGTTACAGACCAGGCTGTGCTCCAGCTGAGGTCAAAAAGCCTTTTGCTCACTCCTGTTGCAAAATGGAGAGGTTTGGACTGCTTAAAGAATCACCTCCCAAGGTATTAGCAAAAATTATTTAATAGGAATTTATAAAAGTGCAGCCTCACAGGATTCGATGGCAAGGTTCACTCTATTACTTAATGCATGGATGAAATGGACAAAGGAAAATCAAGTTAGAATCAAAATAAAATTATGTATACAGAAAGGTTAAGAGAGAAACATACAAAGGAAAATTGGGTTAGAGTTGATTTATCACGATTGGTACAGAGATCGGGAATGTAAAAAAGGTAGGGGAGACCCTCCCGTTGAGTCACGAGGTTCAGAGGAGGCCCACTTGCTTTCTAAACTCCTGTTGGAGTCTAGGTGTGGCTGGATCGAGTCCTAGTCTCAGACTTGGTCAACAGTTTCTATCTAAAGGGATTATGAGTATAATAGCAGCCTGAGATTCATTCACAGTTGAATAAAGTTCACGACAGTGACTTATGTATAGATTTGAGAAGCAGTATTTGTAATATAGTTGCTATAAAATATTCGGGTTAGTACACACACACTCATGCACAAAGACATTAAGAGATATACATAGAAGTGAGTCAAAGAGGTATACCTGTTAAAAATTCCTCTCGAGTTCAGTGAAAATACTCACATCAAACACTTCGGCGTCTTTCTCAACGGGCGAAGGGTTGAGCCTCAAGGAGCAAAGAGTATCAGCCCAAGTCTCGTTGGCTTTTGGCGGCGGACCTCCGATCTTCGCAAACTGAAGAGTCTGCGAGCTCTGAGAGGTGTCCCACTCAGAGGGAGATGCTCACCTGTCGTGGTTTAACCCCAGCCAGCAACTAAGCACCACGCAGCCACTCACTCACTCCCCCCGCATCCAGTGGGATGGGGGAGAAAATCGGGAAAAAGAAGTAAAACTCCTGGGTTGAGATAAGAATGGTTTAATAGAACAGAAAAGAAGAAATTAATAATGATAATGATAACACTAATAAAATGACAACAGTAGTAATAAAAGGATTGGAATGTACAAATGATGCACAGTGCAATTGCTCACCACCCACCGACCGACACCCAGCTAGTCCCCGAGCGGCGATTCCCTGCTCCCACTTCCCCGTTCCTATATTAGATGGGACGTCCCATGGTATGGAATACCCCGCTGGCCAGTTTGGGTCAGGTGCCCTGGCTGTGTCCTGTGCCAACTTCTTGTGCCCTTCCAGCTTTCTCGCTGGCTGGGCATGAGAAGCTGAAAAATCCTTGACTATAGTCTAAACACTACTGAGCAACAACGGAAAACTTCAGTGTTATCAACATTCTTTGCATACTGAACTCAAAACATAGCACTGTACCAGCTACTAGGAAGACAGTTAACTCTATCCCAGCTGAAACCAGGACATCACTGCAGCCCACTGCGGTCCAAGGAGAGCTCAAAGGGTCTCACTTAGTACTGCTGTTTATAGGTTCAGGAGATGATTGGCTTTAGTCATTAGCCAATTACTGGAATTCCAGCTGCACTGGTACCATTTCACATGAGTTACAATTCAGATAAGGAAGGCTCCAGGGCTGTCAGAGAATGACTTAGGATTCCGATAGGGGATACTCCAAGGCAGTTAGAAGAGAACTGAGATATGTCTCAAGGTTGTCAGGAGAGGACAAATTATCCCTACTCCCGTCCCCAGCCTCCACCTGGCAACAGCAGTCCTTGGAATGGTCAGTACGACTCGCTGTCTTAGCCACGCAAGAGTTCCTGGTACAGTCAAGGGACATTTAACCACCCAACTCATTACACTTATGGTAAGGCCTAGCGAGACTTCCTGAGTTTCTAGATCAGCCCAGCGAGGGGGGAAATGCACCACCACAACTCCATGAAGACACACAGCTTTTTCAATTTTAAAATACAGCTGGCAGTTGGGGCACCTTCCAGAAACAAAAGGGTTAGACTAGCATGGCACTAAAGTGAACTGCCCAGCCTGGCTGCCCAACACCTGTTCCTAGGAGCTGCCGTGCCCTGCGCCTAGAGGGGTGCTGGCTAATCACCCATGCAGATGAGGGAGACTGAACATCTCACCACATCTAATAGTGAAATCAAGAGACACCACCAACCTGTTCCCCAGGATGGAGCTGCCGTTGGGAAGCGGGTGGCTCACAGGGTGGTGGCAGAGGTTTCTCCTTTCCTGCTGGCTTTGGGAACGGCTTTTTGGTAGAGTGCCATACCTAGCATCCCACTCCTGATTCCTGTTTTGAAGGGTCGCACTTGTAACCACCAGTGAGAGCAAGGACAGTGCCAGCAAGATGCATCCTGCAATGTTGAGTCAGACCAATGTCATTTAGAAGTAAGTTGACTGACATGGCAGATTTAGCTAGGGCTGCAGTGGGCTTCTGTTTGGAAAGCTTGAACCTAATGCATCACTACACACTGAAATCAGCAGTGTCATCCCCAGTGTCACACACAAGTCACACCAGCCACAGTTAAAACCATGACCTCCAGACCAAGCAGGGCCAACGTACCAGGTTGCCTTGTCCAGCTGAACATCTCCAAGACTAGAGATCCTACAGCCTCCCTAGGCCCCTCATCTGGCATTTGACCATCCTCAGGGTGGACGCTTTTTACATCATATCTAATCAGAATTTCCCATGCTGCAATTTGTGCCTGTTGCCTCTTGTCCTGTCACTGGTGCATCTCCGAGGACAGTCTGGCTCTGTTTTCTGCACACCTTGCTATTAAGAGTCATAGACAGCAATAAGATGTCCCCTTTGCCTCCTCAAACCCCCAGTTTTTCTCAGCCTTGCCCCAGTACGTTGATGCCTTTTTGTAGGGGAAGCGCAGAACTGGCCATACTACCACCAGTGCTCAAGTACGTGAAGGACCAGCTGTGGGATTCACATCTGCAGCCCTTGAGTAGCTCCAGCTGTGCTGCACTAATTCATCACCCGCCGGCGGGTGTCAGTAGCTCCTGGAATAAAGCAGAAGTCGGAGAACTTTCTCGGCTGGTTCCCCTTTTGACAGATTTCAAGCATTCACTCTTCTCTCATCTGGCTATTTGTAAGGGGTTCACACATCTATAGCTGCTCCGTTAGAGCTTGTCTTCACTGCTGGAAAGCTTCATTTGTTCAGGATAGCTAGTGCATATCTACTGTTCAGAGGTAAAACCAGAGTGTAAGACAAGCCATGTTAGTTATACCGTGAGGGAAACTCATTAGAGTCAAACTCAGCTGCAGACTTAGGCTGACTTTATCTTCCTGGTGTCTTTACCTCAGGATAGCACAAGTCTTTGTTACACAGGGGGAAAAAAAAAAAAAGATGGTGATTTTTTTGCAAGAGGCTAAAGGAATCCTCTTACAGATATTTTTGGGACAGACCAAAAAACCCAAGGGGTTTGGGGGATACCTGGAGGAAGAGGGAAGGGGAAGATGCCCCTAGGCAGCACCAACAGGGTGAAATGCTATTAATGCACCTCCCCTGTCTCACCACGAATCCTTTCCCTGGGAAACTCCACAAGGGCCCAAATCCAGCATGTGAGAAGAAAAAACTATTTATAATAAGGCTGTGACAGGTATTCCTCAGGTTTACAATCAGTTCATCCTTGCAGCTTGTACTTAAAGGGGATTATGTACATTACATGATCACAGCAGATGCCGTCTGGGATTTTCCTACACCTTTACTGATTTCCTTCACTTTTTTGAGCACCAAACCAGAAATGGTGGGAAGACAGCAGGTAGTACTGCAAATGGCAACCATTCCTCTGGAAGCAGAAAAAAAAAATGGCCTTTTGCAGGCCTGAGTGAAAAATGGAAAGTCCCCAAGTCAGCCATCCTTCTGGAAACCTCTGGCCTCAAAATACACTTTGCCACTGATCTGTTCTAATTCCAGGAACAACACACTGAGCTGAGGCTTAGACCTTGGGCAAATTCGCCTTTTGGCTCAAACAGCAAAGATCTTTAGCTGAAAATGCCTGCTGCTGACAGTCTGCGTGATGGCTGCATCCCAAGCACTGCTGGCATAGCCGTGGTGGAAAAAATAAAATACATTTCATTCCCCAATGGTCATGCTGTAATGGCATGAAATTAGAAACTCTAATCAATAGCGCTTTACACAGCATGACTCTCATGTCAAAAGAGCCCATGGTTTAAAAAAGAAGAGTCACAAATAAATATGAAAATCAAGGCTGCGAAGCATCAGTAATGAAGTATAATTCTGTCAAGCAATCCCAGCCAGTGATTCTCTTCACAAAACCTTCACTCAACAAATCCTTCCTTCTCCACACCTCTCTGAACTTCCATCTCCAAATAATTTTCCTGTATTTATTTGCCCTTCGCACATGAAATGTCACTGATTTGAGTGTGAGTGACAAAACTGGGAAGGGCTGTGTTGGAGCCCTTGCTCTGCCTCTGGTTGTTTTTGAATTCTTTCACCGCTCTGTTGCTTCATCACAGGGCTTTGGAAAAGGCACCAACCTGCATCTGGTCACCTTGCTGTGGCACACGGTGAGACTGATGACACAAACTTCTTCTAAGACGTACTTCTTATATTCCTACAAAATGTAAATCAAATGCAGATCGTTATAAATATAACAATAACAGAAGTCATAGCTATCCTATTTATATAAAGAATTAAAGGCAGCTATGGTAAGACCCTTATTTTTTGCTTGTACAGGCAACATTTTGCCAGAAGAACCACCGGAGAGGTAAAGTATTCAAAAATAATAAGCAGACCCCCAAAGGGCATGAAGAACTGACAGCTACAGGGCACTCAGTCTGTCATACAAGTCTTTCGGGAGCTGGCGGCGTTTTGTTCAGGGACAGGGTTTGGTTTTTTTCCAGCACTTGTTTTAAAACTCCTCTCGCCATGCACTGCTAACGTTAGCACAGCTTGGCAGGTGGAGAAGTGCCCTGAAAATAGCAAATTCTTGGAGTGTAGATTTTGTTAATTAGACCTTCTTCCTGCACACAGCCCTGGCTCTCTGTGCAGCTCCGGTGGCAGAGACACAGTGATCGACCAAGTGTTGGATGTTTTCAGGAGGAGAACAGATAAGAGCTGCCTGACTTCAAGACAGATAAATGAAAGTCCTCCAGAAAGACCTGCCTAATCCAAAGGCACAAGAGTCAGCGGGAAAAAAACTTGCATGGCCTCAAGTGAAGGTCTCAACCTTTGTGAGGGGTGTCCCTGGCAGTTTCTGGGTCCTTTTCTAAATTTGCCACTGAACCACGCTACTTTGGTTAATTGAGTTACCTGCAGCCTTATCTTTAGCATAGAAATGTATGTTTTCCACCTGAGCCAATACTACTGGAAATCTCAGTGAGGACAAAGCAACTGAGGTTTGCACACTGAGTCATGGCCTGACAAGGCTTTACGCTGGCCAGGGAACTGCAGAATGGCGTCTGGTGGGTGGGCAACGCAGGCTTGGCTGCAGTCAGCTTAGTGACACAGTCCTACATTGGAGCTGCTCAGCTAGACTGTTTTTCAAATGTAAAGAGAGTTCTTGGAGAGCCTTATTTCAAAGGCAATGCCCTTCTTACCTTGCCTGACAAGAAGCAGGGGTTTGTAGCAGCTCCTCCAGAGCTCTTTGCAGAGATTGAAGCCCAGATGGCATCAGTAACAAGAAAACCCCAAGTAAGAACCCTTCCCTCCAGACACACCAAATATCTAAAGAGAGAGAGGTGTTTTGGAAAGGGCATGCCTGCTCACGCTTCATGCTGCTGAGGTGAGCCCCCAAAACACCTCATGATGAACGTGCCCATGGCCGCTGTCAGAGGCAGGATACCGTGGGTCAGGCCCTGCTGAGCAGTTCCCACAACGCTGCTTTAGCTCTCTCTTTCTGAAGAAACAGTTGCCCTCACTTCAGAGCAGTCACTTATATCATGCCATGTCTGAAAAGTGGGATAAAAGCCAAAAAATATGTCTCTCCCAAGCCCTCAATAAAACCAGTGACTTGTGCAATACATGCAAAGCTTTAACTTTGGGAACTTCATGTCACCAAGCATCTGTTAATCAGCAACGCACCAGTCCCCAGGGATTGTGGAGATGTTAAAAGGTTATCCTTCTCTCCTGCACATTATGCTGCCGAGCTCCATTACACACAACTGGAGGATGATTTTATGTGTGGCAAAGAATTTTTGATTCTCCGGATATTATTTTAGATGTGGAAACCCAGCTGCTGAATGCTGCTTTTCAGGTTAAACAAAACTTGCAGCCAACACTCATTCTCACACTATTAATGAAGATAATCTTGCCCTGCCATTGACTTTTTTCCAGAAATAGCAGGAGAGGAATTTTCAAATACTTTCAGGTTTGCAAAATGTTATCTCACTCTATTCCTTTAATCTCCTGACGCTGAAAGATGGATCTTTTTCTCTTATGGCTGGATGTACTTCTATACTTCAGCAGCAAACCATGAAAGAGAATCAGGCTTAAGGAAAAAAATAATAAAGAATTTGCAGTGTTAACATTTACTTGGGCTTGTCTAGACTTTCTCAGCTTTGAATTCCTACACGATTGACCAGACTGAACATTACACAGAAGAGACAAACAAAATAACAAGCTTTGCATACAAAAGAAGGCCTGCTAGGCAGGAGAAAGGACCAGGCTCTTCTCTACAGCAGTGGCAGACAGGACAAGAAGTTGGAGAGCTCGAGAGCAGCCAGGGAGAGAGGTAGGTTGGATGGGGGAAAAGATTCTTGCGGTACTTCAGCACCAGTACTGAGTGTTGGGATACACTGTGAGGTCTCAAGTGTCATCTCAAGTGTCAGAGTTTTAAGAACATATTGAGCAAATATGACAGGGCTGAAGCTGACCCTTACCTGGAGGAAGAAGATGGCCTGGAAAATCTGAGGTCCCATTCACTTTCAAGTTTCTAAAAAAACACAAAGATAAACTATACAGCTACAGTAAAAGGCAGCACATTCCCTAAGCAATTCCTCCTCCTGAATTGCAGTGAAGGCACAATTCATAGCCTGCTTTTTCATTTCCATGAATCTTAATTGTTCACATAATAATCGCAGAAGTATTTAATAATACAAAGCATATGGGCCAGATGTTCAACTGGTGTAAATCAATAGCACTCGGGAAGCTTCAGTGGTGCTGTGCTGGCGTAATCATTTGAAGATCTGGCGCTGTGTTTTTAAGGTGGCTCTCAGGATTTTAGTACCTTCTTATTGCTTCCACTAAAACCAAGTCACAGAGTTTATTGCCCACATACAAATAGCCACCCCCCACCAAATGCTCAGAATCTAAGATTAAAAACCCAAAGCTCAAAATAGATTGACTTAAGGTCATTCAAAACCCACTGATTTGGCCTCCTCTGGCCATCATCACAAAGCTTTAACGTGGCCACGTGTTTTCCCAACTGACCGTACCCTAACTCAGGTAGGGATAGACAGTACTCACTTGACCAGCTGCTCATCCAGTGCCTTGTTTTAGTCTCATCAGCTAGTGTGTGAGCTCTGCTTTATTTGCTTCCCACTATAAAAAAAAAGAAGAAAAAGCTTTTAATTCACTTCCTCCTGGGAGTTTCTGTGATGCCCATTGATCCACTCCACAAGTACTTTGCAAACACTAATGGATCTAGTGAAACTCTCCACTAATCTCCTTCTGAAACTTGGCACCAAACTGCTCACTTCTGACGGTTTCTCCTTTTACAGTTGTTTTTCTTTGCTACCTGTTTCAGTCACTCCAGGGCTCATTAATTGTTCATCCTTTGTCCCTTGAAATTTTTCCTTTTAATCTTTCCAGTAACATGTTGGATACTGATGTGAAATAGACTTCAATTTGCAGTCTTTCACACCTGCAAAGATACTATTTGAACTGATTGTGGCGTTACCAGTTGCACATGGATATATGTAATTGAACTGAAAAGCTTTGCAAGACATGTATTCATTGGACTTCTGATCTCATTTGTTAGAAAGCCTTAGGGAACGGGCAATTTCGACTCCTCAATTTATGAAAACTGGTCATAGTTACTTAAATGGAATAAAATAAATCCTGGGGCATGTGTCCCTTCTGGAAACCAGGTTGACAATTGTGCCCAGAAGAGAATTAAATTGCTCAGTGACAGTACTGTATCAAGTGAAAAATATATATATCTCACAAAGCCAAGGTAAAGTTTTTTGTGGAGGTTCCCAGGTTAATATTCATTCTGCTAATGTGACTCCCTGGTTGAGACTCTTGCAGATTTCAACAAATTGTATGGAGACTATGCAAATAAGACAGTCTGCTGTAGTTGAAAATAACATACCCTTGTTACCCTTGTGCTAATTGTATTTAGGGCTAAGCTTTGACCTACTCCACTTCCATAACTGGGGCTAGATTTTCAGCTGTTACTAACAGCTGGATTTTCAGAAGACCTGCAGACCAGCATGGTTGGGGTCTTTTGGCAGCACAATGCATGGAGGACGAATTTCACTGACCACCAGCCCTCAAAATGCTGGTCCTAAAGCCTGATCAGCAAATCTCCTTTAACCTGGTGTCCTGTCATAATACCCAAGGTGGGAAGAGCTAAGGAACTTGGGACTTTGCACCCATGTGGAATACTGCAGCAAGAACTCAAACTGAGAAGCCCTCTGGACTGTCTTTGCCCAATCCACATGCTGAACTGGCCTTCAGATAGGGTCCTGAGAGGAGTATGAACCTCCTTCAAGGACAGTCTCTGTCCTGCTGTGAGAGTACAGCTTCTTACGCATCTTTACTAACGTCTCTCTTTGAGGATTTTAAGCCAGATACCCCCTAAGGTCAAGAAGCTAAGCTGGTACATGAGTTTTCTTCAAATACTGCTATTAAAACCAAGCGGATTGAGGTCCTCAAACCATTCATGGTTATGAAGGTAGCTGCCAGCTCATATCAAGCCCTTACAGCCACCAAAGAAGCTTAACAACAGAGAAGCATTTTTCTCTTTGTGACGTCCACCTGGCATGAGACTTGCCCCTCTGGAGTAGATTTGTGCATCACTTGCATAGGAGTTGAAGGTGGCCTAAAATACTGCTGAGTTCTCCTACTCTTGCCCCCAGGACACAGAGACCTTTATTGTCTAGCCTAAACCTTTCAGAAAAGATTGTAGTTTGTCTCAGTAGGTCTGAGTTGTAGCTAGAAATGGCCTAATCTCTAAAGGCTGTGATCTTTTTTGACCTTTAAGGAGGTTACCTGCCAAAAAAAAAAAAAAAAAAAAAATTTTTTTTCCATTCCTGCCAGTCAGTGCCTGTCCCCCCAAAGACAACAAAGTGACTTCTCTGCTCTGAGCCAGCACACTACCAAAGACGTTTAGTCTCCTCCTTCTCTTCCCCTAAAGAGACAAGGCTGTTTAACTACACCTGCAGAACTTGGCCTGAAAGGTGGCCAGGCCCTTCTGCCTTGTAGTCCTGCCCTCTTTTTCTGCTGGCTTGCTCTTCTTGTGCAAGCACCCCATTCCCATCTAAAGCGTTCAGCGAGAAATGTGCAAAGTGACCTTCTGGAGGGCTGAGAACCGGGTCCTGGGTGTCAGCTAGCAGTTGCCACAGCTATTAATGTGCTGCTGTGTGAGAACACTAGTGTGGATTTATGAGATTATCTTAAATCCAAGCTGCACATTTCTTAATTATCAGTATTCTTGTCCTGAACAAGAAGAATTTGCATAATTTCCCAGCAGTAGAAAACAGCAAAATCAAAACAGTAAATGAAAAGATGCACCAACTCATCATGGAACTGCATATACAGTTGCTGGCATTGTTCATTTTCCTTGCATATCTAATGCAGACACCAAGGAAGAGCAGATCCTCAATTTAGCTTCCACAGAACCACGCCAACTCGTGCTAGCTGAAGAGCTGGCCCCAGATTAGCACATTTATTCCACGAGTTCTTCATGGAGCCCAAATAGTTTTGGCAAAGAATGCCAATTCAGACAGTGATCCTGCAAATATTTAAGCACTGAATACTGTTGCTGTTACAGGCGGTGTTATTGGCACCAGTGAGACTGCTCACAGCAGCGGAGGGAGCCAGGGGATACAGCATTTTTGAAGCTAAGGGCCTTACAGAACAAATAGATTCACCATTTGTTTTTTAATAATATGGGAATGTGTAGCACAGGCAGCACGTTCCTCATGCATAGGCAGGGGAGAGGTGCAAGCAGCAGACTCCCAAGTTTAACAGCAGAAAAAACAGACAATGGGATTTGCACAGGGACTTGACTGCCCTCATCGTGGGTTTAATCCTCCAGCAGACTTGTGCTACAGCATCCTGGGGTGTGCGCACACATCCTGCTCTGCCAGGGAGCTCCTGGGACAGCCTCAGGCTGCAGGTGGTGGTGGGCAGCCTGCGCCGTCCTCAGCTGCTCTATATCTGATGTTGACTTTTGCAAAGGGGAATTAGGAACCCAAACCACCGAAGTGCTTTAATCCAGCATCACTTCATTGCTGCCCATTAAATAACAATGATTTTAAACCAATTTTTATCACTTCAGACAGTCCAGCTGCCCATGTGAAAACTAAGTATGTGCTTTGACCCTGTCTTGTCTACATTTGTGAATAGTTCAAATACGTGCCATACTGGCACCATATAACTCAAAACACCATTGCCCCAGTGATGTATTTTGAAGGGAGACCATTCTCACGCTGTACTATATCAGGGGAATGACAGGTCCTTGTGGTGTACATCAGCAGGAAGATGACACTCTGCTTTTGTGTTTTAATGGCTCCAAAATATATCATGGAGAGTGCTGTCTGATTCCTGGAACCTGGAGGCAGGCACAAGGTGTTATTGTCAAAATAAAACAGATAAACTGGGGCACATTTGGAATCTGACTATCCCACAAGGATAGCAGCAGGCAAGGCGTCATGGAAGCATCTTCTTATGGTAGATAGGGATGTTTCCTCATCACTTCATTAGTTCAGCCCCAAAGTGTGTTCCTAAAGCTATCCCTTCAGGATTTAGTTTTTTGCTTAATTTTTACCATATGCTTCAATCCCATGGACTTTCAGTGGATTTGCATGTTTAATTTTAGCACGTGTTTTGTTGCCATGCTACTTAGGGATGGTAATCTGGATTTTATAATGCTGACCCTAGTTCTGTATAATCAGAAGAAGAAAAGGAGAATAGGAAAATAATTCAGCAAAGAGCAGCAAAGATTTGTGAAGAAAGGACACAACTGCACACTCACTGATATTTTATATATCCCACTGGCATCAGAGGAGCTAACTCCAGCATGTTAAACAAGAGGCATGAAGCTGTAGAAGGAAGCTCCACCAGTCCTTAACAGCAGGTGAAAGCACAGCTGGTGACAAAGTGCGAAGAGGGAGCTGCAAGAAGTCATGTACCTACACAAGGTCCGAAAGCGCTTGTGAAAGAGATGACCCCAATGCAAAGTCCTGCATTTAAACAAGGAAAAAAAAAAACCAAAACCAAAACCAAATAAAAAAACCCAAACCCCCCAAACCTCCCCAAAATCTAAGATTTCTAAGAGGGCCCAATTTTAGGGCAAGCCCAAATCCTCAAAGGCAGATTTCCCATTTTAGAGCATCATGACAAGTGGAGTAAGCATGGCAGGTTCATAATCTACCCAACTGAAACAAGAGTCCTGACCAGAGCTGGAAGCTCCCATTCCCAATTCCATCATTTAGCTACTGGCTCAGGCTCCATCTCCATAGATTTAAAGCATGACACAGGCTCCCAGGCTATGCTATATAAAATCTGATTGTTACATTCAACGGGTTGTAATAAATTAAATTAACTATCAGTAATAAGTTCACAGGCAACACTATCTTTTTTCAGTAAAGTATACTTCCTTAAAATATACCAGCAGCGTCAAATGTAACTAGATCTAATTTCATGCTGAAGAGTCTGTGAATATTCATTTTAAAATAGTCACCAAGAGCCTAATTTTAATTTGTGTGATGTTTCTGCTAATACCAATGCCTACTTAAAATATCCATTAAAAAGCCTTAAGAATATTAACAGGGAATTCTTACAGAAATGCACTAGAGTTTTATGTTTTGAATTACCATTACAGGCTTTTTGGTTTAACACTCGTTAAACAGATTTCATTATTAACAAGAATATGTGCAAATTAAAACAAGCCCATTAAAATCTAAAATTCCATGCTAAAAAGATTAGGGACATTTGAGTTATCTTTCTTCTGAAGGAATAAATGTAATAAAAAGCGATAGGGAGCAAAACCCAATACTTAGAAACACGCACAAGATCGACAGCGGTTACACAGTGGTGAGAAGTTCTTGATGAGCTTCAGAATAACCTGTTTTATACGAGAAGTCTTCTTCCTTGTCGTTTTTGCTCCCCATCACAAAGACGTGGCATTTATAAAGTCTTTGTCACAAACTTTCACCTGGCTCCAAGGTGCAGGCAGGGACGCAGTGGCTCAGGGAAGAGACATATCGTCCCCCTCAACACCAGTATGGGTCTCCAGGAGGGCTGGAGACTTCAGGCTTCCTGGCCAAAGGGTGTGCTGCACCTCACCTCAGCCTGCCCTCTGCTCCCTACTCCCCTAAATCCTGGCTGCTGAGGGTGGAGGTGAAGGTGTGGATTGGAGCCTTAAATCGCGATCCAGCACAAGGCTGGATCTCTGGCAGGACATCCGCAGGGCTTGGCTCAGCACTCTGCACCGGGCTGGACTTCACCCTGCACAACAGAAAGGAAACTGCTGAACAGCTTGTCAGGAGTCGGGCTCACTGCACAGCCTTGGGCCAGGCCTCTGGACGGATGTCCATTGCTCCAGCACTAAAATATACGTGTATTTATATGGTGAACTTCTATCTCGGATTCAAGGGGAAGTTAAAGGACTTCACACAGAAGTGAGGCACTGCAAAATACACTTTCACTTCAGTTGCTTTCAGAGGCTTTGGCTCCCGGCTCCTCTATTGATCCCCTCAGCTTCTAAATAACCCTCAGCTCAATAGAGTCATCAATGAAAAGTCTGCTACTCTAATAAATCACATGAATATTTACACTACCCTCTGTAAAATACATCTTTTGACCTATCAGGTGCTTTATATCCCTGTCCCTTGTCTAGTTACTTCTGTCCTCCTCTTTACCTATTGCTGGAGGGGTTGGGGGGAGGCACCGACCCTTCCCTCAGCTCCAGCAAGCCGCAGTGAATTATCTGTGTTAAAACTCTCTTCTGTCAAGCTGCCAAATCTTCCACATTAATCCTGAAAATTACAATTAATGAGCACTAAGAGGATCTTTCCACCTTTGTGTATGGCTCTATTCAGTTGTAATGATCCCTGCTGCTCCGCCAGCATCTGAAGCCTCTTATGGTCATGGCTTTTGGCTCTGGGGTAGGGCAGCGTACTCCAAAAAGGCAGTGTGGCTGGGGGCCGTGGGGCTTCTTCCGTTTTTTGCTTGATATCCTGGTGTCAAGGATGGTATACACTGAAGATGGGGAAAATCTGAGTTAATAAGAGCCCATGGCCACCAGAGCATGGGATGTGCCCCCCGTGCATAAGGTCGTGTCAACATTTCAGGAGTTTGAAGTCATTATTTAGATTTCCTGTGATCTGCTGTGAGGTGAAGGATGGGGCTGGGAATCAGGTTGCCACAGGTCTGCAGCCCCACTTTGGGTGGCTAATGTGACAACTTGAAACAACTTCATTGAGGCTCTGGGATTTAATTTCCCAAGCTGCTAATGCAGCTACAGAGACTCAGCTCCTTGAGGACTGCGAAAAACTTAAAAATTGGGTATTTTTCATTGTTAAGAACCAGAATTGAGAATCTCATTGACACGCAAATACATTATCCTTAAGTGTGGATTAGGGATCTCTAAACTGGGTCTGGATCAATTACTCTCCTGACTGTGCATAGTGAAATACTTGTAGTAATCTTCAAGACTCAAAGAGAGATCTGTTCATATTTTTAAGCACAGACTGGTTGCCATTCTCTGGTGACAATCCCACCTCCACTTGAGCTGCTGAACAGTTCCAGGAAGGGTTTCTGTTCTTGATTTTTTTTTCCTTGGTGTGACCAGCAAAAAACTTGATGGGTGTTTAACCTTCAATAAGCAATAACTAACTTACCTAGCCATTGGCAGTCCCTGGCTCTGGTTGATTCACTACTCAGCTAGAAACGAAAGTATCTCCTACAATTCAATGGGTTGCTAAGTCTTGTGCTCCTACTTTCTCAAACCTCTTCAGTGACATTTCCTCTTCAGGACTATTTATATGACACACAATTCTTTTTTTTCCTCTGTGTGTTCACTTGACTCTAGTCTGCGTTTACACAAGCCACTTCACCATGAATGGAGCATTTGTGCATTTCCAGTTTTTCAGTCCCAGAAATAACCCTGCAGAAACCACTAGAACTACACTGGAGGAAAAAAGCAACGGATGTCACAGGAGAAACAAGGTTTATTTCTTTATTTCCTTAGAGAGGAAATAAATGCTAGATAACTAACTGCTTCCCTGAGTTAATAATTTCCACTGTCTTCAGTGGAATTATTTCCCATTTGAACTAATAATGAATTTAACTTGTAATTCCTAGGTTTAATCTATAAATTCAGCTAGTAGTAGCTCTATGAGGTTAAGCACTTTTCTTTTCCTCTCACTTTTAAGTGCTCTTTAAAATCAGAGGATACAAACACAATCCAAAGATTAGAGTAGCCCAAGTATCCACTACCCCGAGCAGATACCCGGCTGGAGAGATCTCTGTCTGTATAGGTGGGTACCTATAGATGGATAGATATCTGAGTGGGACAGGGTTAACTGGATTAGCTAGGCAATCGGCAATACAGAGCTGGGCAGGAGTGCACGTCCTCATACTATGCATTTGCACAATTTCAAGCACTTAATGGACTTCTAATCTCAGCTGGGGACTAGAGCTGCTGCTGTCACATAAAACTGTAACGATTTCAAGGCAAAGGAAGACATTTCACAGTAGTTATTGCCGACATTAGAAATGTCAGCTATGTCCACACACCACATCCAGTGCTGCACACAGACGCATGACTTAGCTCTGCTACCAGAAGTTATACAGCAGTGCTGGTCCAGCATTCTGGCAGAGCATGAGAGTTCTCAGCTGTGCCTGCACTGGTTCATCCTGCATTAGTTTGGTGTTATGTGATATTCACAGACCTGCCTAGTCCTGTTAAATCTCAAATCCTGTACAGGTAATGGAGGCTGTGGTAGGAAGAGAAACAAACAGAAGACCTTCAGTGTCAGGCCAGTGAGCTGTGTTGGTCTGCAACTTATGAATAACACTCTCAAAGCTCCCAGTTTATCTGAAGCAGAGCTTTTTGGTGGCATTTGGCACCAATGTGTTCCCGTCAGTGGAGTCATCTGTTGGGGTCACAAACGCATGCTAGGAGAGCTGAATGATTATAAAGAAAAGGCCAAGTGTGGAAACAGAAATATTCTAAGAGGTTTGATTTGCAGAGACTTTAAGTACTAGATCTATGTGGGAAACAGGTGGGATGGCATGCAACTAAAAGATGTTGGCTTTGGGAAGGAGCAGGAAAGACAGCAGCTGTATCTTAAATGTACAAAGATAGCGAGACTCGTCTCAAACGAACCCTGTCATTATAATATGAGTGAGTTCTGTGCAACTTACTGTGAAACAGTGATTCGGCCTTTCTTGGGTGGAGATCACAGACGTGCAATTGCTTTCCTGAGGACAGAAGACCACACGAGAGCAGGAGGTAGAGGAGAACACAGCGTCCATCTGGAAGTGCTGGGTCCTGGGGAAGTGAGACAGAATTTGGCCAGTGGCTCCGAATACAAGTACCACCATGGTGACGGGATCCAGTGTGAGGTGATGGATTTAACACATCCTTTGATGCAAGAGGCCCTCTCAATACAGAGCATCACTGTGCCCACTGTCTCCAAGGGAAACAGTGCTGTCTATAAGATCACTAGCCGCCTTTAGCTCCTGGCACTAGTTGTTTGGTTTGTGGGTAATTCTTCCTCTGAGAGGGCAAAATTGACTCCTTCCTGTGAGCACACTGAAAAGGCATTTGTGGATGGAGATGATGCTGGGATAGTGGTGCTAATAAAATCAGCGGAGAAACAGCATTTAGCAGCTGGGAGGGGAAAGAAGCATTTTTTTCAGGAACACACAGGCTTTGATGTTGCATTCAAGCCAAAGCAAGGGCATGTTTTAAATTCTCAATAATTCGAATTTCTTTTTAAGTTCCCAAGCCTGGCTGAGCTCTTAAAGACAAGAGATCTTGCTCCTGGGGTTGGCTTTCCTAGGCAATCGCAGCTCTGCTCAGAATACTATTTAAATACCAATTATTGTAATTCTCGGCAGAAATATTACAGGCATTCAGATTTTTTTCTTAACAGCCAAAGGGAGACATTTCCAGCATCTATCAAACCTCTTTTATTTTAATCCACATTAAAATCTCTTTCCAGAAGGACTGGGCAAGGGAGCATAATTTATCATTACAGTTTTGGCTGCCCCATGCCAAGCCAACCTGTCTAGAGTAACCTTTTGGGGGCAGGAGGGATGACTGGAAAGAGCAAAGGGTATTGAAGTTAACAAGTAATGGACAGTAGATAGGTGGGAAGCAGTAGAAGCAATATCCCATGCTTTCCTGCAAGTAGGAAATTCCCCAGCTCCCACACTGTGGGGAATACACCCAAATCTTCCTCTGATTTTATTGTGGAAGTGAGTGAGCAGCGCATGGCTTGGGACTCAGCTGGCAACAAGCAGGCAGTTCCATCAGTGAAGGACTCCTGCCATGACGGTGGAGTGTCTCTCGCCTATGGTCACCCTTCCCACGAGGCCCTGGCAGTCCTCCCGCTTACCCCAATTTGGAGGGAAAACAGAATTATTTGGTACCTTGTCTGTTGAGACCCAGTGTCTGAACAGCAGTCTTCAGGAGGGTGAAGGGGTCTCCTGCTGCCAAGAGTCATCATGCTGCATGACAAGACTGCTCCAAAGCTGTCATTTTTAATTCCTTCAATGGTTGCCATCAAATCAGGACAATTGCAATGAACGTCCTGGCATGAACGTTGAGTCAGGGGTTCTGCGATTAAAGTTTTAGTTGTTATTAACAGCCAGCACTATGAAGAATTGAAAAATACATGTCAGAGAAGAGCTGCTGTGTTATACAAGAGGTATGCTCGTGGCTCACTCCTCAACCCAGGTGACTTCGTGGATGTTGGCCATGAAGTGCAGCAAAGGAGCCTGCTCTGCTCCTTGTACCTGTGGAGCTGCTGCTTCCCCACCCCAGCATGGCTCTGGTTTCCAAAGGAAACAGGGCTTGTTAGTCTGAGCTTTCCATCTAGCCCTCTTTCACTGCCTCTTCCCCCAAATATTTTCAGCCAGACAGCTAATCTCAAACAAATTTGGCAGAGGCAAATATGAAGCTCGTGCAGATTTTGGGAGAATCAGGGTAATGGTGAGGTCCCCACAGAGGGAAACCGGCGCCGTGATCAACCCGGAGGGGTGCTTGCTGTGCCGGTGGGGCCAGGCAGCACACACACACACTGCCCACCCCTGCGGGGGGCTGGCACCTCCCAGAGACCCACAGGGACATACTGCCAGGCAGGGAGTGGGACGTTCACAGCCAGGGGGGAGCTTCAAGCTTTGCAAGGAGGGAAAAGGCCTTCCAGGCACAGAGGCAATTGCAACGTTGGAGGGAGGGCAGGGAACGCAAATCCCTTGCTCACACAGCAACTTGTTATTTTAACATGACTAAGCAGCCCAAACTGGTGAATGCTAGTCCTGCTCCTGCCCGAAACCCCACTGGCAACCCCCCCCGCTGCTCCCAGCACGGGGGGACTGGCGCCCGTGCCCCCAGCCGCTTCCCAAGATAAGCAGCATCTAGAGCTCAAGTTAAGCTAAAAGCTGTCTCTTTTCCTTCCTCTTCTTTCTTCAGCTGCACCCATTGTAAACTGAGCACAGCTGTGGTTCTGGCCCTCAGACTGTATAGGAGCTATAGCAAAGTGTTTAATGTATTCTTAGCTTTTAAAATACTATTCATCAGCTGCAATCAAAGAAGAGAGCCAGCATCATGTTGCCAGCCAAATTAATCACAGCTCCCCCATTCCCCCCTCCACACACACAGTCACGTTGTGTGCATCAGTGGTGGTCTCGAGACCACAGTTTAGCACACACTGGAAAAGGCCAAGGTGGTAAATGTAAATCCTGGCTGCTCTTAATCATGTTCGTAATGACCATGTCATCAATCATAGGCCTTCTCAAGTGCTCAGCAACCACAGCCCAAGGGTATATTTTTCAAAGAATTCAATTCAGTGAGGTCTCTCAAAAGCTGGGTCACCATTATTCCCACTCACACGGAAGGAGGGTTTCTTCTGACTGTCTGGCACTGGCAGTGCACATAAGCTCAGCATCTCCCTCAAAAGCCTGACTGCAATCAGTAAAGTCACTAAAATTTATGCAACTCAAAATTTCACTGACCTTTAGAAGAAAACAAGCTAAGGAAAAAGAAAACACATCAATAGAACAGATTGGAAAAAAACACAGCATTTCTGCCATTTCCCTGCTCTTGGTATTTTTCACTGGGGACATGGTCAAAACACTTTAAAAATCCAGGCTTTCAAGCTCCCTAAAAATGTTGGAACATTAAGAACTAATGAGAATTTTAGTGGTTACAGATTTCTCCTACAGATCTCCAAAGGACTCAAGACCTTCTGGCTATAGACACATAACATGGAGAACCTCATGTGAAACAAGCCACACACAAGTGGTAAACATCCCGAATTCCCAGAAACAGTACAACACAAGCCACACACAAGTCACCAAACCCGATCATCTCCCACCTGAGCAGCAATGGGTCGGGCACAGCATTTACATTGTGCCCTATTGCAAAGCCGATTGTGAAGCCCATCCATGAAAATAGAGACATTCGGTGCTTCTTCCGAATGCCAGTTGTGCAGTGCTGTAACAATGATTACATTTCACACCCAAGACAGAACTGAATCAGACCTGTTTGATGCCACTGGAGGAGCTGATGGAAGCTTTAACACTTTGAGGAGAGTTCAAGACGATTTTACGGAAGCACGCCTTGGGGAAATTGAAATGTCAAGCATAATTTGGCACTTGAAACATGAAGGAGAGAGGCTTTTCATTTGTTTTCATCTGCATCTTCCCCTCCTCTGAACTGTACATGCTCCATTTCTCGCTCTTCCCTAAACTTTCATTAGGCAATGTTGAAATCTGCTGGATTTGAGGAATCTCCAAGGATAAGCAAGTATCTGGCATTAACCTGCTCTGTAAAAGTCAGTTTGACATGTCTCACTGTTCTTCCATTCTTGTTAGGGAAACTAGTCCAAAACAAGCTTTTCCTCTGTTACCTATCTTTTCTCATCCATTCATATGATCTTTCATGTAAGACTAGAGGATTACTGCTCACTAGTCCAATTCTTAACAGATATGGGTTCACTTGGAGGGAAAAAAAAAAAAAAAGGCTTTTGATCTAGGTTTCAATTTCAGACCTGATCTCTGGGGTTGCAGACATTCAATCCAGCAGCAGTGCTGCTTCAGCTGGCTCTTAGCAGGCAAGGGGCAGTCGGAAAGACCTAGGAAACGGGTGAGTTTGCTCTCCCCCTAAAATAAAAGCGCTCTCATAGCTGTCAGCACGAGAAGTAACAACAGGAGTCAGCAAACAGGCCTCTGCTAGGTGCAGCTCCTGGGAACGCTGATAATGTGTTCTGGGGAGATAAATTTTTAATTCTCCCCATCATCTGAGTAATTTCTGGTGAGACAGAGCACAGAGCCCCACAACACTCTGAATCTTTCCCACAAGGATTTTCCATGAGGCAATGCTTGCTTGCTGTAATGGGAATTTCTTGCACCAACTTCACAATTTTAACTGAAGTTCATTTTTAGAGAAAAGTCAAATGAACTTTTGATATTACAGAAACACGTTAATTTCTGATATTGTAGTAACTTCCTTAAAAATATTCTCATTGCATAGCCATTATGAGATATAACTTAGCATAAGAAACACAGAGCCACACCAATATGAAACATTTCAACTTTGTAAAGAAAAGAGTTTCAATCCACTTGAAACATGGTTTTAGTTTAGAGGGTTTGGGACTGTCATTTTTCAGGAAATTTTTGTTCAAATTTTTTGGCATGAGGATAAAAGGGGCTTTTAAGAATTCCCTATAAAGTAAAGAAATCCATTTACTACAAGCCTTGGAAGTGACCTTAAGTGACCAATACCATTTCCATGTTTGACAAGGAGCTGCAAGGTACAGCACATTTAGTGTGCAATCCTGGCTCAGTTTTGCCTAAAAACAGAGGCAGAGAATCAGCAAAATTTTCCTTTTAGCTCAACAGGACTATTTTAGGAAGTGTCACTTAAAAGCCAACTTGAAAAGCCCCTTCAGCAGCACCTGAGCAGCTCTTCTTGTTGGGGGGTGTTTGCTCCATCAAATGACCGGTGGGTTTGCATGGCTCCAGCTGCAGCAGTGAATTATTTCAGAGCTACCCTGTGTCACTGGATGCAGAGGCTTTACACTGATGACTAATTTATGTCAGTGAAAGTGGATTGGATTTGAAACAAAACCCATTGATTTTACATCACCACTTCACACTAGCCCTGCCACCAGAATTAATGCACAGCAAATGAAACCGTGGCTCCTCGGTCCTCTCTTGGCAGGGGAATGAGGCAGAGACGTCACTCCCTGTACGCCGGGGCTCTCCTTCATCCTTGTTTGCAGCTGCCAGACAAATAACAGTTTTAGGGTAGTGCACACCAGGCTGAACCCCCAAACCTGGGCTTTATACATCATCCTGCCACAGATGGCAACCCACTTCAGCAGCAGCTCAGAGAAGCACCGAGCATTTTCCTAAGTCCTACCGAAACCAAAGTTTCAGGGTGTTTCTGGAAATCAGCAGCATGCAAAATCAGCAGCAATGACTTAGCATGGATCCCTGCATGTACGAGAAATGCCCATGAGAGCCTGTCTGCAGGACAGAGATAAATGGAAGGATGTGAGGTCCTTGCGCTGCCTCACCTGACAGCCACCACCACCCTGCCATGGTTTCCTGTGTGGTAGGGAAAAAGCATTTCTCTCCACGAGGCAGCAGGTTGTTTTACACAAATAAAAAAAAAAAGTCTTCTGGGTATCATTGGTAGGAATGGCCCTGGATGCAGTACTTCATGGCTGTCTCGTGAAAGGGAAAAAATATAACCCACTTCACTGGTTAAGGAGTGTATTCCTCCTTGTGGGTGGATAAGATATCTCTC
Source organism: Haliaeetus leucocephalus (assembly GCF_000737465.1). NCBI lineage: Eukaryota > Metazoa > Chordata > Aves > Accipitriformes > Accipitridae > Haliaeetus > Haliaeetus leucocephalus. The sequence goes on along the minus strand of NW_010972572.1, from coordinate 628,871 downwards.
AAGTGAATGACTCTAGTATTTATTATGTCAGATTATACCACTTCAGTTACTGGTTCAGATTATAACAAAACTGGAAAAACAACCACTTATTAGATATTAATTTTATCTTACAGATTCTATTGTAAATGGGATACAGGCCCCTATGTATATACTACAATCCTTAAAATAGCTCCATCTAAATGCAAATGCAGACCTCTGCCTAACACAGAGCTGAAAGCCTTCCTATTAACACGCCAAGAGATAGGGGAATTAATTTAATGCTTAAAAATTCCAAGGGATAAGAGGAATTTCTTCTGTTCATATCTAGCATCATTTTCTCTTCATGACCAAAGCACCCGTAATATGATAATTTTTACCTTTCTCAAGCTTACTGAGGGAAAAGACAGTACAATCTCTCTCTAGAAATTACTTTACGGGCTGTACTCTATTGACCAAAGTGCAGGTATGTGTATGCTCGGTAAGGGATGCCCAGGGAAAGACAAAATATGAAGGTGACTACAGTGCAGGAAGGTTGTTGGGATTCAATTACTTGTCTTTGCAAACTAATCAAAAGCAGAGATAGTGCTTGACAGCGTTCACCTCTCATGAGCATCTTCTTCTCTACCTGCTCCTCTAAGCCCATCAAACACAGGGGGCTCACTCTGTAGCTACCATATACATACACACACAGAGTGTGAGATACTGATTTCTCTTTGGAGGACTTTAGTGATCACTCAGTGGCATGTGGAAGGTGCTGACCTCCACTACAGTTACTATACATACTGCATCTGCTGACATGCATGGCCTTGAAAGCAAGAGACCGCTCTGTCTTGAAGCCTTTGTGTAAGCACAGCTGCTTTAATGCCACAGGCTCATGGTGCCCAGCGTGCCCCCATAGCAGTTCCCAGCCTGAGGGTATGGCAGGTCGGAGGGGAATGATGTTGGTCTGGCTGTTCAAGGAAAGAGAAGCGTGCCATGGGAAACTATTCTCTGCAAATGCATCTCCATTTTGATTCCCAAGTGCCAGGCAGCAGCAGGCAGCAAACTGACACGCAGTAAGCTTTGCAGCCTTCTCTGCTCCACTGTGGGAATTAAATTCTTAGAAGTAGCTGTATCCATCTGTATGAAAAAAGCACATAGTACATGGCAAATGTGTCTCTTTTTCAGTATTTATGAAACTGAAATGCTTTTGTTAAACTTGATGCCTTTCCAGCAAAATATATGTAATCCAAATTTGCTCTGCAAGACTATTTTCAGGGGAAAAAAAAAAAAAGGAAGAGTCATGCATTTACTCACACATGCATCTCAGTAGGAAGAAGCATCCACCTTAGTATACACACCATGAGGGTCTGGAACAGACATCTCGGAAGCTGCAAGACTGGAAACCACCATGTTCAGACATAGAAACATCATAATGCAAAAGCTGGACAAATGAAAGAAATATTCAAGCCACTTCCAACTGACTTGTACTCTGAAGTATGTCTCTTTCTCTAAATCAGTTCACAAACCAAACACATTAATGACAATGAGGTTGTGCTGATGTGAACGATAAGTTATAGCTGTACTGAAACGGAAGCAGGAGCGAGTTACATCTCTGCAGGTTTGCTTTTGGATTGGTCTCACAATTCACAGGTCGAACTTACCCAAAAAAACCCTACAGCAGGGCACTTGGGCAAGGAACTGATGTGTTTCTGCTCTCTGAGTTGTGTTTTACATCACACAACACTTCCTATTCATTTCTTGGAGTTGTTCTTATCTTCTGTCAGAAGCGATATTTTTGTGCCCATGCTGAATGGTTGGCTACTGAATTGCTCCAAAGGTTACAGCTTTCACAGCTAGGAGCTCTGCAAGGGTGCCAGAGCTAGCTCCTCTCATAAATACATATGTATTTTCAGAGCAATTAAGAAATTTCTTAAGCTGTTTTCTCTCTGGACCTTGTCCTGCCAGTGCCGAGTATTTTCTGTGCAAGAACTCAGTGGCTGGGTCTTTTGCGATTAATCATTTGCAAGATAATGCCCTAAATGGCATGAGGAAAAAAAAAAAAAAAAAGGTAACTTCTCACAGCAAACGGATGTGCCTCAATTTAGGGAACTCTACAGCTCCCTGAGTACAGAGTCAATGTTGCTGAGCATGGAGTTTCCTTTGGCAAAGCTAATGGGTCTGGCCTGGCCTTTGATCATCACCAACATATAATAGTGATTTAAAGAGACTTGTGAAATTTGGGAAACGAAAGACTCATTGTAGCTGTAAACTGATGAAGAGACCACTATAGCCTGAAAAGATGGTGTAAAACTCTGCACGTAAGTCACTGCCATAAAAACATCATTCTCCCCAAACAGCTTTTGTTACTTCATGAAATACACCACTTTCCCACGTATTCCTGTAATCTAGAAAAGATTTATGAAATATTGACATTACTGGCATTACTGATATTCCCATAGTAATTATTTTTCATAATGATTAAACAATATGGCACAAAATCTGGTGAGGGTTGCTCCTGATAAGTAACCTTTTAGACTTAATTTACTTTCTACTCTTACAGAAACAAACATGTCCTTTTAGAGTCTAAAAATTGCTGTTCTTGAAAATGTTCACTGGACTCTATATTAACAAGGACATGATGTGAAAACAGGATTCTAGTTTCTCTGAAACTTAGGGTTTTTTTCCTTTTAACTATTTATTTAGCTCAAATTAGATCAAATTATGAACTAAAACTGAAGACTGTACTCAATTTTATACTCATTGTGGATCTGTTTTTCTAAATGGAAGCTATTGTGGAAATCCTCCCTGACCCCTGCATTACAAACACTTGCTTAGCAACACCCAGGAATCTGGCCTCTCCCCATTCTCCTCAGTTTTGGGCCTCATGGATTCCAGGCTTGGCTCCACTGTAGAGGCAAAAAATATAACATAAAGCCTTTCAAACACTCTTTGCAAAGCACTCCAGCTTTACTAACAAGAACTCTTATTTATACCCAGGATCTAAGCTTGAAGGGATCTTGAAACATCAGAAGTAGTTGGGGAGAGCTTCAGACATTTTCGATGAGATGTGGGAGATAAAAAGAAGATACAGGAAAACCACAGGATAAAAGCTAAAGGAGAAAAGTAATCCCAAAATAGCTCTGTTTGGAGTGGTCTTCTGGAAGAGTTATTATACTGTTCAGTATGGCAAAACATCAAAGAGGGAATATTTCAACCAAATTACTTGTGAGCTGAATTTCTCATCATCTTCCAGATCATCACAACTTGCTGGTTTTCTCAATGTGGGCCTGTGGTCAAACATGGAAGTGTAAGGCTCAACAGGAGAGGGCTTTCTTGTGCATCCAACCTAGGCAACACAGGGAAAGAAGCAGAACTGTTAATTATGCAGCTGTCCTTCCCCAGAATTACTGCTATTCTACTCATATGCATATATCACTATTTTCTGTAGCATTTTGAACACTGGCATTTTCCTCTACAAGGGGCTTCCCTCTTCATCCCATTTGCACACACGTATGGGTCCCAGTCCAATAGTGAGTTTGTGCAAGAATCTACCTCCAGACCTCTCCAAGTCTCACCGATACCTGTTGGCCTGTCAATGGACCTTCTGTCATGGACCTTTGCTGGCTCCAGGCGTTGATGAGGAACTGGCTAAACTGTCCTAAATAGGATTTTCCTCTATTGCTAAAGATCAGTGGTGGTTTATTCATTTCAAGATGTTCTAGTTGTGGCTTTAAGCACGTGATATTATGGGTCAAGCTAAGAAAGCAATTTCAGATTATAGCCCAGAACATTTTCAGAAGTGGACTTAAACAGTTTTTTGCCAGTGAAAATCCTGCCTCTTTGCATTCATGTTTCCTCCTCGTGCCCCCCACTGCCTCTCTCTCTCTCTCATACCCCTGCACTCATAGAGCAAGTCCTTGAGATTAACCACAATATGATTACATTTTAATTGAGGCCAGCTTAGTGTGGGGACATCCTTTTAACTCAGGAGGCCTCAATTCCACAGAACCATAATGAACTAATAATGAATGTGCTAAAGTCATTAAATCAAAATTCATAAAAGGGTGAATATTGCTTTCTTTTATAATAAAGCAATTAAAATCCCATATACCATAATAGATACTACTAAGGTGCACTAAGTGTTCTTTAAGGAGGTTAGTGTTTAATGCCACCACACACAAATCTGGGGATCTTTTCAAAATAGGACTGCTACACTATTAATAGATGATCAGAACTCTTTTCATGTCTTCTTTGGTTCAGCATTATTGCCTGCTTTAAGAAATACTGGCATGATTTCATTAGTGGGTTTTGTAGAATAGTTAGTTATAATAAATCATGACTTGCAGTATAAGTAACTTTCAAACAGTGAAGCATGGTACCGTTACAGATATGCTACTTTTCGATTTAGGTTTTTTCACTGTTCCTTTCATCATGACAACCCCTTCCCATCTCTCAGGCTCTGTTCCTTGGGGGTTAACAGCCCCAGTCCACAGTAGCAGAGAAAGCATGCAATGGGTGCATCTGACTTTGCAAGTCAGCCCTGGCTAGGGGAAGAGTACTCCAGAGAAATGCATGTCCTGCCTTATGACCACCTGCCTCTTCATGTGGTGTTTGCTCCACGGAAAATGTCAGTGAGAAGCCCTGGATTATGTTAAACATGGACCTCATTGCCTCAGGTATTGGAAAGCCAATAGTTATATGTGGACTCAGACAGGGAAAAGGTCCATGAAAAGACAGGTCTTGAGCTGCATGTTAACCATCTGGACACATCTTTTTGTCCACCTGGTCCCTAACGTGCTGCTCAGAGGGAGCTGATGGTGTGTGCTAGGAAAGGACTGCTATGCAGAAGCACCCGACTGGAAGCAGTACCTGAGTCATCACAGCCAGATCCTCACAGCACCCAAACCGGGGCAGGCTCAGAGGGGTGTACATGAGGCCTTGGTCCCTATCCCCTTGGCCCAGCCACAAAACAGTCCCCAGCTCCCAGCTCTACTTACTTCTGCTCAGCCCTTGCAAACCGGCCATTGTCGAAGACAGACCCTTGGGAGAGCTGGGCTCCTCGGTACTTGCACACCAAAGATCCCTGCTGCCCAAAGCTCATGTTCCCACCTAGGAGAGCCCCTTCCCTGAAGGGCTACAATGCACCCATGCAACAACTGGGAAGAAAGAAGAGGCACAAAGTGACTTGGGATCAGATAAACCAGTCAGCAGCAAACCAGAAACATCACCAACCCCGTGCTAGTGCCTGCTGCGCCAGACCTCGTTGTCTCCTGCAGGCCTTTGGCCTCCGTTTAGGAAAAAAATCATTATTGTGCACCAAATGGCTGGGATCTAAAGAGAAGACAGTTTACTGTCACTCACAAATTCACACAAGCAACAAATGTTCTTCCTTTTAACGATGCAGTCACGGAAACCCAAGACTTTGAAGACTGCTCAGGAAGAGAGACCAATGGAAAGTGCGTCCCAGGGCAGGCGGGCACGTGTGCCTGTATGAAAGAGACGAACAGATTGGCAGAAAAAGAATTATTAAATAGTACATGGTGGAGTAGGAGATTATCTAGAGAACCTGATATAAGAACGGACAGATTAAAGGAACACTAAATATTTATTACGAAGTCGTTCATATCATATGCAATAATACATGCCATAGCTGCTACTGAATAATACAGGCAACAGCCAGTTGCTGAGATTGCTCTCTGAGTTGGATAAAATAGAATTAGAGGCTTTTATCCACTGGAGACCACGCACTGTTATACATAATAATCAAAATCACTCAGAAGAGCGAGAGAAGTAGCTCAGTGATCATTGTAAGTACATGAGATGAAACACATTATGTCCAGGTTACTGCAGGCCTTTGCCATTCACAGAAGGGTGGGAAGGCACCAGACAATCACAGCCCTGCTTCTCCCCAAATGCTGGTGCTAGTGGAAGGGATGAGCCCAAAGGAATCCAAGGACTTCAACCCATAAAGGGCCAAAACTGGGGGCTCCTGGTGAGTCCATGGGCTCTGCAGCAGGCCATGAGCCAGTTTGTTGTATGCTGGCTTTAGGGTGAGGTACAGCATGCTTTAGGCACAGCTGAAATTATTCTGGTTCTGTATTTCTCTACGTGGGTCGCTCCACAAGTGCATTGGCACACTGTTTACACAATCTGAGCCTAGAGTTAGCAAGGAACAAAACATGTTATTGCAACCCAACGAGCCCATTTCTTCTGTTCCATGCACACCAGGCCCTTTCAGCAGGCAGAGGGGATGTGCTCCTGGGTTCCCTGGGTAGGTTAAAAATGAATTTACATAAATGGAAAATCTCCTTGCTGTGGCCCTTGACGTCGACTAATGTCTAAAATGTTATACACAGGCAGGAGAAGAGAGAATTGTCAAAACAGAAGCAACTTGCCGCCATGCAGCTGCTTTGCATCTCCTTTCCAGAGCTGAGCCCCTCGTACTGGTTTCACAGCGTGGCCAGAAACTCCCACCAAAATGAGATTTCCATTTGGTTGTGTAATGCTCACCAAAACCAAAGAGATCCTTTTCAGTTGTGGGGAAGGGGAGAAAAGGGCTTGGGAAGAAAACCCTTTCAGGACTGGGACTTTCTAACCAGGTACAGTGATTTTTTTCAGAACTACTGCACATTAGTGGGTACTAGCACAGCGGTAACCGGGATGGCAGTAAGATGGAAAACACCACAACCTGTGTGTAGCAGCACCACAATACTACCGAGGATATCCTGCGAGCAGCTCCTCCCGTTGTAGCACAGCACCGTGCGGCAGTACTGACAGAGCTGCGCCCATTCACATGCCCTGAGCCGGACCCCGTGGCACCCCGAGCACAGAGCGTGGATACACCCTGCGCTGCCGATACAAGCCGTAACAGTTAAAATTAAAGGGCCAGGTTCTCCACTGGCTCAATTCCACAGATAGAATCTGGCTTATTGGCATTTAGCAGAGTAAACTTTCCCCTCTTGGCGTGCTATTCCCCTATTCACTTTTGGAGGTTTTGCACAGGCGGTTCCCACTGGCACCGGCAGAAATTACCCAGAGCAATCCACCATGAACTGAGAGCGCGCGGATCCCTAAGAGTATTGTATTTCTTAGTTTCTCATACATACCGAGGAGAGCATAGCCGATTCACTGCAGGAAACCCAGGTGCTGAATTCATCTAACAAGCTGCTTAAAACTCTAAACAGATGTTTCTGTGTCTTTCCTGCTTCTTGAGCAGTCTGTGTGGAAGCACCAGCAGATTTATAATAGAGCAGATGCATGAACCATACATGCTTTAATATCAAGGCCTGAGTCATTGGAAAATGGTTTATGACTACTGTGTGTGCATATAATTTGAGCAATGTGCCATAGGGATATAAGATCAGTCTTGTCCGTAATGGAAATGTAGATTGACCGGGCTAGAGCCAGAGTGGAGGTAGCAAAATTCACACTGAAACTGAAAATTATACCAGTCTTGGTATGTTCCCTGCTCCTGCAATGACTCATGAAAATGTAGATTGGGTATTTAGGCTGGATCTCATCCAGTGCCCAGAGAGGTGTAGAAAACAACTCATTGATTTCAATCGATATTTTATCAGGGTCCTTAACTCTCCAAAGATTATGGAAGGATCATAGATAGACCAGTAAACACACTGAGAACTATTAGAGCCTGGAAAAGCTAATTCTCACTTACACTACCTCTATTTTTATACTCCTGGATTGGTGAAAATGTACCTCAGTGTCCACAATTTCTGACTGCAGCATCACCAAGCCCCACAGTCCTCAACAGTCACAAAACTGGTTTGAAGAGCAGACACGATTTAAATAAACTTTCCCAGAATTACTGCATTTTCCTGGTGTTTCCTGACCCTTCAGGATTTACTACTTGTAACTTTTGTTTTTTTACACAAACTTTCACAGGAAAAAGTGCAATCTGATACTCTGATGTGCTCAGATCTCTTCAGGAACTGAGCTTTAATGAGAAACACTAGTATCAGACTTCTAGGTTAGAGGAGGTGAATCCCACTTGAGTTGACAACACTCCCAATAGTTGCACCATGGCATTGCGATAGGATACACACACTGTGTCCCAGGTGGTCCAGTGAATTACCTTTAGCATGCCTTTCTTGGCTTCCTTCTTCATAAAGCCAGACTTCCTGGATTGTTATGATTATTCAAATGCTTTAACAGTGGTTCTTAAGGCAACCAGGACACAATCAGAGTAAGATAAATCAGTCAACCACAAGCCCACAGCTCTAAGGTGGATTTGGAATTTCAAAATTGAATTTTCCCCCTCCCTCCCCAATCTGACCATGGATCAAGGCATGGGATGAGGATGAGTCTTTACAATATCATCCTGATATTGTAAAAAACTGGTTTCAAGGAAATCAGAGGTGGAGGTTGAAGTCCCGAAGACTCACAGCTACTGAAGGTGTGGAGCACTTGAACATGTGGTCTTCTACGTGGGTATGTCCCAAATTACTGTCTCTGCTAGAAGAAACCACATTGACCACAAGCACCAGAGAATCCTCAAGGAGAGTTTCACAAGCATCGAGCACACTGATGCCCAAGAACCACTTAATACATGCAAGACAGACTTATTTTCTGAAGTAATACATGATAATAGTCAGTTATTAATCCTTTCAACTGTAAATTGGATTTTCTAGGTACCACAGACATTGCTGACAGGTAAGCCACTGAAGCCTGGCACTAGAGATTGCAGGAGAAATCCTGCTCTCATGGCAGTGTGGGGGAACTCTCTCCCTGCCTCTCATGGGAACGTGATTTCACCTTTCCATGTGAACTGCAGAGATTTCTACCAACTGGTCATCTCAGGGTTACCATTTCAAAGACTTTCTTACATGAGATATCCCAGGACATTTATAAAGTTAGGAAGAGATTCAGAGCAAGCAATGGAGACCTCTGCTTCAGATAAGTGCTTATTTATACCCACAGCATTCACATGTTGCATTTCCTGATGAAATGTGTTCCATTATTTCTGAAATATTAAACATGAAAAGCAGAGCTATAATGTATGAATTATACAGTGTTGCAAAAGCTATCATCATGTCCAGGTTTTTTGGCATTTCAATGTATAAATATTATACCGAGGAGCTTTTATACTAATGGATAACTGCCTACAGTGCACACTTAACCTTTGTCCACTTCAGTTGACTTGATAGTGCTACCTACGTACATCAAACATCAATTCATCCAAATTGGCAACATAAGAAAGGCATGTGGCCAAATTCCTTCTCTCCTGCTAAGCTCAACTCTACAGGATTTGAATAGTGATGCAAAGAAGAACCCATGCCATTTAGACTAATTGGGCTAGATCCTCAGTTAGCCCATTCTGCTTATCCTCAATTTAGGTTAACAGTTAATCAGACACCATAAAAAGCTAGTTATTGGACCCAGGCAGATTCCAATTAACTGCCAGTAAACAATCTCATCCGATGTAACACACTTTTACTCTATCAAACATGAAGCTTCTTGGGGGGGGGGGGGGGGATTTAAACACCTTTTTT
>NW_010972572.1:253240-619394 GCF_000737465.1 Haliaeetus leucocephalus | reverse complement strand
GGGGGGGGGGGAATTATAACTGCATTTCATAAAGACAGTGCACATCCTCCTCTACGTGTAGAAAAGCCATGCTGACCTCCTTGCTCCAGGGAAAGAAAAATATGTCCCTTAAACTTTCAGAGAAAGGAAAGATGGTAGGCTGCTAGAAATAGCCATTTGCTCCACTCCAACTCTGTGCCCCACGAGAAACGAGACACTGAAGTTTATCTTTGGCTTGGCAGTATGCACGTGAGACATGGGCAAACAGGAGACCAGGCTGTGCTGACCCCTGCTAACTCTTTGCAGGGAGGACCAAGACCTTTCTTTGCTCTGTATTGTCCATTTGACTTTTGCCATGTCACACAGTCCCTGACTTCTTACAGGAAATGTTGTTTCAGTGATTATCAAGCACCTAAATTCCTTTGTTCACACTTTTACTCCTGACCTGGAGGCTACTCCCACCGCCTCACCTGGACAACAGACATGAGGCCACCCCTTAGCCTTGCTGCAGCATCACACAAGCTGTTTCATTGGAGACTAATGTTCAAGAGCTCGAGTATCATAACAGGACCAAACGCTACACAGAAAAAGTGATTTTTCTCAGACAGGGAGAAGAGTAAGTCTATACAGCTCTTAGAAAGTGGTCCTGGGAGCAGCTCCTTAAAGGCCTAGCAGACTATTCACATAGGAGTTGGGGGGCAGCTGCATTATCTGGTTTGCTAACATTGAGATAGTCCGAGTGCTCCCAACAACTCCATTGTATAGCTCGGCATACACTAGGGTCACATTCGTAGTTATTGAAGTGCAAGTGAGCTGCTTTGGCTCCCTTTACAGTCAGCAGAGCCCAAGAAAGCCCCACAGGGCAGTTCAACCCACCTAACAGCCACTGGCTAAACTGAACCCTGGAGGGGCCTGTTTTCTCCATCAATTATAAAGGGACACTAAATGGCTCCTTACAATAGGTAAGTCATTACAGACATCCTCTGTCTCTACAAACAGCTTTGCACAGGCAGCGAGCCTTGCTCTGCAGCCAGGCTAGAGATCCCCCCAAAGTGCCATGCAGACACAATGGAAGAAACGGGAGCTGAGAGAAAACAAATACATCTGTCTAGTGTCAGTGCGGCAGCGTTCGGAAGCCTTTCTGCAGACAGAGGCTTTCAGTAATGAGAAGCAACCGCAGATAACTGACAGCCAGAAGAGCTCTCTTGCTGCCTGAGCGCTGTTTCAGGATGGTAGCTGGCATCTGCAAGGAGGCAAAAAGCTCATGCTCTGCCTCTCTCCTCAAAGATCTCATGGCTTCCTACTGACCCCAGTTTAGCTCAGGTTGGCTCACCTGGGGCAGCAGTTGAGAAGCTGATGAAGGTGATGGATAAGCCCAGCACCGGCTCCATCCTGAGGGCTGTAGCGTGGTACATCAGGCAGCACACTTGCCATTATGTCTGGAGATGCTCTGCCTGCCCAAACCTTTCATGCAGAATCACTTATGTGTCTTCCCTGCTTTTGTATTCAGCAGGGAGCTGTTTTCTTCATTTAAAAGGCTGGGTAACACACTGCTGCTAAAGTGCATTTGTGATGCAGGAGAGTTCACCTTTCTTCTGTGCTACCTCTTGCAAGAGGAGCATGGCGTCTAACTCGGCAAGTTCTTGCTGAGCGCTCAGCTCCTCTAGGCCAGGCATCGTAGCGTGCTCCCAGGAGCGCACTTAAGAGACCAGGGGACACAAAGCACGTGCTTGCAGCTCCACGCAGTGCTGGTTGAGATCTACATTCCCAGTGTTATCTTTGTGCTCTCATGAAGTGCAATTACCTCCTCATTCTGCAGGTCTGTGGCCATTTAATCTCTCCCATTTTGTTTCTGACATCTCCAATAATCCAACCCTGACACTCCTTATAGATACCGCAATTACAATACAGAGCAGCCCTTGACAGGATGAGTTGTATTTTGCTTCCTTCCTGTAACGCTTAAGTCACCAGGCATGGCTACATGAAATGGCAAAAGAAACCATCACTGAGGATTTATATGGGTCCCCAGCAGATAGTGACAGTGCTATATATCTGTCTTAGCCAATTAAATGTCTGGAAGCTACCCAGAATAGGCCAGCCAAGGCAGAATTTACATGTGTTTCTGTTTTCAGTAATAACTCAGCTGTGATTTCTTTTCTTATACTTAGGTCAGAGACTTCGCTGTTGCCACTCTCCTGCCTTCCCATCCCATGTCACACACTCTGCAACTGAGGGTACTAGTCCTCAGGTTTTGACATGATGGCGGGGAGCACGGTGCAAGACATCAGAAACAGAACAGTTCCCAAAATAGCCTTGACGAATGGGCTTTTTGCTTCAGCCATCACAGAAATGGGCCAAGGAATTAGCAACACCTTCTGACTGATCCTGAGGATAATTAATTAGCTGCAGAAAACATCTCCACACAATGCAAGGCAACATCAGATAGTCTTCACTACTCTCCCAGCTCCTGATATATTCTGGGTTGTGTCATATTCCCCTTTTTTCTCAGTCAAGAAATTACAACCTCAAGTTGCTCCAGCAAAATCCAAAGGGACCATTGATTGGCTGACTATAAAAACTGAATGGGCCTTTGACAGCCAATGTATTAAGGCCTTGCATCTTCTTTATACCATTTGCAGCAAAATCTAAGGCCAGCAAGTACATAAACAGATTCAAATATAATGGGTTTCCTGATCTCTGGTGTCAGTTAATCCCCAGCTAAGGTGAGATCTCAGAAATAACTGAATCCTTCCAGAACAGGTTTGATTTGTAAGAGGGCTAAAAGATTTAGGCATTCTACTGCCACTGAGTTTGTTTACACCTTATTTATATAACATTAATCCCACACTTTGGGATTTCTGGTTACCTGCAGTAATCAGGAGGGATTATTTTCCCCTGCTGATGCACAACTTGCCCTTTCAGATGCCTCCTCATTTTCTGCCTCTCCTCCAAAGCAGTCAGTTTTAAACTCATCCCCAAACCTGGCATAAGGCAAGACACATTCCTACCTAACGTGTAGGATTTGCAGCAAGACATATCTCAGCCTTCAGCACTACCAGTCCCTGCAGAGCAGCATGCTGGAGTTGGCCCCAGCCTTGGTACTTGCTGAGAACCAAAGGGACTCTCTAAGAGAAGACATCACGCCCTGCCTTACCTGTAAAGGAGTTGCATGCACCAGCCAGCCCCTCTGCACCAGGGAGCTGCAGACAGGGGTTAAAGACACCTTGTGGAGGGGTCCAGGGAGGGATTTTCTCCTGCAGCTCAGAAGAGGTGTGGGGACGTGTAGCTGATGAGGAGCTGGGAGAAGAGGCAGAGCCTAACATCTGTTTCTCAGCCAAGCAGGCATGGTCTCTTCAGGTGACCCTGAACATGTGCCATCAGCAGCACACTTGGAAAATCCACTCTGCAGTGAGGATAATTAAACTAACCCACCTCACAGGTGTTGGGGAGGCTTCTTCTCCACAGCGATTTGTGACTGTCATAGCACAGCATACGTGCACCGAGGGAGTAGGATTTGTGTAAAAGGAGCTCAGCTGAGATTAGCACCTCCAGGGCCCCATCCAAGTGAAGGATAAAGGACCATGCCTGCCTTTGGGAATATCTAATCCAAGATGTCAGGGCTCCTAATGAACACAAAAAAGAAACCAATTACCCTACCTGTATCTTAACAGAAGGTATCTTAACAGATGCAGTGACATTAGGGTTATAGTTTTTTCTTTTGTAGTGGTAAATGTAGCAGTGTACTTGTCCTTAAAATCAGGCTAAGTATTATTTTTAAGGAGCTAATGAGTAGATACTTGTGGCATATACTGAAGATGCAAAGAACGTATAGAGCTAGTGAGCATTAAGGAAACCTCACAAGACCATACTAATCTTCAGAGGGATGTATGTATACTAGGTGTATTTGTTGCCAATATTATGACTGGACTAGTTATAGCAGTGTGAAGTTTGCTTTCTTCTCACCCTCATTATGGTTCAACAAACTAATCCCTTTATTGATGATATAATGTGCATCCCCGTGCTAACAAATTATTTGCTGTGTGCAATTGATTGCTGCTGCTGTAATCATTACACACAAATATCTTCTGTATCATTGCTCTGTAGAAAAATATGCTTTCCAGCAAGATTATATAGAGTAATAGTGATTATTCAGCTTCTGTAAAGTTATCTATCTGCTTAACCTCTATGCAGCCTTTACAGCAGCTTTATACAGATATGCTTCAGAAATTTATCCACCTACACTTTGTAAAACTCCTTGTTAAACCACCTTCCATCTCAGCCTGAGGATGAACTTCCAACTACTTCACAAAGAGAGCTGTGTCTAAGAGTAATTGCTTAATTTAGGAGAGCCAGCCAGCTTCCCTTTTTAATGATATTATTCTTCTAAAGTGAGTTTCACACAAGTAAAAGTCTCAAATCAGCAGCTCTGCGGACTGGACTCCTCACCTGAACATAAAGCCTGGTAAAAGGAGCAGCACATGTTTCCTCTGTGATTGAAATCTGAGCTCACTTGAAGGTGATTTGCCCCCTACACCAACTCAGATCAAGTTTTATACTGGGAGGATGGACAAGGTGTACAAGTTAATGAGTCAGTGCATCTACAGGCTCTTGTCCACTAGGACCATGTCAGCATTCCCAAGTGCACTCCACAGCCCTTTCAGATGCTTTTGTCCCACTGCTTCAAAAAAGTGGGTACTCCCAGCCTGCTGGTCAATATTTGGTCTGAGAGAAGAATGAAAGGAAATAAGCAGCCCCTGGGTTTGATGTGATGGCAAACAACCATTGACAGAGCATCCCTTGCACAGTGTCCAAGCTCACCTGCTTTGCCTGCTCCACAACAATTCTAGATAAAGAAAGGTTTGCTGGTGCGAAGCATTTCTCACCAGCTCCCAAGCACAGAGGTGGATGATATCAACTTCCTAACCACGCTGGAAGCCCGGCTCTCCAGCCCGCTCGTAACAACTTCACTACAGCCACAAAGCAAAGAGGCAGCTGTTCCTGTGTGACATTTCTATAGATCTCTGAGGATCGGCACCTCAGCTGGCAGCGTCAGCACAGACAGGATGGTTTACTACAGCTGAGGATCCAGCCCCTATTGTTTACCCTGTTCTATAAAACTGTCTTGTAAAGGTCGTTATTTGCCCTGCTTGTGCTTGTCACGAGGCCATTTTGCTCTGGTGTTTTCAGATGTGACTGATAAGCACTCGTGCCTGAAATGTTTCAGATTCACAGCCCCTAGATATTCCCAGGTAGAACAGTTACACACCAAAGGTAAATGGCTTTCAATCACAAGAAGAGAAATGTTTCTGCTGCATTATGCACAATTACGTGCTCAACTGTTATGAATAACTCTGAAGCTCCTGCTCCAGGACTATTGCAACTGTATGTGCCACTCGCCCAGCCACTTTCTGCTCTCTTCTCAGAAAGAGAAGCGCAGGAGAAGCAGTTTCACCCTGTACCATTGCAGAAACAGCCATTATTTAAATCAGCTACAGCCAGAAGGATGATTTGGGCCCTGTATAAATGTAAAACATAAACCATCAACTAACCTCCGAGATACCAAACTGAATCTGAGCCAGGATCACACTGACCCAGCAAGGCCCACCATTCTAAATACACTTAGAAATCTATAGAACACAAGCTGTCTACTCATTGCAAAGCTGTCCCAGAAAAATCTCCCCTTTTACCAAACCAAAGCTGTCTGCCACTGGTACCTCTACAGCTAATGGTGCCTCGGATACCCTGCTGTGATACCCACAACCAGCCTTTCAGGAGAGAAGTCACCAACCGATCAGCATCTCCTCTGTGCAAGGCAGCCCAGTTGATCTCATTTGTTTCTGGTTTGCTGGGGCTTGGCGCTGAGCTGTGAGCAATGCCTGCACACATCAGCTGGCTGACCCATCTCCTATCTGCCAGCGTAACCATGTGTGCAATTGGTCCAGAGTCAGCAAGCAAGGCAAAACTAGCAAAAAAAAACCCCTACCTACCTGCAGGTTTTTAGGTTAACTTGGCTCAATGTGAGTGCATTGAGTAGGGGAGGGATTGCACTGGGCACTGCACCAGCAGATCGGAGTGAGTGGTGACAGCCGTCAAGGGGAGCCATGAGTGGGAGGAAAGGTTTGGTCCAGGAGGCTCTTCACAGCTCATGTTCTGGCTCCAGCATTACCAAGTGAACACAGCCACTTGGGTCAGATGGAGCAAAGACCTCAAGCATGTTTCAGCTCATCCTAGCTCACCATGGGCGCTCCAGCACGCACCTATCTCTGAGCTCACCACTGAGCCGTCATGACCACCACACAAGAACTGAACACACACATCATTCCTGATCAGCCCTCTCAACAGGAATAAGAGCAATCCATGTTGGGAGAAAAAACAGTGGGCCATTTTCCTTTTTTATACACATGGATAAGGAGTTGGTGCAATTAACTCTGCTTTGAAAAAACAGGGTTTTCAGTGAGGAATGTTGGTTTTGCTTCTAATTTTAAGATGTTCAACGATGCATTTAGGACAGTGGCATGTACCCTGCAAGTGATACACACATGCTCACATTCTCTGTCTGACAAAGGAAGCCATCAATAATTGCTGAGCCTGCATGTACGAATTGTCTCCTGAAAGGAACTAAGAGACCTCAAGAGTGCTAAGGAAAATAAAACTCAACTGGGAAAGACAGTAACCTGACAGTTTTCCCATCCAAAGATGTCTCTCAGACTCTTAATTGCACAGATTGCTTCCAATTACATCAGGTAGCACCAAGAAGTAGGTTACTCTGCAGAAAGAGGTGACAAAATAAGCAGAATTCCAACTACAGTATCTTTGATCTAGGCTTTGGTTCACCAAGACTCTCATTTCTGACAAAAATAGAAAAATTTGCATCATCACATGGCAATGCTGCCATCAACGTGACTACTTCATTCACATTGGTCCCTGCCTCAGGCCCTGGCTGCTCCTCTTGGGCACTACAGTGGTGACCAAACTGGAAAGAGGTTTCAAAGACTGAAAAGCTAGTGTACAAAATACAGCAAAAATATACTGGTTAAAACAGGTGGAGCTGCAGGGTTGGTCAATCCTCTGAAGGCTGGGTGGAAAACACAAGAACATGAGATAAAAACAACATTATATACTAAGTCCAGAGAAAGAACATAGCCTTCATACAATTTCAGATTCAAAAATCAGTCAGCAAGGCCTGGATATAGTCAAGAAAAAGGTAGGTGCTTACCTGGGATAAGCGCAGACAGCCAGCTTACCACCTCCCTGCCAGCGGTACAGTCAAGCACAATGGTGTGATGGGTGAAGGTCAGGTTTGTGATATGGGCACACCTCTTCTTGCTGTTTGTTCTGGCAAAGACGATTATTCACCATAGGGATACTCCTCTCAGTAAATACTCCTGGAAAGAAATCACAAAGAAATACAGACAATGCATCTGGCTTTCCTTTTGCAGCTAGAGAAATTATATCCAGGATGGAAAACAGGTGCCATGAACTCACAGGGACAGAGCACCTCGACTTGCATCATGGCCGTAAGGTGTGTTGGGTGCCGGGGTGTACCTGCTTCTTCAGGACATGAGCCTCACGAGCATCTCAGAGACAGAATCGGGCCCAAAAGTCTGAAAAGCCGGAGGCACCAGCAGCATGCACAGTCTGTCTGACATTACTTCGGGCAACAGTCTATTTGACTATTTTTTGAACATAAACCATAAGCTCAAGGGCTTCAGTAAGTGGGTGCCCTCCTTAGGGCACATTTGAGAAAGATGATTTTCACACAGCACCTTAGGGAACGAAGATAATTCAGTTAATGCTTTTCTTTTTTTCTTTTTCCCCTTCTCTGTCTTTGTCTTTTTTTTTTCCTCCTAAGTTGTTGCAATTTCTAAGAACAGCGACAGTCAAAGGCATCAAACACTCACCCTTTCAGGGCCAAGCGTGTCTCCCCAGCACTCCAGTGCAGCAGGCTGGGGATGGCATTTATAGACACTTAGCTGATATATCTGGTACGATTAACACTTAAGGAAGGTCTGTTTTCTAGTTCAAATAGAAGTTCAAGTATGTTGTCAACTCCTTTTTTGTTTTAATTCCACACTAGTCCTACAAAAACAGTCAAATCAAAAGCAACCTCACACACTGCCTCCCTGGCACACAGACCTCACCCTGCACCTCTTCCAATAACTAAATCTCACAACAATGACTAAATCTCACAAAGAAAGAGATTTATTCCCCCTGCCCTCACCAGAGGCAAGGTAGGACACACCCAGATGAGCAACCTCAGACAGAAAGAAAAACTGAGTCGAACAAACACCAAAAGCACCGAGAGGCCCGGAAGATTTATTAAGCATCAGCCTTATTTTTGATGCTGCCACATTTAAATCCCTTTTGGTGTTCAGATTTGAATAGGAGTTTCTGAGAAAGTACCACTGGAAAGTGGCTTATAAAGAGCAGAAAGTCACTGGATCAGATAATAACCAGCCACATGCGCATATGGAGGAGAAGGGGGGCTGCCTGGGATGAAGGAGGAAATTAAAACTGTGGAATATGAAATTATATCCAGTGTCCTGCATGATTCCAGGGTTGCTGAGTTAAAGGCAATGAATAAATAAGAGAAATTCAAACCCAAGCAGATCTCTAGGATGAGACAAAATTCATTCCTGGGTGTTAGAGCAGATTTGAGGAAGGAACTGTGTGCCAACAGCAATTACTATGGAGAACTCGCTGAGCACAAGTCTAGAAGACTGGAAAATTGGAAAATAACAAAGCAAATATGGTATCAATATGCAAAAAATGAGAGCAAGCCTGGCACAGGAAATTACAGGGCTATCAGCTTAATATTCATTACATATAGGAAAACGCAAGGTCCCTATTGTATACAAGAGTGTAATTAAATCAAGGGGTTCTGCTGAAATCAACTGCTTGTGATGTTTATGAATTAGCAGCAGATTCAAAATGCAGCCGCAGCCTCAGCGTTCAGCCTGGGGCCTGGTACTATTTGTTACAATCTATAAACTAGCCCTGGTGAAAAGTTTTCTCCTAGACAGTTTAAGTTTGAAATCTCTTGCTCAGAGGTTTGGGGTTTTTTTGCTTTGCATGTGATTCAGTACTGAGGAGGATTAGCATGAACAGGCCACCTGAGGACAGTGTCTGGGGGAAAATGTTATGGGCTGTTTTACTGATTAGTGCTTATTTGTTTGCTGTTTAGAGCAACAGCAGTGAAGCAGATCTCTTATTCCTCCTGCTTCTGCCCCCCTTTCTCCACGGCAGTAACATCTGCAGTTTTCCACTTCTTTCCTCCTGGTGCTGGAAAGCAGTGCCAGACATTCATTACACTTCAAAGGGTCGTCGCTTGATGCCTACAGAAACACCCTCTTCCACTTCGCCTGCTGCACACCCATTGCACGGCTTGTAAAGTCGCACGAGTTTTTATTTTCAAAGACACTGCCAAGCTTTGCAAGAGGGGCAAGGGCAACATTCACCATCCCTGGCTTGCCTGTTGAGCCAGCAATGCTCTGGTGGTCCTGTCCAAGGCCAGAGCCACGAGGATTTATATCAAGGCCTCCACTGCTGGGCAAGTGACTTCAGTAAACTCTGAATTGGGATCCCAAGTCCTGGGAAATACCAAGGATGCAGCTCAGCATTCAGACGAGCTAAATGTGTTAGGTCAGGCCAGATGCCCCAAGTGATGTACATTAATGCTCACCTGCTTCTCCTCTGCAAGGAACACGTAGAAACGTTAATAAATATTTCAAAATCTCCTACAGTGCACCTAGCTTTCAGAAATGCATTCCACAATACTTTATTACCCTTAATAACCTCCAAGAAAACTTAGGAAAGAACACAAAGAGCGCATTCGAAGTGTGCAGTCACAAATACCAAACAGGATTTTGAAACACAGCAAGCAGAGCCAGAGAGAAAATACAAGTGTCTTCGCTTTCATCACAAGTGGGAATCGCATGGTATTTGTGCATACTGGTTTGCGTCCCCTTCACCCACACAGAGGTGCGGAGCTGGTACCACAATGGGCTCCAAAGAGGAAGGTAACAGGGGAGCCGTGTGCTCAGGTAAGGGCTTTAGATTAAACACACTCGGGTGGGAGGCAGGGCATTGTGCTTTTCTAACCAAAGACCTGAGTTTTAAGCTATATCTGTTTGTCCTACTCACCTTCATCAATATTAATAGGTCAGACATCACCTGTGGAGAACCAGACAGTCCTTCAGGGGCTTATATGGATTTTGCTGACTGCCATGTTGTAACGAGTCTCTGGTGCGAGAGGCAGAATAAGAGCTGAGCCACGGTCTCCGTGTGCACTCTGAACAGGAACCGAGGGAAAGCAATCGCAGTGTGTCCTGGCCACAGAGGTCAGCCTGACAGGCTCCGAGGGCAGACAGAAAAGCCAACAAGTGAAGAAAGGACCATTGCTCATGGTCACTTCTAGGTACCAAAGGGTCTCGGGGGCGCTCAGCCCTGTTCCAGCTCCCCTATTCCCAGCAAAGACCTAGACTGAGGCACCAAAAGCAGTTTTGGCAGCAGCTCGTATAGTGCTGACGGAACACGGTTTAGTTAAAATTCACCTGATGGGGAAGAAATTAAAATCCTCAAGGCCGCAAACTAAAAATTGTGACTTGATAGAACAACAATTTATAAATAGAAAGACCTATTTCCTGCAAAAGTCCTCTGGACTGAGTATTGGAAACTAATTAGTAGACTGAATCACCAGAAAAAATGCTGTTTTCCTGTTACCCACGAGAAGATACTACTTTTCTAGCACTTTTCCTTTGGCACTGGTGATCATCATAACCTTGTGCATGCTTCACAGCCCCACCTTAGTTGTGTTTCCTTCCTATTCCAATAAAACACAGCAAGGTAAAGGACAAAAATCATCACTAGCCATTCCTGTTACAGCACCAGTGCTGCACACTGTTCTTTTTCCTCCAGATTATATGATCATGGAGCAGGAAGGTGGGAGCACACCTAAAATGCTTTGCTAAAAACACCAGCTCTACCCAAGAGGAGTTTGAAGCAGAGACCTTCCCACTAAATTCATTATGGAGATAAACCAAAAAATAGCACCGAGCTCAAGCAGACTTTTGCACAACCCCATATAGAGATGGGAACCTCAGGGTTCACAGCATGGGGTCAAAAAGTGGAAGTGAACCCCTTCCAGGCAGCCTGGCCATCACTCTCGTGTCATCTGAACTGCTCGAATGGGATCTGCCTGCATAAAGTCCTGGCTTCAGCTAGCAGAGAAATCAACTCCAATATCAGTACCATAGTGCCACAATACATTAAAGAAGCAAAACTGTCACAAAGCAAAGCTCTCAGAGTGGTTAAGGCCCAAATTTGCAGAGTGCAGAGCCCTTTCTCTAATGACTCCATACCCACTACAAGAGCACACAAGCAAAAATTGTTGCTCGCTCCCGCTTCTGAAAAAAAGCCAAGTTCCCAAGTGGGTGCAACATGGATGGATCTTTCTGGAGCAACTCCTGCTGAATTGTTCAGCTGCTTATTATCTCTGAGGATGTGGAAAAAGCATGGCTGCGGTAGACCCGCACTGCAGCCTTTCCCAAGCACTGGTGGAAGCAGCCCTGAGACAACTCACAGAGCAACTGGCAACCAGAAAAAAACTTCAGAGAAAGGGGAGGAGAGCTGCACGGCTCTTCTGAACAGACAGGGAGAGACAGGCTGCAATGGACTATGTGACTGGTCTCAATCCTGAGGTCTCTTTGGGCATCCTCTTCTAGCTGTGACCTTGGGCTGTCCCTAGGAGCCATCACACCACTGCCCAAGGTCACCATCCACTCCGGTGAGCCAGCTAAGCAACACAATTCCCCAAATTCTCTGCAGAAATCAGTGTGATGAGATACAACATAGTCCTACAGAACGCCCCAATTGAGCGTAGGGCTATTCAGAGAAGGCAGTGTTCTTTTATTACCAAATTAACGTTAAAAAAACCCCCATCCATTTAACTTTCCACATCAAAGATCATAATCTCCATGTAAAAGAGAGGGTTGATGAAAAAAGAGGTACTTAGAAAACACATTTTAAATTTTAAAACACTACTAGCACTGATTCTTCTTGCTTGTAAAGAACTCTGCCTTTTTGTCTTATAAAGTACTCCAAGATCTCATTTGCAAACTACCACTGCTAGCTACTCTGTATTTTTGCTGGTTGCTTACTTACTCTTTGGGGATTTCATATTCTTCTAAATTTTGTAAATGGCCACTAAAGTGGAGATGAACATTATAAAATACATTTCAATCACCCTCACAATTTAGACTAATTCATTGGCAACTGTACAAAATGCTATTTACAAGGTACTTCCATCAGCTGGTATCTGGCATTAAGTATTTTGAATCAATCTACCATCATTTTCATCTCTTATTTTTCATACAAGGGAAATTATTGATCGAAGCTTTTCAGCCTCATTTAATATACTGGAATAGGCTTTAAATTTTCCCATGTAAACCTCAGTGGAGATTAGCAACTCTGTCTTGCTTAATGCAACACAAATCAGTCTCCCTGATGAGACCACAATATTGTACATGACATCATGACCACTTTACTAGTTGATGGGCCCTGAGACAGGCACCTGCTAGAAACTCCCCAGGGACTCAGCATTCCAGTTTGGTTTGAGTTACTAGGCAAGGGTGGTGCCTTAAAGGGAAAAATGGTGCCTTTGCCTCTCAGAGGCCATTGCACTATTGCAGAGT
This sequence comes from Haliaeetus leucocephalus, assembly GCF_000737465.1. Classification (NCBI taxonomy): domain Eukaryota; kingdom Metazoa; phylum Chordata; class Aves; order Accipitriformes; family Accipitridae; genus Haliaeetus; species Haliaeetus leucocephalus. Next base: position 606,723 of record NW_010972572.1, on the reverse strand, counting down.
AATACCTGGGATGGATTTGTGGGGAGGCAGACTTCTTTCATCACTCCTATGAAGTTTGCATTCAGTTTTTGAACCGCATTCCATTTTGCATTCAGTTGCTATTGTGATGGGTGTGTTCAAAACGCTAGATTAGATTTGTGTATGTTGAGGACAGAGAGCTTGGCTGAATTTTGATGAACTCGTTCTTGAATAAATAAGCAAAATACCACTGAATAAGATACTCAGCCAGCTTCAATAAATACATATGGTAGCAAAACAGCCAGCTAGACAAACAGAATATATCACACTGGAACGAGCACTGATGATTTTGTAATGACTCCGGCAGCTTTCAGCGTATTAGATACTACTGTAAAAAACAATATGCAAATGCCTGAGTCCAGCTTACAGTAAATAACAAGTTATGCTCACGTTACCAAAGCAGCAGTCAGTGAGTAATACAGCAGAGCATGCACCCGTCTCCCTTATCAAATTTAGTCTTGAGCTAATTGGCAAGCACTGGCACAGGAGTGCTGCTGGATGCACGTTGCACGGGTGATGCTTCCCCAGGCCGCATGACTTCCAGACTACCACGGTGAAACTTCGCATTGGAGACCCTATCAGATAAGGACATCAGGATGGATTGAGTGGGAATACAAAAGTGTTTTCTTGGGAGGAAACACAAGATTGTAAATGCTATTTCAACCGAAGCCCAATACAAGATAAAAGTGCTTCGAGCTGCTATGGCATCCACGATATTGGATTCAATGCAAAACAAGAAAGAATGGATGTGCTCAAGGGCTGAACTTCCAGTGGTCCATTTCATGGACTAATTTGTGTGCAGGCTGATACTTTCAGTACGTTTCTGTACTAACAGAGAATAATCATAGGATAAGTAGAGCAAGGTAAGTACGTATGCTGCCATTGTTTTCTTGCAGCATAATAGCATCATCAATGAAGCCTGAATGCAGCCCAATTAGCATACCGTAATTAGAATCACTGCTGCTTTTTCATTTACTTTTGCACACCATGACGAGGTGTTGGTTGCAGTATGCAGGGCTGCAATCCCATAGATAATGCTGATTGTGCAAAGCATGTATCCTATTCTCTCATCAAAAGAAACAAGGGAGACATTAAACTGCCTTAAGCTGCTAAAATTTCAATTTTGGCCTGACTCAGGAAAGTCTCCAGCTTACCCAAAGAATATCTAAGCACAGGCTGTGTTCCCAAGGGATAAGCACACCTGTAATACATGTTGCCTTTAAAGGCAAATGGAAGCTTTAATGAAAAATCTGATTTTCTAAAAGACATTAACTTTTAGCCTGTAACTTTTAACACCTTGTTGACTACTGCTTAGAGCTTAGATAAGCCTCAGTAGCTTGGCTGAAGAAACCCTGTGCAATTGTCCTGTTTTGTGACATGGCTGCCCTTGGAAAGAGCAGATGGCGGATATTTGGAGAGGGCTCTTTCAGAGCAGCCAGTAACCAGGCATTTGTTGAAGTGTGGCTCCGCTGTGGACTATTTATAACCCATCTACCACTGAAGAATCTCTTAATGCTTCTCCAGACTTAAATGGCTAACTTTTATGGCCCATTTATGGCCCATTTCAACAAAGCAGTTAAACATGTTCCAGGGCTGGTATCTATATGTAAATAAAGGAAATTGTATTTGGCTGGCACCCAGGTTCCCCATCCTCACCTCCCCGTGCTGGCAAGCTGATCTGCACAGCTCCGAGCCCCACAGCCGCTCATGCTGGACGTGGGGCACCAGGGCTGGGGAGCAGCACCCTCACAGCAGAGTTCTGCATGAGGCTCACTTAACAGCATCCCCTTTCCCTTTGGAATCCATCCTGCAGCACCTGAAGCTCATCGGCAGCACCACAGCCTCGCTGCCCAGGGCAGATGCCCTTACCTGCTGCATGTCCCCTGCTGTTCCCAGGACTTGCAGCACACACCCTATGTTATGCCAGCCAAACACAGTTTAATTAAGATTTATACCAAGGCTGGAAAGTCAGAGGTTAGTGGACTGGTCTGGAGGGGCTTAAAAACCAGCAGATTTTTAATGTGTTTTGTTCATATACCCCACAGGAGAAGGTAATCACATAAGCCAGGGTGGACAACATGGTACTTTCTACAACTGGAAATGATGATACCGTAAGAAAGGGCATATAAGGAGAAGTATTACATAAGACATAGGTTTTACAAGCTTTATAAAGACTCTCTCAGCACTTGTTAGTGGCAGGAACCTCCCCATGCGCCAACGGGTCTGAAATGGGAAGGATAGAAAAGTGCCTTCCATTTAAAGAAATGGGCTGTGAACGTGCTGTCAATGTCTGCGATTCTTTTTATTGATTTACAGTGTGTAAGCCATAAATCATTCTACCTTTTACTGAGCCTATAACTATGCATCACTCTGTCAGGGAAACTCCTCAAATTTTAAGGGGGACGTGCAAGAAAACAGACTTCTCTTTCATCGACTCGGCTAGATGAGCTGCAATGGCCAAGGCTAGATTTAACGCACACGGTGGGGTGGATACATAGAGACAAAACACTTAATTTGAACAGCTGCCCATATCTGCTGCTCTTTATCTCTTCCAGGATTAATCTTTGGCTACAAGGAGACAGATGCAAGCCATACTTTCACTGGCATGAACTACACAGGGGTTTGCTTCTGTTCAAAACAGATCTCATATGCACACAAGCCCTGCAGCAGGGCACCCCAGCTGCAGAAGTGCCTCTGATAGCACCAAATTAAGAGGGACCAGTGTGGCTGGGGAGCCATGCTGTTAGCTGGAGCAGAAGCAGCGTTTGTCCTGAAGGTGGATCTGCCCATTGCAGCAACACTATCCACTCTGCACTAATCTTAAAATAATAAAAATGTATCAATCCTGCTTTACAACAGACTTCAGGAGAAACCCTATGTTTAATGAATTTATAGACAAATTTCCAGCTGGCTTCAGTTTGAACAATGATTCCACCTACTCTTTCCAGCTCTCAAGAAGAAACCCTACAGAATTAGATAGTTCAGGTTGGGTTCATCCACAGCATTCAGCACTTACATTCTTGCTACAAAAATCTTACCTGAAGGCCAAGACTCAGCTGAACACTCGTACAAAATCCAACTGCTTTCTGCAGAACTCCCCGAGGTTTACTCCCAGCACAGTCATGAAGACCTCCTCTGCAATGGGAGCAGCACTAAGCCATAAGGATGGCTGCATAAAACTGGGATCAGTGGGGACTTCACCCATAAAGGGAGCTTGCAGAGCACCATCTACTGGCACTAAGAAGTCTTCCTTCCTTGGTAGGTCCTGTCATGCTTGGGTTGTTTTATGTTTTAAATAACCTTGCTGATCTGCCTCGTAAGGCATTTCATTCTTTGTATGCTAATTTAAGCCCAAAGGCAAAAATGCATTCTTCTTCAGCAAAAGACCTACACACCTTCTTGAATCCAGTCCGGAATCGAGTCTTGCACAGGTGTAAAATTAAGGGTGTGATTTAGTGCTTTGCTGAGGAAGGACTGCTTGCTGCATGAGCACAGGGCTTGCTGGATTGGGACCTCTCTGCTTTAAGGTTTTCTGATTAAACATCCCCACTGGATTACACTGCAGGAGGCTCCAAAGAGCAGTTCTCTGCCAGAGTGAAGCAACTAGGATAATTCAGCTCTTCTGCTTGCTCAGGGCTGATCACTGAAGGGGCAGAAATTAATTTCCTATAAACACAGGCATATTTTTTTCACTACCTTGGCAAATGCAGTTGTAAAGAAGCCATTACAGGAGCTGATCTTTATGATGCGTGACTTTGGCTTGTCCCAACGGGAGATATTTTATGAGGCATTTACATAAACATATACAAATCAAAACGGCCAGCTGTGTTCCTCCTGTACCTGCAACGTATAGATACTTCACCTAATTCCAGGTCTACACAATCAGCCACCCCAAAGCGCGATGAGGTCAGGTGTCTGGGATGGACAAATTGAAGTGAGATCTGATACGCATCCCCAATCCCAAGACTATGAGACTTTGCACAGCTGTCTCAGCACACCGCTAGGCACACTGAGGCACTCAGAAATGAACAGACTACCAGATTCCCCACAATGCCTGTATGTGGGGATGATACTGTTCATCAGGACTCCACTACAGTCCTTCTAAAAGACATTAGTTAAAACAGTTGGCCCAGAATTTACCTGAAGTGGAGGTTTTAGAGTCTTTCTTGTTATATTTTGGGCATTGCTTGGTGGAAACTCAATAGTCAGAAAGTGTTATCACGTCAGGATGAGAAACAGTGTGGGGATGACACTGACAACATGCTTTCTCTTGGAAGACGTGGGTGGTGCAGGACTTCATTTTTAGACCTTAGTATCTAGAATTCAGTGCCTAAAAATCACTCCTTTGTTCCTTAAGCTTGCAAACATTTATTCAGCTTGATTACCTCGGCCAATGGCAGGGAAGGAGCCAGAGGCAGACCTGAGTCCCTGACTCCTGCCTTGCCATTTCCTCCATTCACCTTCTCAACTTCCATCTCCCTCCAGATCCCTTCTCTTTATCCTAGTTGGCATCAGTCAGTTGGCCAACTCTTTTTCACTTATTACTGCTATTTTCTTCAAAAGATCAATCTTGGGCAGCTGACTTCAGTTCAAACACACACATACCTTTACCAGAATTCAGTCTTCAACTCAAACAGTTGCCTCCCCATCAGGCATTTGCAAGTACCCAGATCGCTTTTACGCTGTGCCCTCAAGCCAAGGTTGCTCCAGCATGGCAGTGTGTCCATCCTTTCAATTCCTCTGCTGATGTACCTGGAGAGCTGGACTTCTCACAGGGGAAAGGGAAAACTGATGATTCAGCTAAACGCTGGAGCCAGGGGAAGGTATCTCTGAAGGCTAGTTGTCAGGCCAGGCTTAGCAGCTGGCTGAGCTGAATTAAGTTCTCTGCCTCCTGTTTATTTCTTTAAATGACGGAGGGCCCCTTTGTACTTCCCGGTCAGGCTTGTTAAGCTTATGTCTGGCAATGATTCATATTGATTTGATGGGCTTCCTCATGCTCACAGATCTACTCTGACCACTGAGAGCTGTTTAATTACAACAAAGAGACAAAGAACCTAAAAGATCCATCTCAAAGGATCCAAATAAGAATTAATGCAGAAAACCGGAGTTCTACAAAGTTACACCACAACTTCTTAACAGAGAAAACAGCTACTCTAAAGAGTAGTAGATCCTACAGAAAACAGCCTGATGATCTTACAGAGATGCTCTTTCCCACCCCAAAGCAGTGAAAACCACATTGTAGCTGGATGACCCATACATGGGCCTTCCCAGGGACAGGATCCTCTATAAGCGAATTAACATCCCATCTCTGCACACTCCTGATCTCTCACCTCACAGGCAAACACACACATCTCTCACACAGTACTCCTGGGGTATTCGCCAGGCCTGATTTGAGAAGTACATAGACTCACTGAGGAGGACAAGGAGGCTGGTGTCCCCTCTGCAGCACATGGCATGTTTGAACCCCTTCTCTCTTCCCCCAGCTATACCATAGCTACACTTACCCTATTTGATTCCTGTTAATACATACAAAATCTCACACTAGCTGCTCCCTGAGCATTCAGGAAATGACAGCTAAAGTCTATTCAAGAAATTACATTCAATGGGTGGGGAGAGAAAAAACACATTGCTTTGAAAGTATGGCCTGATTTCCTCTCCATTTCCATCAAACGGAGTTTTCCAAACTCTTCTACTATTTTACTAGCTTTTGAAATAAGGTCACCTCCTTGAATAAGCTGTGTTTGATTTCAGCAGGCTATGCAGCCTGGTCAATACAACTGTCCCTCCTCTCCACCTCTCCTGGTCTGTTCTCATTTGCTTGAAACTGCATCTGAACTGCACCTGCTTCTTCACCATCTGGAAGACCTCTATATATTACAGGTCCCCACTGCTGCCCTGTGTCTGCTGCTCCAGAGGATGCTTAGGCCAGCTTAGACTGGCCTTGTCATCTGTAGTAAGATTGTTAACTCGTTATCTGGCCTTGTGATTACTGGTGTAAAGAATGGTAAGTGGCTCCCTAGAAGGTCTTAGTATCCCAAAGGTATAGAAAAGTGGGCTGAGGATGAAAACAGCTTGCTGCACCATGGGTTGGAGTGGCTCTCACCCTCTTCCAGAGGCTTTCAGATCCCAGACTCTCGGTGCTCAGTGAGGCAGGGCCAGCTAGGTCTGCTTTGGGACTGGACCCAGCCAGTGAAGAACACAAGATGGGATGGGACAACAGGTATCCGGAGGAAAATTGCTAATTCTGGCATTTACAAGCCAAAAGGGAGATTCCTGATGTGTAACCATAGCATATTATTCACACAGCCCTACAGCTGGATGCTTCCCCGTGCAGAAACCACACAGAAAGCTCACACCCCACTTGCTTTGCACTTACGCTATATTTTAGGGGTTGAACATGCTTTGTGCAAGTTCTGTGCAGGGTGCACAGTGAATTTAGAGCAAGAATAAGGTAGCAGCTTCTCTGGATTTCTAGGACTGAAGCACTCCAGTGCTTCCCTGCTAATGAAGTCTTTCCTCTTGCCCTCCAACCTGGCTCTGACTGATCCATGGAGACAGGCTCAGATATCTACAAATGTCAAACCACTAAGCTTGATTACACTTTATAAATGCCACAGTGGGAGAAAGGGAAGCCTCTCCCTCTTCATGAGCTGTTGTCTTTAACTGGATACAAGAGTCAGACTGGAAAGCACCACTGGTTCAAAATCAGCCAGCAACACCTAACAACTGGGTTAATCTGAAGTTGGGAATATGAAAGCTTTTGCAGCAGTTTGCTGCTACAAAACAAACCCAGCCCACCCTTTCAGCAGCTGAGTGATCAGAACACAGCATCAGTTCAAAAAGCACTCAGTGGTATTCTCATCCATCATTTTCTGTCCTTTTTCTTTTTTTCCCCCCAAACTGGTGGATATTGATTACCCAGTCTACAGACTTGCATAGATCAATATCTGTTTTCAGAAGAATATTGTGCAAATCTGAAGAAATTAGTTTATTTTGTAATGGGGAAGAAACAGAGTGTCAATCAGACCTTTGGACTTTCCTGTCCAGGCAGTGCAGTTGCTAAAGTACAAAAATATGAGACAGCAGAAATAGGCCAGGCTGGTAAGAAAAGGGACTTGTGTTTACAGAAATGGAGGCAGCAAAGTAAGAGGAATGGAAGCATCGCAGTGGAGATGCTGCCCATCCTGAGATCCCCCTAGACACCTGCCACTCAGTTGTGCTTTCCCTGCCACATCTTTTCCTTTGCTGTAGCACAGCAAACATGGCCCTTGGCTTTGCAGTGACAAGCAATTTATGGTTTCACCTGGAGCAGTGAGGAAAGGGATGCTTTTTTCAGTCATATGCACAGCAGTTAATTAGACCCCACCTACATACTGCTGCAGGGCAATCAAAACCCAGCAGAACTTGAGGCTGAAATGTTCACATCTACCTAATTGCCAATAAAAATCAACAAGAAATGGAAGTTGACTTCCCACAGATACCTTAAATTTCAACCTTAACATTCAAACCACAGGTTATCAGCATTCAACAGCATTATGAGAAGATCTAGATGTCACTGCCAAGATCTGGCCCCAGTTGTATGAGGTTGTTCACCAGCACATGTGAAAAGACAGGCCTTTCTCTGAAGAGTTTGACCATCTACACTAACAAAGCTAGTGGCATCCTGATAATCTCCATAATAACCAAGCAGAGTTCATATAGAGAAACAATACTTTATAACTGACTACGTGAGTCTCATAAGAAAAGAGATTTTCCCCAAAGTTTAGTACACAAACCAGGTATTTTCTGAAGAATTTACTTGCTCCTACCAGCCTCCTCCATAACCAAGTTGTCTGTTGAATTTCTATCTTGGTATCACATAGCCTGGGAGCAACTAGCCCCAGGAGACACGAGCTTTGCTTCTTTAGCAAGCGCTTTCAGAAGAAAGCCTTGCCAGTGTTTGCAGTCAGAGTACCAAAAGTCACTGGACTGCCCATCTCTTTTCCTTGGAACTGGCAAAGGTACCAAGGGAAAAGAACTACAAAAATAGTACCTGGAATTTGATACTGTAAAATGAAAACCTTCACCTGGCACAGGTGCTCACAGGAAATTATGCTTCTGCTGAGAAATTCTTTGGGTCCCCCTAAGTACAGCTACTTTCTTCTTTAATTTGAATCTCCTGTCCAGACTTGACTTTATTTAGCATCAGTGCCATACTGGTACAGCATTTCTATTACTCTTAAACTGTATGCCCCCATATGTGGTACAGCCTGTGCAACTGCTCTGTACTGCTCTCCAATTAAACTGCATACCGAGAACATGTTGACATTGTTAAGGTTAATGACCTAATGATGAGCACCAGGAAACAGGTTTGCAATAAAATGGTCTGTACTGATTGCTTCCATGATGAATGCGAACAATATGTTGGACTGGGAACAATATGTTAAACAATATGTTGTGGTTTATCAATGTCACGGCGCAGCGCTGCTGCAGTGGCTGCTGTCTGGTGATCCTCAGGAGGGTCACTTTGAAATGAACACAAGAAACGATCGGTTCTTGCAGGGGAGGAATGGGTAGTATCAACCATAAGGAACGAAGGAGGAGAGCCTGATCCTGCCCAGCTCAGGATCATCAGGAACTGTGGGCCAGACCTGGCATGGAAACATGGATTTGTTACACCTGCCACTAGAAATGAACCACCTTCTAAAAGGCTAAGTTAAAATAATACAAGGACTAGAGTTTAATGTAAGACAGATTTGGTGCCCCTGAAAACACGCGCTGTGAAGCAGACGTTAATACAGAGGAAAGGCTCAGCTGTTATGTGAATAGATACAAAAAATTTAAGAACTGAAAAACAGTCCTTCTAAAGAAGTATTTTCCTTCTTCATGGAAAAGTTTAATTTCTTGGGGGGAAAAAAACCCCAAACCAAAACCCAACAAAAACTTTTCATCCTGAAAAGTCTTGCTTGGAAAAGTAACTCGAGGGCCTTGGTGCAGGTGATGCAGAACCTCGAGGGGCTGCTCTGTACATCTCCAGGGCCCAGCCACAGAAGAGCCTGGGGACAAGTCAGCTGCTGCCACCCATGTTGTGCGATTGCCTGCCCAACACCACCAAAACCCCACAGGAGCAGCACCCGCAACACAAACTCCCCAAACTCAAGTTAATTAGAACCACATTAGCATCAAGCAACACAGAAACCACGGCATGCAGCTGAGCTGTGTGACTCTCCAGCACCTCTGCTGCTGTCTGGTTTCAGCAAAGCCAGAGATCAGAGGGAAGCACTGTGCTAATGGTAACACGTTCATGAAAGCCACCAGTCAGGCAAATAATCAAACCTTCTGCACAGCCCAGGCAGAAAGCTCAAACTTGCAACCTTCAGAGGGAGAAACACTGAACAAGAGAGGAAGCAACACTCAGCTTAGCAAAAAAATGCCACTTCACATCAATACATGTAAACTTATTTTTCAAATTAAGAGAAATAAAGATAAACTTATAATTAACATTCTACCAGCCAAAAGTTAGCCCCCAGTTTTACAACCTCAGTGTGCACAACCCCTAACTAGATAGGACACAAACAGGCTGACATGCTCACCAGACAAAGCCTCCGCACACACCCACTCCCTCCCAAAACCCAGGCCCCGTGACAAGACAAATCTGAAGCCTCCTTTGGGCTCCTCCCCTTCACCCACACCACCCAGCCTCCCAGCTGAAGCATAATTACAATATGGGTGATTTCACTGTATGAAAGGAAGTCTAGCCTAGCTAGACTTCTGAGAGCTCCTTACGCGCTGTGAGCTTGGTGCTAGCTTCCAAAGTTTGCCTTTTAGCAGATGTCAGAAGTGAAAGACGGCAACCAGGTTTCTTTATTCCTAGAAGTAGGTGGCAATTTTAGCAGAAGGAAATATCTAAACCTTCAAGTAAATGATAACCCCTTCGACAAAAACTGTCAATGAAATAGTTTGCTCAGGCACAGATAATCTCACCAGAGAAGTGAAGCAAGACTGGTAGAGACTGTCCAGGCTGACTTGTGGGCTCAGAGAAGATGGACAAGGTTTTAGACACTTCAGTCCCAGATTAGGAGAGGGAAGGGCTTCTCCAGGGGGGAATTCAGAGCATATTTGAGGAGTGTGTGCTTAAATCCCCACTGACTATAAATAGACACTAACTCCTTAATTGAATTAACTATGTAATATTTGGTAGTGCGAATACCTCTCGCTCCCCACACATGCTCTTTGTGTCAAGGGCATGCGTGAATTTATTTGCAGCTCTTGTCTTCCTAACAAAGGAGAAATATTTAGAGAGTTGGACTGCGAGTCAAGAGCCTGTGTTTCTGCCCCTAGGTCTGAGTTAAGAAAAATCATTTAGCTCAGTGATCCAGGAAAATGAATGCCCTACATTTTGGCAGTAAAGCTGGATAACAGTTTCAAATGTTCAGCTAATAGATCTTGGGCTCCTTGGTCACTTAAGAGCTTTGAATACGTTATTCTGCACCTACAAGAGTGAGATGGATTTTATGCACTGCTGTCTTCAATGCATTTGAGGCCTTCCTATGAAAAGTTCTGCATTAACACATTCTACTCAGGGTCTTCTCTGAAAGTCAAGCTTTCCCTGAAACTCTGGCTTCAGTGTCAGGCGCTGAGGGGCTGACTGTAGCTCTGTGCTCCTTAAAAGGTATGGGCTCACTAACATTAAGCACGTAGGTTTTTTCATCTTAGTATCAGTCGTACATTTTTCATGTCTGACTCACGAAGTAATGGAAAAATTGCATTCAGTGTAGAGAAAATGTACTCTTTGTCAATCCCAATCAACTTTTAGAGCAAATAATTTAATTACAAATGAAAGAAAACAACAAAACCCAAGGAAAGCTAGTACTTCCCCAGATGCAAGAACATGTCAATTTGTTGCTAACTCATTTTGACTGGTGATATATCCTATATGATCTCCAAAAGTCATTCAAGTATTTATAATGATGTCAGCTGAAACAAAGGCTTGGAAAGACTCTGGCTTTATGGAATGAATTTCAAAACCATATGCAGGGATTTAGCTGTGTGACTCCCATTAAAAATCAGTAGGTTCCTGGAGGCTAAAATCCTTGACAACTGACCTCTGCCAACTTGACGCTCTCTGTGCCATCACATTAGAAAGTTGCAACGCTTATAGGTTAATGCCAAAACCCTCTGATGAGAACAAATAAGCTTAAAAAAATACCAAGCCAGAAATCACCTTGCTTCCATTGCTCTGGAAATAAAAAGCCAGCGAATCGAAGCTCAGATTCTGCATAATTCTTGAAAAAAACTGCATCCACTTTGAACTCCTGTCTGTCCTGAAGTTCACAGGCTTTCATCCTTTCGAGGTCTTTTTATTTCCAGCAATCTCAGCAATTCTGAGGGTTCGAACAGAGCAAATGTGGCAGACACCTTCTCTTGGGTCTTGGAAACTTAGTAGGGGAGCGCCTGGGGGCTACTGGTACCTCTGACCTCATGCAAACCTTTCCACCTCCCTACAGCCTCTTTTAGAAAAGGCAAGGTGTTGGAAAATAACTGCCAGCCACCCCATGCCTTGCCCGTATCTAACCTCAGAGACGAGGGTATGTTGGAAAACATGTTTACATGCTGTAGCTTACACAGTTTCAAACAGGCTGAGGCATTTTTTTAAGTATGTGTTAGAGGATCTCAGGAAAGGAAAACAAATAGTTGACTAGCTCTGGCTATCACGACTGCAAATATGAGTTCCCTTACCTATGGCAGGAATGAAAGGTTCAGATAGATGCACTTTTAAAACTAGAAAGGTTTTAGAAATCATCCTGCCCTTCTGTTAACTACTGCTCCCAGCTGCAGCCCCTGCCCCTTGGGCAGGTCCACCTCCCAGAGCTGGCTGAGCCTAAATGGCTTCAGTTTGCTCTGAAGTGAGTGAAGGGCTGTGACTCCTAAGTGGGGACAGGATGGCTGCGAGTCTCCTTCCTTGACAGCAGAGTCCTGACAGGCTCTCTGTCAGCTCCCAAAATACTGCAGTTTGCTGCTCTGTATATCAAATTAATCTGGCACTGATTTAGGAAAGGGAACCTCAAAGATGTCCTGCAAAAAGCCCAGCTCACTAAGGAGCAAGAACAAAAGAGCATTGACGAAGTTGCCTACCATTGGCATCTCAAGGACAGACATCCTGCCTGATTTACCTGCTTAGACGCCCTCCCCAGTCAATGGGTGATTCATCCCGTCAGTCATGTCTTTTGGGAGGGAATGAGTCACGCTCTGAGCCTGCCAAGCCTTCTCAAGGGAGACTGGATGCCTGATTTTGAGAGGAGCGGAATTATGCAGGCTAGAGCTGAACTCCAGTTACCATAGTTATTATTTCATCTACAAATCAAAACCGCGATTGTTGGGTCTGTTGTGGGGCCCTTCCCTGAGCAATACCAATACAAAGAATCCCACCAAAGTCAGCAAACACCAGCAAAACTCATAGTTTCCACTTGACACATGTCAGGGGGGGATTGGGCCCTATGCAGGAGCCTTCCAGCTCAGACTGGCATCCTCTCATAAAAATCACTAGTTACCCCTTTGATGTGTGCTTATCTACTGCTCTGCACTTCCGAAGGAAAGGGAGTTGCACTGGTTCCTGCGTGCTGAGGTATTTGCCTTGCTAATGAAGACGGTGCATATTCACTTTTGATCTGCCAAGAAATGGAAAGTGAAAAATTAAAGCTGATTTCCACCACTAATATTGTCACTGAACATCACTGCACTGTCTCCTGGTGGTGATCTATATGCATGCTGCTGCCGGAGGGAGCTGATGCCATATAAAAACATGTCAGGCTGGTTGGCCCTAGTGGATGCCTAGAGATACAAACTCTCCGATGCAGTAGTGCCCTGTCTGGGCTTGGTGCAAAGCTTGCTGAGTTCCATAACAGAGAAACAAAACCAGCATGTTTAAACCAACACCTTCAACGTTTGGTTTAAAACTGGATCCCAGTCAAAGCCATATATTATGAAAAACCTGGCATACAAAGCACCCCTTCTCTTCAGTAGGGAAATCCTTCCCTCTTGACCACTGTCGGCTTGGGTCTGCGAGGTGTATGGTGCACGAAGAGGTTTTTATCACTCTGTGTTGCTTCCCCGGATCTCAGATGGCCTGTGCACAGCATAAGCTGGTGGAGGCTCCTGTGGCTTAGCCTGAGGGTAAGGAGTCATTCAAGGGATGACACATCTGCTGATATAGAGCGTGGACTGGATACAGGGGAGATTCAAAATAAAACCCACCTCCCCTTAATGCAGCAAGTATCTCCTTCTTCTCTCCCAAATTTCAGAATAATGTCACTTAGAGCAGCAGAAATTTCTGTTGTTCCCTGGAACAAAACAGATCAAAACCTTGTCCGACTGAAGTCCCTGGCTAAAGTCATGAAAAGCAGGCTTTGACCCTAAGCACCTTGGGGTCTGATATAAAACAAGTTAGTAGAAAAGCTTCTATGGCAGCATGAACAGACTGTACATCACGATCCTTGATCTGTACAAACAAAAGAGAAAATGTGGATAAAAGGGGCTAAAGCCGCAGAGGGACCCAGTGTTTAATGGAGCTGCCTCTTCTTCTGTGTCACTGAAATGGCACTGGAGGACAAACACAAAATTCACATGGTCACTGGGTGCTGAAAACAGGTTTGCTGAAGTCTGGGCTTTTTAGCGTTTGTCACCTCTTTTGTACAGACTGTCCCCTCAGCCCTGTCCCCTGGAAGACACGAAGTCGTCCCACGCAGCCCTGAACCTGCCTGGCATCCCGCCGTGCATGCAGCATCATTCCGCTCGCATCGAACTCCCTTTGACTATATCTGTAATGTGTGAAGGTCATTGCCTCACTTCACACGTCTCAGCAGTGCTGTATTTCCACATTTAGCCACTTCAGTTTGTCAATATTAACATCTGTTACTATTTAACACCTGCCACTGCTCTAACGCACGCGGGCTTTAGCACACAGACACAGTGATCCAGCCTGGCACGCTGCTCCGCGTGGCGAGAGGAGGAGGGGACAAGCCACACGCTCCAATTCATCTGCTCACCCAGGGTGCCCAAACGCTGGCTTGCTCACACTCCCTGAGGAGAAAGGAAAACCCGAGAAGTGGCTCACCTGCCGCAGGGACAGACGAGGATCAGTGCTGGAAGCTGTTGTTTGCTCTGACGGAGTTGTAAGCGGCAGCTCTAGCCATGTTCCTGCCATTTATCCAGCAGATCAATTGTTTTCACTGCAGAGGTGGGAAAAAAAACCCAACCCACAACTCCAAGCTGTGAACTTTCTGTCAAGATTTCCCATAGTCAGTTTGGCCTTCCTGGGGTCCTTGTTATTATGAAAAAATAACAGCGCGTGAATGTGAGCAGCTCCAAATATTTGTGTGGCTCACAATTCATTTCTTATTCACCTAACTCTTTAACGAATAGGTAACGTGGCCATGACAGCTGAGCCATAACTAGAGATGGGCTGATGCTGTAAAATCCCTCTCCGCACGAGAGCCTTCCCAGAGTACAGTACTGTTGAACCCAAAGGTTTTCATGCAGACTTTTAAAGTTGCTCCACCCTCACTGCATACCGCTGCCAGCCCCAATTTTGCGTAAAATCCTGCTCTCTAGCATTTCCTACTGCCCAACCTTAGCTTCCCAAGATCCCTCACCTGAGGAGCTAGATGCTACAGTGCATCATGCAGTGATCAACTGCACAATGACTTTGCTGAAGCCCCAAGTCCCACAGCACGCACCCCAAACCAGAGCCGGCTGACTCTGAGCTTAATAGAGAATACATCAGGCTTTGGGAGTCAGGCTAATGCTGGCCACTGAAGGGCTCTTGATAGTCAAATAGTAACTTCAAGCATTATTTTGACATTGCTTAGGTGGCACAGCAAAGCACAAGGCCCCTTGTATTAGCACAAGACAACTGGGAATGTCAGATAAAGTAAGAATTGACTCGAAAGCAAACCCAGATGTTACATTTTCACTGTAATTGGCTTTCATTTCCACATGCCTTTGCATTTCCTGGTTGTGACTGCGAGCAGAAATACCCACAGAAAAGCCTGCTCCTGGAGAAGTGCCGCACAGTTTTGCAAGCTGAGAAGTCCAGAGAAACATCCAAATCCAAGGGAAGGCGTAACTAAACTGAAATCTGTTTAAATGGCTTCTTCAAGGCTCATCTGCCACTGTACATCACTGCCTGCAGTCATGATGGTGGCATCTCCAGTAGTCAGTACAAACCCACATAAATCAGAGCAAACACTACCAAACAGATGTAGCTGTTTACTGAATGCCTCTGCAACCGTTGGGACAAACTCAGTCTTTCTGCTGCTAGGTTTCTTCTGCTGAACAGGGCTCTTCATTTTTACATTCCCTTGAACTACATGGGATTTCATTTTCTCATGAGTAATGTGTCTCATGAAAGCAGTGTCCAACTGGGACATCATTACAAAGCCTCAAAACATTATTTTTGTAGAAAAATCCCAGTAGAATAAAATTCGTATACTCCTATTTAATTAATAGTGTGGACAATTGCTTGCAGATTCTCCAAGCCATGGCAATCAGCCAAGCTCACTGTCTTTAAAAGAGGTTTCAAGTATCAGAGTTTTCCACCCCCAAAACTCCCTCACTCCTCTGACAAGACAAATATGATTACTACTGATTTGCTTTACCTGTTCAGGTAAAAATCCAACAGTTCCTTGTCATTTCAAATAGCTGTCTTGAAATTCCATTGTTTGTTTAATATCTGTTTATTTGTTTAAAACAAGTTTTATGTCTATTCAGCTGTGCCTGCCTTGGGGGAATTTTACAGACTACTAATTCTGTGCAGACAATATCCACTATAAATAGTAATGACTGATCACCATATGAAGCAATTACAGTGTTTCTAGTCCTTCTCAGCCCCTAAAGAGGATGAGAAAGAGACAGAAGAAAGAAGGAAAAGGAAAAGGAAAAGGGAAGGGAAGGGAAGGAAAGGGAAGGGAGGGGAAGGGAAGGGAAGGGGAAAAGGAAAGAAAAAAGAAAAGAAAAGAGAAAAGAAAAGAAAAGAAAAGAGAAAGGAAAAGAAAAGAAAAGAAAGAAAAAGAAAAGAAAAAAGAAAAAGGACATATTCCTCCTTCCCCTCCCCTGCAAATTGCAGGAAGATGGCAAATCCCCATCTCTGTACAGTGATGGAAGCCATAGCACAGATAGCTACAGCTAGTAGGGGTAATGTGAAGAAGTTGAATTTGGAAACTTGAGAAGCTGATCTTGAAAGAACCAGAAATTTAAGCAATCCTAAATGCTTTCTCTTTCTCTATTTCTTCCAGCGTCTCTTTATTAAATTAGGGCCCTTCCTATACAATATTCCCTCTGCCTTCTGCAGGAGCACCAAGAATCTTTCACATGTAAGCTTATCATACACTTTCTTTTATTCTTCACTAAGGGACTGGAGGATATTGAAGGATATCAGCTATAGTATAACCCAGGGCAAGTATTAGGTAGTGCGCTTGATAGTCCTGTGTTGTCATCAGGAAAGTTCACACATCTAGGTCCCATGGCCTCAGGGGAACAAGTGATGCCTTGATTCAGAAACACAAATCTAAATGGTTGAAGTGTAAAATATTGGAGCAAGAAGCACTATAATGAGAAACTACAGACTATAATGAGAAACAGGCTAGAAATCTCTAAAGATTGTCCGAGAGCTAGTCATATGATGCTGCAAGTGATGGCTAGAGCCCTGAAAAACTGAACATGTAACAGGAAGGTTTTCACCAAGTAACTGAATAATATAAAGATGAAAGAATTAAAAGCTGTTGGTACAGTGAAGTTCAGCACTGGAGGGAAAAAAAGGAAAAAAAGAAAAATACTATTTTGATCGTTCTTGCACAGATTTTCACAGGACTGGGAACATATGAAATAAAATCTGACTTTCAGCATCTTCCTTTGCTTCTTTCTCCACACCGTGCTACAACCTCCTGTCCTTGCTGGTAAATGCAAAAGAAGTATTTGGAAGATATTCTCTAGAAATAGGAAAACATACACTAGTACACAAATGTGGCAATATCCAGACCTACCTTTGTAAGGATCTTTTAGGGCTTAACAATTCCTCTGTACAAATTTCCTCCAACTGGCCAGTTACCAGTTTGTACATACTCAGCGGTCCTTGACTATTGAATATCCTCAAAAAGATGAGCAGCAGCAGATTTTTGACAGATCCCTCTCACTCACGCACCAGAAAACAAGAAGTAATATGTGGGAAATGAAGTCAGATAAGCTTTCAGGCCTGCAAATTGCTTCACTTGGATTTCACCTTAGAAGCAAACTCAATCCCATAGCAGCATTAGCTGGTTTCAGACCACTGGATATCTGTCTTGTAATCAAAGATTTCACCTCTTGTCTGATACAGCTTTCTTTTGACATTATTCACAAATCAGAGAGAGCACCTAAATACAAATGTTGTCAAAACCAATGATTAAAAGAAGAAGAAAAATCTTCAGAAAGAGATACTACAGTTGCTGTTGAGCTTTGTCCTGACAGCAACCCCAGCATCTTTCAGTTGTCTTCAGAAAACCAGAGGTGAGAAAGGGAGAGATTTTGCCAGTGTGTGGGCTGATGGCATCAACTTCCAGCTGATGTTACCAGGCTGTGAGGACTGACAAGGCTTTCCCAGGGCTGAGGACCCACTTCTGAAACCATGATACACTCTGATCTTTAAAGTGTCTCAGAAAGAAATGTTCTCCATAAAGCAGAAACAAATTCAGATCACAGGTACAATAAATTTCATAACAGTGTGGTCCAGCTAAGCTAATTCCAACCCCAGTGGAAGGCTAATGAGGGAAAAACTACCCAAACATTTTACTTTCACTGTAACTCTGACACCTTAGTGGGAGGTAAAAGCAGATATTGTTTTCCTGGAAGGCACGTACATTCGTTACTGTGGGCAACGGCCTCCCCAGGTACACTGACTTGGCTTAGAGGCCATATTTGCAAGACATAGTGTTCCTTGAGTCCTCATTTCAGATAATTGCCCTCTATTTACCTCCGAAATATTCCCTGCAGACTTTGATTTTCAATGCAGTACTAACAGTTCATATTACTCCCAGAACATTGCAGAGGCATGGTGCTCACTGCAGACTTTAAAAAGAGTTTTGCAAAAAATTAGCAAAGTAAGTCATACATAACACTGGCACAAACGTTTGCTTCTCAAATGTCTCCAGCAGAATTACAACTAGGAAGATGACTAAGAATGTCTGCGTGTGTGTGGCACAGGTAGAGGCACCTAATCCCACTGGAAGAAATACAAAAGGTATGCAAGAGAAGAGAAATGTTCATCAGCACCAAAACGTCAAACTCACTACCTGAGCCAGGAGCTGTGGCTCATGACTGTCACAAAATTGTCTGGATTTTGCAGTGCTTTGGGGTCTGGCAGAGGGCCATATGCTCACAGTGTTGGAACAAGAAGGTGACTTTACAGGGACTCATCCTGAATAATAAGATTCATCTTTAGTATTCCCAACACACAACAAGAAGTAAATCAGGGTCTCCTGAGTAGGACTTGGAAACAAGGAAATAAGCTTTGATCATCTGTTATTTTTTATAAAAGGGGGAAGGGAAGATGTGGACTACAGAAATGCTTGTCCTTCCCAAGTACCAGATGTATTGTGCTGACAGTGGTGATCTTGGTGAAGGGAGCAAGCTGGGAAGAAAACGAATGGGAATTTCACAGAAGGAGAATTTTTCAGCTTCAGCTTTCCACGTGATTCTCCCACTCAGTTTTCTACTAGCAAAGGAATTCACTTGGACGTCAACGAGGGAGACTAGTCGTACTTCTTCTACCTGGAGAAACATGTCAGAACAAAATGGACATGTGAATATCTTAACGTAAACTTTACAAAATGCCTAGTGATTTTAAATTGGTGATGAATTCCAGGGGTAAAAGAATGGTGTCTTTAAAGGTTGCTCAGTGTGGTCATCTAAAAATCAAATCACATCAGAGTGTAAGCATGACAACAAGTCACAGGTAAAAATAAGGCCCCTGGTTTTGCTCATCGAATAGCCACATTGTACGAAATGATATTTCACCTATTGTACAGATACACACACAGAAACATAACAGTGATCAGAACTTGTAATGAGCAGAATTTGCATTGGTTTTGCCAAAAGCATGTAATGAATTAGTAATCCCCAGTAGAAATTAGAACACTCACATTTCCCGATAGATGAAAGAATGGCTGGAAGTTGTGGCAAAATGCTTTCCTACTTCAAAATGCTCTGCTGTATGGGAAAAAAAGGACAAAATGAATATGAACAAATTTTCATGAGCAGTGTGTTTCCCTTTGATCAGCTCTGCTAGGTAGTAAATACTATATGCACAAGTACATAGCCACTAATTGAATCAGCTGTATGCTTTAATAATTGGAATTGACTGAAGAGGCTTTCAGTGGGTATTTTCCCAGGACCCCTCTCCCCAGCATATCCGTTACATTTCTTGTCTTATTTGCTCACATTTCAATTTTAAATCCCGCCATTAGTAACATGACAGCAGCACTTTCATGAGACTGCCTGGGCCCAGCGAAGGCTGTCAGAGCTAACATGCTGATCCTAGGAAAGGGAGCCTGATTAAAAACCTCATTGTGTCAGCCAGGCAATCAGATGTTCATTATCCTATGACACACGACTACTGAAATGGAACATTCACATATTTTAAACTTGAGAGATTTGTACTTTAATATAATTATTTTTGAAAGATTCTTCATCAGAAAGGTTAATAAGAGCAATATAGGTTAATAACAGCACTAAGGCAGCTGACATAATCAGATAATTGACCTTATTGATATGTTAAGTGCCCTATGCTTCACCTTGGGATGTGTGACTGCTCTCCACAGTCAATTATCTTATAATGATGCCTGCTTCTTAAGGTCTTATTGCTTGAATATTGGACTTCATCCAAGGTTTTCGGTGTACCCCCCCCTTCCTCCTGCAAACCCTCTCCTGCAGGATTTCTGCTCCACTTTCGTCTAGGACTATGCTAACACATAACAGGCACTTTTCATAAATACACTGATGCAGAGAGTGTCATTGATTGCCTATAAATTGTTTCCTTCAACAAAACTGGGGTGGATTCCCATTGTCTCCCTTCAGTAGGGAACAGCCCTCTGCTCTGCACAGCCTCTCTGGGCTGCTCCCGGGCGCGGGATGCCCGAAGCACGGCCCTGCCGATGCTCCTTCCTGGCCAGCTCAGCACACGCTGCTGCCCACCAAACTGGAGAGATACAGCCCTTGAGCCTGGCATGACGGGGTGCTACGTGGTGTGTATGAAGCCTTGCTCACTCACCCTTTGTGGGATTTCTCCCCTGAACAAGGCTGCCTGCTCAGGCTGCCTTCGCAGATCCACAGTGATCCCTTTGCTCTTCACGTGACATCAAGAATAAGAAAAAAAGCTGTAACTGCATGAAAAGGAATGGTAATTTCCCCCCGATTTTTCCATCCAGGTAGGTGTCGTGGCCCTGCTCAAACCTGCATCTCATTCCCAGCCTGACTGCATGTGTGCCCACTCCAAACTATGCTGAATTTTCCAAATATAGCACATACCTACATAGGAATGAGGCTGGTTAGTAGAACATAGGGAAACCACTGGATTTCTGGGCTGGGCTGCGTGAGGAAGGTATGGGTCTGGGTGTTACCTAGCTTAACCCCCTTGACCCTTAGCTAGAAGTGGTGTTCTGGATGCTGCTGTTATCAATACATGCCCCTTAGTTGTGGAAAATGATAGGCAGACATGGTGGGGTCTGAATGAGCTCTTACTGTACGGCCACAGCACGTGCCTGCCTTGCTGCACACAAATGGGTGATGTGCTGGAGCTGTAATACACCCTGCACTGCCCCTGCCAGGGTTATTTCTCTTACTCCTGATACCCCAGGGAGAGCAAAGGAACTGCTGAAAATCAGTCAGTGGCAAAAAGGCTCGACAGTGATTAGAAGGGGCCAGTCCGGAGATGCTCCCGGGTCTCCCAGGCAGACTGCCCCTGGCCAGTCCCCAACTTTAGAAATCTTTCCTTAATCTGATTTTGCTCAAGTCCATGCAAATGGTGCTCTTATCTCAAGGGTGGAAAAACTAATTCATAACATGCCAGAGAGTTAGAAAGTTTTGGCTACATTTGGGTTTCTTTTTCTTTCTACTTGCAACAAAGTGTGCTTTGGGGGGAGTGGACAGGATTTTGGAAGAGAAACAAAAAGGCCTGAACTTTGAGCTACAGGTGCCAGGAGTTTGAAAAGCATTTGTGATCCCAGCATCTGCCTTGTGCATCCCGTTCCCCCCTCTCTATCTGCTGTCTGATCTCCCTCGCAGGCACCTAGGCATGCTCTAAAACAATTCATTTGCTCGACACTGAATCCTCTTGTCACCTAATGGGCTTAAAATTGGATAATATTCAGCTAAAAGGCATTAGCTAATTTTGTGAGAGGCCGAGTATGAATCGACACTTCTGAGCACACACCAGAACAGGGCTGCGACGCAGAGGCCAGTGAAGACAGAGATTTACTCTGCAACCACTGTGAAAATGAGGGTTGTAGGGGAAGCCATTATTTCTGAGGCATTTTCTAGATCTTCCCCAGCACGTCCTTGAAGCGCTCTGCGGTATTTTCACCTCTAACTGATGTAAATGGCAGGCCAGTTTAATGCTGTCCTGCAGTTTAACAAATGTGATGGCAAAATGTAATGGCAGGCTGCTATTTGGTAGCCTCTCAGGCAGGACCTTCCAGCAGCAATCTGCTGTGCTCCAGGCTTCTCACAGACATGTGAAATGAAGGATCGCTCTGCACTGTTTATTAGTAAACCTGTTTTCTGCAGTTTTACCTGATGGGACTGCTCTGATCATCATAATTCAACATATAAAATTTAATCTGTATGAGTTGCTATCAGTTAATATCTTAACAGGGATATCTTTGCAGCAGTATTAGCCCAGTAGTCCAATTAAGTTGCACAGGCAGGGTATCTTCCATAATCTCAGGCACTTTGAAACCTTTGGGGATGTATCTGCTGAAAGAAAATTGCCTCATCCTGGCACCAGTACTTTCAGCAAGACAATGCAGGGCTGTAGTTACCTCTGTGAGCCAAAGAATAAAAATACAAAAGGTGGATTAGGCCAAAGCAAACCAAAATAGCCCGGGAAATACTAAAATAATTTCCAACTAAATTTCTGTCTGACAATCTCCTGCCTGCAGGGCAGTGGGCACTGCCATTAGCTCTGAAGCCACGCTAGCCATCAAGGTCCCCTTAGTCCCCTCCTGAAACTGGCTTTTCATTTTCAGGGACGGAGTACAGATGGTCAGCTTTAGCTTTGGCACTATCCCTCTTACCTTGCTGCCTTTCATTCATTTTTAATACACCATCCTTGGACTGCTGGGAATGTCTGAGAAAATGTAGATGTCTGTGATTAAAGTGATGAAGAAGGGAGCCTACAGGATGCTTTTAGCTGCTTTCCAGTACATATGGAAACACAAAACACAAGGTGATCACATCTGGTCTAGGCAGAGTACTTGTGATGGCAGGAGAGGTTGCAGTTGTGCAATATGCTTTAAAGTTTGCAGAAAAGGAGACTCTACACACTAATAGACATTCACATTTTCAGCACTCTCCAGTGATAGGGTTTTACAGTCCTTCCCATAACATTATCTATTAGTAGCCACAAAGCATCCAAGCAGAACAAACGGTTTTAAAGGAACCAAGAAAAAATATGAGCTCAGAGCAACACATTTTGCTTCTGATCCATTACATAGTAGACCAGAAAAGTGAGATGGGCCCTGTTAAATATATCAGCCCGGTGATACATGGGGCAGGGGGAGGCACACCCAGAAGGACACATCTGACCAAGTCAGGTTTCAGGGTGTACTTGTTCCATTGACAAGTAAAAACATTAGTTGAAAATATCCTGGTGCTCTAGCTCTGCTCTGAAAATGATCCTCAGAAACCGATCACCTTTAGAGTGCCATGAATTTTTTGTCCAGGCACTTCTCTGGGAGGAATTCAAAGGAACCAAGGATTTGGCCTGAGAAGCCCAGCTTGCCCCCATGCCGGAGAGCTCTGCTCCCACTGTCAGGGTACTCCGTTTCCCTGCAGTTCTAGCAGGCTTTCAGGGACATTTGTTGGGATGAATTTCAACCTGTGTGTGTGGCGTCCATGCATTTCCTCCCTGCTGTACCAGTACACCTCTGTTAATGCCCAGTAACACCACAATAACTCAAGAGGAGCACCTCCAGTGCCCAATGTTGTATGCAGGCACAGGGAGGGAAAATCCTTGCCTGCCGGACATTTCAAGCTGGGGATAGACAGTGAACAGAGACAGCTTGCCCTCGTTTTATGAACAAAAGGTTAGCTGTACCCCTTTGGATAGGAACTGGATAGTAATTAAGAACCTGACTGACTTTTTAGACACTGAAGTAAAGTCTTTTGAAAAGCTCAGGGGTTTGGTCTGTTGTAATCAATTAAATTGATAGCTACTCACAGCAAATCTGGGCCACTGCCAGTGAGCTGCTGTGGCTCAGGAGGAGCAACTTTGGGGCTCCTCTTCCCCAAGGTGAGTCCATCTGCAGAAGGGATGAGATGTGCAGAATGGCTCAGTTGTCCTAACTCTGTCCCTGATGCTGCTCATGCTGGGTATTGAGTAGAAGCAGGCTTAGATCAACCCTGAATAGCACTGAAAATCCAATTTTTTCTCTTTGAATAAACAATAGCAGCTTACTAAGACAGCTTATGCTGTTCTAAAGCACCATAAATATTGCCAAGTTTGCAAAAAAGTAATGGCCAGCTCTCACAGAAATCACTGGGACTGTCTGGAGCTCATGAAGGGGAAAACCTGAGTAGA
Organism: Haliaeetus leucocephalus; assembly: GCF_000737465.1. NCBI lineage: Eukaryota > Metazoa > Chordata > Aves > Accipitriformes > Accipitridae > Haliaeetus > Haliaeetus leucocephalus. The sequence continues at coordinate 582,899 of NW_010972572.1, read as the reverse complement.
GGAGTGGCTTTTGGTCCACACAATCTGCTTATAAACACTCTGGTGGATTGGAGATACTAGAGAAACCCTGACCATGTAAAGCTAGTGAGCGCCTGGTCACCTGGGAGGGAGAGGAAGGAATGAGCAAGGTCTTGGTCTAAATTATTTCATCCCTGTGGAGAAAGAGGCTCCAACATGAGCTGAACCCTAATTAGGCATGAAGGAAACCTGTGAACATCCTAATCCATGCAAAACATTTCAATCGGAGTTCACACCACATTAGACATCAGAGAATCAAAAGACAAGGCACAAATCCCTGAGAAGCAGCTTCAGTATTTCCACTGCTTACAGAAGTGTTTGTTTTAGACCAGTGAGAATCTTTCGAGCAAGGACTCCCATTTACCTGTTTTACTGCATCAACTACCAGGACATTTATGACAGCATACAAATAATGCATAGCAGTGATTAATAAATAATAAAGCGAAGCATGGTACAAACTCTGAGCTGAATCCATTTCCTCTCCTAAACTTCTCCAGCACAGCCAACACTTGCAACTGCATTTCAGAAAACACACTATTTTTACAAAAGTTGAAAAATACCACTGTCATAATTAGATTTTCCATTAGGCTTGTGTGGCATAATTAAAAATATAATTTCTCTGTAAGCACACAGCAGTGCTCTAGGAAAAGGGTGTCACTACTTATTAAGGACATAACGCAGGTACTTTAGCTAACCGCATAAATTGATTAAGTACTAAATTAGGCTATGGAGTCTGATTGTTTTGAACAAATACCTACTTACTGCATGTGAAAGGACACATTGCCTTGCCTGTTGGAAAGCATAATTTATTCCAACAACTACTAACTTTACTGTTGAATACCATTTAGCTCTGTTCTCAGCTCCAGGTACCCAAATGCGTCCTATGGACACCACAGAAGCCACTTGCAGTGTTATCAGACAGGAGCAGTTCTTGAAGTTGAACAACTCTGATGAAAGCGAGAGCGTGGCAGGACACTGCGGGCAGGACCAGGATGTGCCCCTGTCCCTCTGCGGCTCCACGTGAGCCATGTAGCCACTTTGGGCATCTGTTTGCCCTCTGCAGACTGCAGATCATAATAGCTTAACCTTCCTTTGCAAGTACTGGCTAACACTCCTCCCGTGTATTTCTCACTGAGATTTACAAAGGAGCAGAAGGGAGCCAGTTGTTAAAATCAGATAAGCCCCTCTGAAATTCGTAGCTGCTATTATAAGCCAGATTTGACATACTTTTACTCAAGCAGGCTGTTGTGGTTTGGGTGAGCCCAAGTTAGGACTTAGTGGACTCTTCACAGGCGTGTGGGACACTCCCAAGTCCTCAAAAAGTCTTGGAGGAATCTCTGAAAAAACCCTCACAGCTTATATTTCCAAGAAGGACTTCTGCAGTGTTTAGAAACTCCTAAAGCAGCAGCACTGAAACGATGAACTATGGGCCTCTGCAGCCTCTCAGGACAATTCATCCAGCTCATACCCAGGCAATTGCTTGCCCACCATCTCAACCCCACTTCTGACATGGAGATGGGCAGGGAGCTGGCACGTAACACCCAAGTACAATGCAACTGTCCACCTGGGCGCAGCTGATCTGGTGCTGTCCCAGCAGTACTTGAGGAGCTCAGAGAGGAAGCAGAGCTTCCCAACGTGAACTTAAAATACAGCTGATGCAAGAAAGAAGTACCTGTCAAGCTGGTAGGATTTGAAACAATAAGCCTGATTCTCCCAGCACTGTGACTTCCTACTGTTGTGCTTGCCCAAAGTCATCTTAGCTTTTCCTGCTAATAAATGAGAAGACAATCTGACCCAGCATATTCATTGACAAGCTCTGTGGAAGAAACCTCAGGAATATTTTATTCCTCCCACATTAGGAACGTACAGAACATACAGAGAAATTTACCATCACATAATGATCCCTATTATGCAAAGAGAAGCTGACAAAATTTCCGTCATTACATCCCTGACAAGTACTCAGAACTGCGGGGGCTTTCAGGCTTTCTTCTGAAAGAAAAAAGACCTGCAAAGTAGCTTTAATATCTTAAATATGGAGCAGGAACTTTCCTCTCCTTATTCACAAACACCTTAAATACATCTCCTTCTTTCATAGCTCGTTAATCCCTACTCCTCTGCTCTTCAGACATTTAAATTCTTTTCACAGATCTAACACAGCAGAGGTGTTTATATCATGTTTAATCAGCACTCACCAGCTCTGAATGCCCCTCATGACCTTACTGGTTTTTGAGCGACCAAAGATTATTACAAAATCAGCTAAGTGCAATGGTGAGGACCCCACCAGAGCCTGAAGCCCTTGTGCCATTACCAAACCACAATACCCCCAACATGTTTTCTCCTATTTGTGCATCCAAAAATGCCCATCAAGTGGTTCAATTATTGAAACATTGATTAAAAACCTGAATCTGAAGGACAAGCAGATTTGCAGGGATTTAGCAACTTGCTCAGTATTACACTGTTTTAGGGCAGCACTACACATTGCAGGGTGCAAATCTGATCCAGTTACTCTTTGGTTGGAGCTCCATAGGGACCAACCCTGACCCCAGACCTCTGACTGATGACACTGGCCGGTAATTTGTTTTGTTAACTAGAGTGGTCTGCACACATAGAGCTGCCTTCCAGTGCCATTTCATCTTCCTCACTGCCATTTGAATACCAATGTAAGTAAATATCAAAGAAACGTGTGAGGAGCGAGCCTGTGGGGCTCATAGGCACAGCATCCACGGGCTATTTTGTCTTCCTTGCCTTTTTTTTGTCCTTTTCCATGTGTCCACATTTCCCCTCCTACCTCAGATCCACACTTTTGCTACCCTGATTTCTGTCCCTGTTCCACCACAGCTATTCGGAGCTTCTCAACCTGGGTCTCTTCTTTGCCTCTTTCCAGCCTCCCTAACCAGCTTTCTTCCCTCTGCTCCTCAGCAGAGGAAAGAGCAGAGACTGAGAAAGTTAATGAACATCACACCGGGGTTACTGCTTCCAGCACTCTCCCTCTCGCGTACACTGCGGGCCAGGCACACACGTGAGCCCCAGAGCAGTAATTAAGGGATTTTAGGAGGATAATGCCCTCGGAGGGCTTCGGCAGATTGACACATGGTATTTCTTCTTAATAATGACTGTCCTGAAACGTATCGGATCTGTGTGCTGCTGTGTTTCCGGCAATTTGTAAGAACTGTTCAATGTGTAGCCAGCTGGAACGCACAACAGCACATAATTGTTCTATTACTGCAGACTTCAATTGTTTCTCTTTTATTCATGAAATGGCCATTTATTGGAAGAAAGGTCCTTTTTTTAGATGCATTTTTACACAGCTCTAGATTGGACTTGCCAGGACTGAACAAGGGCAGACCTTCCCTTTTCTCACTGTGCTCTTGGAAGGAAAATGGGGAGCACAAATGCTGGAATTTTTGTTTTTTAATGGAGATGTTGAAAGCCTTTTACATTCTGCATTGGAACAAAAATGAGGCCTTTTGAAATGTTGCATGGGAGTCAAGGGAGGAGGCCACCCACGCTGAATGTGGGTGAGGCGAGAGCAAGGGTCTGCTCAGCCGCAGCCCTGAGCGCATCTCCTTTGAATCAACAGAGCGCCCAAGGACTGACGCTAGGGAAAGAATGACTGCTATCGCGAGAAGCCGCACAGGGCAAGGGGGGAAACCAGCTGTCTGGTGCTTATAGTGCTCACCTGGAAGTCAGGAGACGTGACGACTTGCACCGAGGTCCAAAGTGAGTGCCCAGATGGGAGACAGTGGTGCGAGTCTCTCTTTTAGACCAGCAGTTCCACAACAAGCCAGGAATTTCTTGAAAAAAGGCTCAACAAAGCCCAAGAAACCTATCCCATGCAGACTTGAAAAGCGTTGTAGAACTGACTGTGCTATCTTCAGAACTGTTTCCCGTACAATCAGTATTATCTTGATTTGCTAGTGTTTTACACAATGTAAGAGCCAAAGCCCAAACCCAGGAACCCCAGGTCTGAGATTCCTAATTCCCATTTCAACTGTTGTTCCCCCAACAGAAGAGCAGAAGGTGGGGGCCTGGCAAGCTGAGGCTGACCTATACTTCACTCTACAACAACAAAGTGAAACATCACATTAAAATGTATATACAGGAGGAAATACCTCTTGCTCTCCTAGCCTTTCTTTAAGCTATTGAAATGGCTTAAAAAAAAAAAAAAAGCAAGACGTAATTGTTTCCTGTGCAAACGTTGTGCCAGACTTTATTTTTATGGGCTGTATTTATTGACTTTAGCTATTTTTCCAGTATGCTGCACAGTGTTAGACTTGGCAGGAAGTCCTACAAAGTGAAATAACATCTCTGAAAAAGTGGGAATTCTCATTGTTTGGCATGGTCAAAGAAAACTTCAGCCAAGCAAACTTATGACCTTCTCTCATGTCAGACTCAAACTCAGGCCAGGTCAGCCACTAGATCAGACTCTTCACTCCTCTGAAGTCACCAAAAGATCCAAATCTGGGGTCTGATTCAACACCTAAGGGAAGCCATTTGCCCCCATCTGCTGTACACCACACTTCCACTAAGAGCACCTATTTGCGGATGCAATTACAAGCAGAAATTTGTACTTTGTGTAGATACTGATTTGTTTTCAGGGGAGCAAAATAAGACACCCATTCTCACCAGGAGCCATTACTGAGTTAATTGCAGTTGTTTAAGAGCTAGGTCTTAATGTGCCTGTCAACTCCAGGCACTTGCCACACTTCCCAGGATTTTGTATGCATCTGAGACAGATGTCTCCAAGGCAATCAGAAAAGTCCCACAGTATACACTGAAGAAGACAGAAGACAACTGAAGAGATTTGTGTTGGATGGAATGACAAGCTCAAGAGTTTAACTGCACATGGCATTTCTGGAAGCTTGCCAACTCCAAGTTTAGTGTGTTTTGTGTACTTCACTCATAACTGTTTATTGTGACAGGTAAACACTTGTTTTGAAAGCTTGCAGGCGTACTATTAAAACAGAAGTGTTCCTGACATAGTCAAGCTGTGCTGTCAAATGTTTATCTTCTGAATGATGAATGCTGGCTTTCTTTTTTGTTCCTCTCAGTCTGCGTGGAACAGATTTGAACAGTCTCTCCCAACTGTTTGGGCTCATTTCACCTGGGGGACATAGCTGAAAGCTGATGGGCCAGAGAGCAGCCCCGTAATTATCAGCCCATATGCCAATAAATGAAGGTGATGCAGAGAACAAAGGAGGAACAATAGGGTAAGCAAGAGCAAGCTCAGTGCCGGGTCTGTCTGCAAATGCAAACGCAGATGTTGAGCTTTAGAAACTATACTAGACTAGAGTTCAACAGAGAGGGCTATTTCCAGAGCTTTGAGCATCTTGGAGACACATATTTCACAAGTCAAATTCTGGAGACTTACACTAACTAAAAAAGTTAGAAGCAACTATAACAAATGTTTCACAATATTATTTTTTACTCTTTTTATTAAGTAAGAAACTAGAAAATCTGGAAACAGTTAAGTCACAGTACTGGATGTATACATAGCCTGTGAAACTTCAGACAATCATAAAAGTTATTGGCAAAAATGAACAAAGAATCTTATGGGTGAGAATTAAAATTCTCCACTTGGTGCAAATATGCCTTCTACAGAACTAGCAGAAAAGCCTGTGAAAGAGAGACAGTAATTTCTGTGTATCTTAGTGTAATTGCATATGTTAAAAGGCTGTGGAATTCAGCAATGATCCCATGGGCTTTCAAGTGGATTTCAGATATTTCACAGTGTGTCAGTTATAGATTGAGACATAAGACTTTGGGGAAAAAAGTACAATCTTTGATTAGATGAAATAGCATCAGATTTCCATGAAAATGCAAATGCTTAATGAATTCATTGCTAATGCCGTTCTGCTGCTTCTTTGTTCTGTTGCAGTGGTACTTCAACCATGGGTTTGCTGACCTGCACTGGCTGTAGCACTGGGGCCAATTTAACCAGCAGCATTGTAACGGCTACCTGCTGGGGGTACATGGACGAGAATGAGAATCAATAATTTACGTCTGATTTGAGGAAATCAGTCTGACACAATGCCTAAGCCATGGCACTGCCCACCACAGGAGGCGTTGGAAACGTTCGTCTCACACAGGAGTCAAAGGAGGATTGAGTATTCATCAGGATATTGAAAATACTAGGGATCAGAGGAATAAAAAAAACAACACCAAACCTGCTTCCAAGAAGGCGTTAAACAGTGAAGTGCAAGTGCTTAGACAGTATCAAATTACAAGGGCAAAAGAAGAAAAGAGCCCCTCATCACCAAATCTGTAAATTCAGTAGGTCTGCGTCCCAGCTTACTGTACAGAGGTTGGCCATACAGAAAAGCTTATACACTAAATTAGGCTATTTCAGCAGAAGGTGGAATTAGGACTTTACTGCCTAGGGAGACACATGTATTATACCTTTGATCCATGCTTAACACAGAGAATTTGTGCAGGGTTGTTACTCAGTGGAGTGATTGCTCTGAACCCATTACGGAGTGCACACATTGCATCCCTCTGGCAGGAACATCTGGTGACCCATAAACCAGCCAAAGCACCGGAGCTGTGGCAGAGCTGCTCGGGCAGGTTTATTTACAGCACATCAAAACTCCAGCCAGCAGCTCAGGTGGGCAGGCAGGCACTCCTGTGAGGTGCCACCACCTGCCGAGTAAGGAGGGCTGAACTCGCTTTGCTTGGAGCCTTCTCCAAGGGTTTGCGTTGCAGATCCCTTGGTCTGCATTGTGCGGGGGAGAAGGGGCTGGAGTCAGGGAGACAGCAGGGAGAAAAACCCAGGGAAGGGATATGGTGGGAGCTGGACTGTGACCGGTACTCCAGCTCCTCACAGTTTTTGGATGAGCAGAGTGAGTCTGTGCTGCATCAGTGCTACATGCCACGTTACCACTACAGGATTGGGTATTTAAGGTCCTAAGTGCAGATCTACTTTTTCATCAAACCATGGCCCTAGGAAGGGAAGCAGTTTAGACAAGGGGTGAACAAGCACTAGCCCAGCATTTACCTCTTTGTTTGATTTGCTCTTTCAGACTAAAATATTTCCCATTTCTTTCCCCCTTACAGCTGTTTCCTCAGATGTGGATGTAGCATGACATCTAAATATAAATCATCACAAGCAGCTGCTAACTTCAGTGCATGTCAGGAGTTACCATACCAGGGCCGATTCCTTGGGTGCTGAGCATCCTCACTACTCTGAACCCTGCTGAAGTTTGTACAGAAGCAGACTGGCTACAAAGGGGCTTCTGTCTTTCCTTCCTCCCAGCTTTAGTGATCAACAGAGCAAACTACTTCACCATTTTTCTCCTAATGAAAAGTTACTGTGTCCTGTGCAAAACAAGAGGTGATCCCTGTGCTGGGAGTCTATGCTAACCATCACTTTTGTCCTGTCAAATAAAAAGCATATGAAAAAGGCAGTAATAAAAAAACATTAAGACTCACAGAAGGCTTGTTAAATGATTTAAATCTTCATAATGTATAGCATTTTCCTGGTAATTAAGTTCGAACATTGAGTTGGGCTAAATGCTTACTACTGTTAGATAACACTTTAAATGTTCCCTCACACACTCAGATATTTTTTTCTCTACCACAGCCCTGACAATTCAAGGTAGTTGCTTTGAAAAGCACAGGAATTGCTTCTTATTGATGAGGCACAGCATAGCAGTGCAAAGTCCATTTCACACTCACCTTACACCGCTGCACAAGCTCAGCCAGACCCCAACTCTTGTAAAAAGAGATCTGGTTGGAATATGCAGCTTCTTTGTCAAAAAAGAACAGAAAACTTGGAAAGAGAGGAGAGGAGTTGCATTTTTATGTGAAGTGGGAGGAAGAGGAGGTAGATGCTCTCTGCTCATGTTTCTATTTTATTTTTCTAAAGTTTGCACTGAAAAACAATTTCAAGAGAAAGTCCTGACCTGCCTTGGTAATTTGCCCGTAAGCAGAGATCAATGGTTGTTCCCATTTTCTTTCCCATTTCTTCCTCCCTCTTCCTGCTGTTTTTGCCCTCCTATTTATCTGCTCTTGGTTTACACATTCCAGCTTTTGTTCTCAGCTCGCTCTTGCTTTCCTGCCCTCTCAGTATTCAGTTACATCCAGCTACACCACCCAACACATTCTTTACAAACAGTTCTTTTTATTAGAAAAGCCTGATGCCTTCTACTCAGAAGTACAATATTCAGATGGGAGGGTTTGATCCCATGCAGTAAAAGACAACCATGCTTATCACACCTACATACATAATCCCATCACTCACAAGCCCATCTGAACAGCAAGTTGTCCAATTTAGACTGCAATCCCATTAAATATTTTGTTTTAAATGCAACCATTTGCATTTAAGACAGTGTTGCAAAATAAGCTAGGTAAATGGATGTGATGCACACATCGGCTTTGCAATTTGGTCAGCTAACCTACAAAGCCCCAGTAGGTTAACTGACGTTGCTAACTTGCTTGGCAAGGGAAAAAATATTTAGATATTCAGTAAATGCTTCAGGTGAAGCCTTCAACCACTCAAAGTTACACAAAAAAATTCTTGAAATTTAGGTCTATTTTCAAAATCCTCCCAGGCTGGCTTCATGTATCATCCAAGTTGAAACTGTTCTCATGATATATTATACATGGAGGCTGCACTACATCATCAGAGTTCTGACACTGCCATGTTCAGGGTATGCTAGGATACAACGTAATGAATTACAACAGTGGACATTGACAAATAGACTTTAGGGGAAGTTTAAATTAATTTTTTTAGCTGCTTGCAGTTGGCTTAGAAAGTAATTTTTATTAAATAAACTAGTGGGAGAGTGGGCAGATTCAGAGCCCTTGAGAAAGGGACTGGCAGAGCAGAGAGAACACAGGACAGAGAGCAAGGAAGCAATTTCAGCTCTGAGATTAACGTGCTCTGTGATTTTGGAAAAATCAGCTGGGCCAAATCCTGACTGTGCTCGCCCACAAGCATGCAGCTCTGCTGAAGCACCCATGTATCTGGATGAAACACTGATGCCAAGTTCATAGGTGCAATCCCATGTCTGTGGGCTGGACATCAAACAATTCCCACTGACTTCAGTGGTGTAATATATTGCTGTAAGCACCTGGTATACAAGGTATATTGTGTATCAAAGGGATGCAGCAGATGGGCTCTCACCTGGAAAATTCATAATCATCCAATTATTTTTTTTTCATAAAAAATAAACCAGTAATAACAATAAGAAAAGGATAAGGTACAGCTGATAAAGCCAAACAAAAAAATCTTAAATGAGAAGCAAAAGCTAGTACCTTCAAGAAAGCCCAGAATACTAAACATCTTTTCCCTCTAAAGGAATCTTTTGTCATTTCATGGGGAATCAATTAACCACAGTGTCTTATTCAGGTAGACTTTAGATTAGTACCATATCCCTTCACTATAGATAATTAACCTCAGTTTCTGAATTAGCAGCAAAATAAGCCTGTTATTAGTTTTTATAATGACTAGAACTCAATATTTTGGGTAGTTAAACACCCAAGAGTTTAAATTAAAATAGACATCTGACAGAAATCCCTAAAGTGTTCTTCAGATCATTAATACTATAAATTCCACAGTAGATTGAACTGACAATGTTCCCTTTTCCTTCTGGAGCACTCCAAAGGGATGAGCTACTCCCTTGAATCAGCATTCAGTTTGATCTCTGAAATAATCTCTCCTTGATACCTAAAGCCTCAAGGCCAACAGCATAGTTAAACTCATATCCTCCTCTTATCAGAAGTGTTATGTCTAGTGAAGTGAGAAAAAATAAATGGAAAAGCCTACTTTCCTGGTCTACCTACTGACTGCTCCATACATTACCAAGACAAACTGATGCTCATATCCTAGAGCAAAATCTCGGCAAGGGTCACAGCCCCAGGCAGCAGTGTGGAGAGAGTGCTGGGAGAAAGGGGAGACCATGGAGTTGTCACTGCCTCCTGGGCCACAGGGAGAGAGCGGGCTGTGCAGAGCTCCCATGTGATCCTAAATGTGCAATTGGTCTCTCCACACCTCAGGTCTCCTGCAATGGAAGTGTGGGGCACAAGGGTGAGAAGCACGCCCATGAGGCAACAGGGCTCAAGGATCCCAAGGAGATGCTGCTTTATCCCCCTGCCCCACAGCTGTATCATGTCTGTGTGTCTCATCCCTGGGAGATGCTCTTCCTCAGCACCCTAACACTGCTCACCATCAAAAAGCCTTTCTAATACCTAGCCTGCATCACTTTTGCTATAAAAGGAGCCTGTTACTTGATGTCCTACCTATATTTGCCTTTTCTTCCCACCAACATGACACTGAGACTTGCTGAACTTCTGGTCCAGTCTTTACTTTCCTCTACTCATCAGTTCCCTTTCTGCAGAACCACTGCCCCTTTCTCATCCTCTGTGCATTGATTATTCCAGCCCAAGTTTCGTGCCTTGCACTTGTCTCTAATTTAATTCCCTCCCCCCCCCCCCCCCCAAACCATTTCTGCTATTTGTTGAACTCATTTGAATTCTCATCCTGTTGTCCAATATATTTGCAGTCCCTCCTAGCTTGGTGCCATCTGTAAATTTAATAAGCATACTATCTATTCCATCATCCAGGTTGTTAATGGAAACATTGAACAGAACCGATTGCCTTCCCGTCCCCAAGCCTCAGTCAGTCTGTCTGTCCCTTTTAAGGTCTTGCAGGGGATATTTCCCCTGCAGAGAGGTGGAGGTACCTCTAAACATTGACTTCTGTGGAAACTGTTACATGTCCCAGTGGGGTCAGTGAGTGTCAAAGGCGGCAACACAAATTCTGAATATGCTGCTCAGTGCACTGCAGATCTTACCAGAGGTGCGCTTTATTCCATTTTAGCTCCAACCAGCTATGCATAACACCACAAAGGAAAGAAAGAAAGAATAAAAGCTCTAGGGATTGTCCTGCTGCAAGTAAAATGTGTATTCTAAGAGAAATGAATGTTTACCTTCCCATTTATGTGAATCAATTAGCGATAAATATCCCCAGGGCATAGAAAAGACTAACAGAGATAACAAAGGATATGCCCCAAATAATGGAGGATTAGAAAAAGGCATACACAAGTAATAAAATATCAGCTACAGATGCCACTTGAGAAGATTGCAAAACAGAGAAGAGTAAGTAGCTGAAGAAGGAAAGAAAGCAGAGGTGACGAGAAAATTGCAGTAGCAGTAAAGATAAATGATGAGCGTGCTTTTTGGCTATATATGCTAGAGTTAAAAGAGTTCAGTGTAGAGACAGGAAGGTCTTCAGGAGAATAGAAGGGTAATTTATAAACAAAAGAGGCAGACAGGTCTTCTATGCCCAAAAATAAGTCCCTTTTTTTCCCCAGTTCTATCAGTTGCTCTAAGAAAAGATATTACCTTTCCCTACAAACCTTACCTCTTGACAATACTGAAATAGAAAGATATATTTGCCCTGGCACTCTGAAAGGACAATGGGAAATAGATGTCGAGAGCCTAGAGAGGAAGAAACATTTTAAGAATGAAAAAGGACCAGAGTTAGAGCTTCTCAGGAATTACATTTTATCTCATGAAAAATGTCACCAAAAAGGAATAAAAATTGGTTCCCCTTTCTCAATAGCTTCATTTTTGCCAGAATGTTTTTATCAAAAAATGAAATCTTTTCATCAAAAACCTCTAGGCCCCCAAACAAAACATATGTAGCTTTAAAGCAAACTGAAGTTTCCTATTTGGGCCTTTTAGGGCTTTGTAGCATTATTGCAATACAAATCATGAAGAACGAGCATCTCAAGGCAATTTAATTTTTTTTTTTTTTTTTAAACCCCTTACTAGGCCTTTAATATTGATTTTTGCTGGCTTTTAAGCAAAACCAGTAATAAAAAGTGGAGAAAGAACAGAAGGTGATCTGGCTTCATGCAAGGTGGATGGGAAATGCTGGGGCAGCATGGGCGCAGGTAGCCATCCATTGCTGGGCTCAGGTTGGGCTGCTACAGGGGACATAGGCATCTGCAAGACTTGCACTGGCAGCCCTTGGGGAGAGGGCCAGAGGACAGAGACCTCCTAGGTGTTGGCAGCAGTCTAAAAGCAAGGATCGGTGCTTTTTGGTGCCAGCTTCATGCCTTCATCAGCATCACCCTCTCTGGGATCTGGTCCTCCTTCGACATCCCCCTTCCCACAGGATGCATCTGGCCCTGGGTCGCTCCCAGCTCTTCTCCACCCTGCCACTCTTGCTCTGGACCAGCAACATCTCATCCTGGGCTCATCTGCCCCACCTGGCATCTATCCTACCCAGGCCTTGCTGACAGTAAAGAGCAAAAAGAGTAAACAGGGAGTAAGCCAGGAGGCAGGGGAAGAGCTGTTTTCATTCGGGGAAATTTTGTTGCTGTTTTTGGTTCTCAGCATGTCAGCAGAAACTCAAGGCTTGTCAGGAGGCTGCTCCCAATCCAGTAATTACTGGAGGTACCTCTAACTCGGCCCTGTCTTGATCTTACACTGTGTGATCACTTTATTATTCAGTTTTATTTTATTATTCAGTTTGATTTGGCAGCTGCCTGAGAAACCTAAGGCTACTCAAGCTGTATATTTTAAGATCTTTAAAATCTGTTGATATAAATTCTTTTAAAGTCTTCAGGCTTGAGTCAACATTGTTAATTCTGAAGCTCCAGCCCATCAACTTGGCAGGACACTTCACACGCACATGCACACATGTACGCACACAGCTCTGCAGCAGCTTAAACAGGGATCTCACTGCAGAAGTTGTGATTTTTCCTCTGGCTCACAGCCAGCCTGACTCCAGGGCATTGTCCGAGGGCTTCAGTGGAGGAGAAGAAGTTCAGCCATTTGGACAGTGCCAGAACTGGGCACTTACGAGGAGAGAAAACGTGATTCCTGGTAGGAAATTAAAACAAAAGCCCTGTTTACTTCACAACTCCCTTTTGCTCTGGTGGGGATATGGGTGCTAACCTGCTGGTTCTTCTTTTAAGGCTTGTAGTGAGACTTTCTCAGACACATCAAGCACCCTCTCTCTCCCCATCTCTGTAACACTAGGGGGAATTTTGGACCCTTCTCCAGGTGGAGGCTATCCCTCTGCAAGAATCTAAGAAAACCCCTCACCTTGCTTTATTGGGTCCTTGGATCTCGTCTCTTCAAGGGAGAGATCTGCAGGTTGTTTAATGTTCAGGTTTGATTTCCTTCTGTACTTTGATTTCAGATTACTCACCCTCTTCTCGGCCTTTTCATGATCAAAACTAAGATCCAGCTTCCCCCCTCTGACTTCAAACAGTTTTAATCCTGCCTCCCTAACATCTATTTTCCTTCTAATTCCCCAAAGAATTTCTCTTCTGGGATCGCCCCTGTTCACATTCTCTTACATGTTCAAAGTCCTTCACATTCTTCTTTCATCCATGCCATGCTCCCCTATCACAGACCGCTCTGATCACACTTCTTCAAGGGCAGCAATGTGTATTTTCATCCACAACTGTAACAGGTTAGAAGAGCTGGATCCTCACTGCTGCACTGTGTTCACACATCAGAGGGCCAAAGAGAGCCCAGGAGACAATTCAGCTGTTCACGCAGAGGCTTAGCCAGGGCTCTCCTGCTTGGAAACACTGCAGTGGTGCAAAAGGCTTTGTCCATACACAGAATTACTCCTGAAGTGTAGCAGGGGTTGGCATCCAGCTTGCATCTGGCAACCACAGCACAGTAATCTCATCTTCTGTCCACTGGATGTTGGAGGTCTTGGGGTGGGGGTCACTCTTTGTTAAAGACAGGAGACACAGGTAGAACTCAACCGCTCAAAACACATTTGTTTTTATTTGTAGGACTTGATATTTCCTTTAATGTAGCTCTGCAATGTTGTCACCTCATAATCAGCAGGTTGAAAAGGTATCTGTCACTACTAAATTACTACATACCGTTATGTGGCTTTGTTTAACTGTTGTCACCAACTTCACTTTTCAGTGCTGTAATTAGTCCTTTAATTAGTCCTCACTTTGCTGCCAGCAGTGCTCCCCATCTCTTCTACGCTTTCCAATGACAAAACCCCTCCTGTGATACCTCCTGGTACGTGTCTTCTTTCATAGCTGAAGGACTAGTAGCCCTTGAGCCCCATGTTACCTGCAGGTCTATGCTCTGCTACAGCTCATACGAGGTTCGGCTGTAGCTTTCTCACAGCTTTGCCACTGCTGTCCTTTCAGCCTTGCTGGCTCGGGAGCGGCGGCAGTGGTGGTAGCCCTGGGCTCTGCCCTTGTCCCTGTGCTGAGCAGTGGGGATCGTCCACACCAAGGTTTCCTCAGAGCTCTCACTTCTCTGTATCCGCACTGTACTGCCCAGATCCTCCCGTTTCCTCCCATTATAAAACCATGTCACAGGACAGTGCACAGTGTTATACAGTTCCCTTTAAAAGGTCATTACACACTTTTCTAGCAAAGGGTTTCTAACCCCTATCCCAACAGTGAACACATCACCACTTTTGCTCCTGCTGGATGCTCTGGCAATGGCAAGCCATCTAGGTTAGGTCCAGCCCTTACAGAAACTGCAGTATCAAATCCCCATTTCCTCTGCTGTTCCCATAGGATAACGCCTAAGGCATGGCAGAAATCAGCAATAGCCCAAATCAAACCCAAGAGCTCTCCCATAAGGAGTTTTTCAACATTCATTACAAGAAACAAATCTGGATCATTTTGTGGTGCAGGGAAGCTGGAAGGGAGCATGAGGGGGCCAGACAGCCAGGAAGGTTTGCGCCAGCCCTGCTGCAGCACTGCTCGTAGCTGGGCAGCTCACCTGCAGGAAAGGAAAGCAGCACACCCCAAGCCACACCACGGCCCCTGAGGAGCATCTTCCTTGCGAAACCTGTTTTCGGACTAGTCCCCCCCCTCCAGATTTTAATACCCCGTTGATTCACATCATCTTTTACCTTTGAAAATATTTATTAGAGGCACTTACAAGATAAAGTAGTGCTCACATTCCAGCGTTAATATTCTGTTTTACATCAGTTCTCATACATCTCCCTTCTCATCCTAGCACTTGGGTACTTTCCAGTAGTGAATTAAGTAACATGCCTATATCTGTCATACATGGCTTGTTCTTCCTCTTTTATGATAAAAAGGACTCCAAATATCTAAGTATGAAATCTCCCTTTCTATCAGCATATTTCTTTTTTTTCCAGGAGACATCCTCCTGGTAACTTGGCATATTAGCCGCTCTGAATCAGAGCTATAGGATTATTCCTCTAGGCCATTTTTCTTCAGTGTGGAGGCATGCATATACGCATTTGGAAAAACAAAAGACAACTCAACCTGCTGTTAGAGGACTAACAACTTCTAGGGCTATGATCCCTCTTGGCAAATCTTTCCCTTTAGGAAGTGTAAGAGAGCTGCCAGCTCAGCATCCTCCATCATTAATACTGCTAGGCTTTAAAGCAGTGCTTCTGGGTTCACGCCTGAGCCTTGCTTACAAATGAGATGGCTCTGTGTTCAATAAGCACCTAATACAAACACACTGATTTTCTTTTGTCTTCCTGTGGACTTCATCATATCCTGTGTCAGGCCCCTATCTTGTCAGACAACTTTTGATGTGTTCAGGGACCTAAGACAACTTGAATCAGTGAGGGTTGGATGTGCAAGTATTTTGGAATAACCCTGTCTGCCATTTTGGGGGCCCACATACCTTTTAAGATCTGGCCCTAAGTGATCGTCCACTGGAAGTCTATAGCTCAGCCATGCAATTAATCCAATTCTGCTAAGTTTTGGTCTGATGCTCTAACCTCCAAGACCATTCTTTCTCCCTGATAATACAGATGGCAGAGTAAAGCCGTTTAAAGGATGAGGCATACTGGATAAGGAGAACAGCCTAGCAAGCGTAATGGAGACTGGGGTAGCGTAAACTTTAAATAGCTTTTAAAATCATTAGACTAACAGTGTGTAAATGTATAAAACCAGTCAGTCTGCACATCGCTCACAAATTCGCTATCGCTGGTCAATTGGAATCCCGGAGAAGTCAGTGTTATGAGCCCTAATGCATTGTATTTAATGCTGCAGTGGGGCTCGATGTACTAATTACATGTAAGTTTTCCAAGATTTCTGCCGGGAGTATTTCACAGAAAAGATAATTGTTCTTTTGGGGGTTTCAGCACTGGTTTATTTAATTATGTTGGAGTTTTCATATATATTGTGAAAATGCTAGCAGAAAGAAAACTGTCTTAGCCAGGTGGTGAATATACTGGGGAAAAGCGAAGCAGAAAGAGATTTGAGGAGAAGGCTGAAGATGATCCTGGCTGCTGAAGGCATTCAGGAGCTTGGAAGGGACCAAATGAAGAACAGATGTAACCTGTAACAGGAGCCTCAACTTCCCAAACAGCACTGATGCTTCCTGGAGTATCACCCAGGGTGGGGAGGATGCTAGCTGATAAATCCCTGACAGCACCAAATACGTATGATGTGAACACCTTCCTCAGCATCAGATAGAAGAGATGAAAATGCTGCTAAAAACCTGTCATTATTTACCCCAAGAAATGCCCAGGAAGCTTCTGGTTTGATCCAGGTGTGCACTCGCCTTCCTCCCTACCTACCACGTGAGCCTGAAGTAAAGAAACGTCTCTTGTGTTTATATTTCACCCAGTCTTGTGAAGTCTCTCTACCTCCTTCCTTCTCACTGCAATTACTAATCTGGATTAAGAACACCCACAGTGGAAGGACAAAATGGCAAATCGCAACAGTTCACTGGTGAGAAACTAAATGGGACATCGGTCTCCAACCTTGACTCAGGGTTACCTATATTAAAAGTACTGCCACATGGCAGACATCAGAAGCTACTAATTTCAGCAGCAGCTCTCACAGAGGGGAACTTCCCAAAATAGCACTGCTTTTGCATTGCTACCATTAAAAAAACAGTTTCAAATTAAATCTGCTCGTAGTCTGCTGTTCATGCAAAGCTAGCCCTAGAAAGGTCTAGTCTGATAAATATTTCACTTAATATGTCTGAAAGAGTTTCAAAGTTCTGGAAGCATCTTAATTCCACATTCTCAAAATGAAACTTTCAGACTTTTAACTTTCTGCTTTGAAATAACATTTTAAAAAAATTGTCTTCATTTTACACCAAAAAAGAAGCCGTTTAAAGGATGTCAAAGTTAAGATAAAATACTTTGGCTCACCTCAAGAAAAGGTTTCTATTGATCTGATCTGAATGACATTTCTTCATTCATAAAATTCACAGACAAGATTTTTGGGAGGAATCCTGGAGCAGGCTGGGAAATCCTTTGAAATCACCTAATTTCTCATGAGCTGGGAAAAACATCCTAATCCTCACTAGAAGAGACTGAAGAAACATTTTGACAGGCAGCCTTTAGTCAAGGGTAACAGAAACGATTGCTGCTGTCTCTTGCTGTTTCAGAAATAATCCACAAGAAACTGGTGGCTGCCAATGAGGAACAGCTGTTCATTAACAGACCCAGTCAAACTGATAGCATAAAAACCTGTTTTCTGCCAAATTCAAGGGGAATACACGACAGAAACACCTTTCATACCATGTAGGAAGCTTCTACATTTTCAAAAAGCAATATTTGTGCCAATTTTACCGAGATCATAAAACTAGTCAATTCTTTTTTGACTCCCACCAGCGTAAACTGAAGTCAGTCGGATTCAGCACAATTCACTTCTCTCTTACAGCTCACGAGGCAGTTCCTTAAACAAATGGTAGCACAGGCTAATAAAACAGAGCAGTAATAACCATGAATAAACTGCTCATTAAAATAATAATACTGCTATCACTAAAAGAATAATGAAAACCTCTTTTACATAACTCTACTTGCCATGATTATTCTGTACGGAGCGATACAGGAGGTTGGACAAGGCATCTGAGGCTGCAGAGGCAGCCAAGTTGGGAAGGCAGTGAGCACCCAGTACCCAGCTGACCCTTCATTCCAAGAACACCCCCAGCTCACACTCCTGTATCCTATTGGCTTCACCTGTTTTTCCACTTTTTAATTAGCCCTTTCAACTAAAGCCACCTGAACCCATTTCTTTTCTAGATGCTGAAGTTTTGTCTCTGCCCACCCTCCCCTTTTCCTATTCATCTCAGTGCTTTGGATAATTTTTTTTCCTGAAAACACTGTATTTCAAATGAATGTGATAATCTTTAGTTAAGGGTTAATGAAATATTTAACCTCCGGTTTCCAAAAATGGGTCCCATGTTAGCGTAAGGAAAATGAAGCAAGCATGAATATTTGTAATCCTGGGTGTACTGACAATCCACTCAAGGCTGCATACCTGCAAAACTTAAATGAGTTTCAATTGACTTACCTCTCAAGGTTTGACTGAGCAAAGATAGAGGCTCAGCAGCGGCTGGAGCCAGCAAGTCTTTGCCTAAGGAAGGGAGAACTTCAGGACTTGGCTCTGAACACAAAGCATTCTCGAAACACATTTACATTAACCGTAGGCTTTTCAATTAATTTGAAACCCCAAAATTGTACTTGATTTTCCTGACAGCCCTGCTTCCATACAGCTGCATTAATGAGCATTCAGTTTTCAAGAGCTATAAAGAGGCCCTGCATAACTCTGGTCCTTTACATACATGGTTATGGTGGCATTTCCTAGTGGTATGACAGTAAGTCAGAGCAGCAACTCAGAGCATCAGGTTTATATACTAGCACATAAATGAGTATGTCTCCCTTGAGCACTACCGAGGGGAGACAAACAGGTTCCACAACCAGACTTCAAGATTCCTCTTCTGACAAAAGCCTACATCTACCTACGGGATCACCACTCACCTACATAGGCCGGTCTCAAGCAGGGCACAGAGAGTATTAAGAAGCCAGGAAAAGAGTATAAAAGAGCTTAAGGCAGAAAGAGAGACAGACCATCATGTCCAAAGGAACAGCACAGAGTGACAAAAAGCAAAATATTTAACCTAAAAAGGCAGAATATTTAGCCTAATGAACTCATAGGGAGCTTTGCTTTTGAATTCAGATGAGCTCTCAAACAGGAATTTAACCAGGTCACCAGTTCTGACATCAGAACCATGCAATAAATGATGTTGCAGTTTGCTGGCACATGTGAAAACAGGCATGGATTTTCATTCGGTAACAAACTGAAATTATTTTTTTTTATTATGTTGGACAAATGTTTTTTTAAATCCATTTTTTTAAAAATCCATGGCATTTTGGATGCATAATTCTTTTGGCATTAGGTAAAATATTTATTTTTAGTTGAAGTTCTCACCTTCTTCTCAGCTTCCAAAAACTGCAGGAAACTGAAACAAAAGCAGTTTTTAAGAGAACTCAATTATTAGAATAAATATTGGACTATGGTTTTACTTTATTCCTCCCCCTCACTGCCCCCCAATAAAGAAATGATTTTATTAAATGTTCAGTTATTTCTTGTTCAGAAATGTTCTCCTACCTCTGATTCACACAAGTTCACCAGAAGATAACTGATATCCCAGAACTGGACAAATCTTGGCTTCCATAAACATATACCCCTTTCCTAACACCTCCCTGTACACAGGACAAATCCTGGTCTGGGTCTAGTGTTCACTAGCAGTGGTATGAGAAGGAGCATCAACTCATTAAACCACCAGAAACCTCAACTGCTTCCTGTGGTGGGGCAGTTTTGCTGAAGCCCAGTGGACAGTTTTATCAATATCCGATAATTTTTAACAGCCTCTGCTTAGCAGGAAGGGATGCAGGGACTTCAGCTCGCCCAGCCCAGCCATTCCCACCACCTTGCCTGCAGGCCAGAAGTGACTATAGGCAGAGATCCTTCAGACACCATGCAGGAGGTAAGAAATACAATTTCCCAAAAGGAAGGCGGGCACACTCCACATGTGGGACCTCAGTAGTGTCCAAGCAATGTTTTCTTGCAGTTCAGGTCTGGAGGGCAGTCCAGAAGAGGTGGACTTTCTGCAGCACCCAAAAAAGATCATGCTCGATCCTGCTTTCTTACCCAAGGTGACAACATCCCAACACACAGAGAAAACCACAGGAGACTCTCAGGTACTCCTTTCTGCCTGTTTGTACCTTGGTTTGCTTGTGTCCTATTTGCAAAGAGCCCTGGCAGTATATCTCTGCATACACAATCTACTGAATATTTCCTAGACAAGTATAAAACATATTTTAACTGCTGTACCATAATTCTCTTCTTTTAATTAGAAAGCGTGCTAAATACTATTGTCCTTGGGGATTCTCACTGAACTAGTCAGGTTTCTGATCATGGAAGTTTCGCGTTAATGAGACTTTTAGTTTGACTTACAAAAGCTCTTACATTTACACAGCAAGGCTTTTAACTTCAAAGTCCTTGAGAATTGTTGCTGTGTATCTGCCTTGTCTGGGGCCTTAATTCACAGTTCTGGTCTCTGTTTATTATATAGGGAATGTTTTGTTTAGTGTTTACAGATATATATTTACAGCTTTTAGGGATATTAGAGCTTATACCAAGCTCCATTACTATAAACACTGATCAAAGGGAGAGTTAAGTGAAGCTGAAGCACTAGAGGAAAATATCTCTGCAGTCACCATGGGAAAGGGCAACTGGGAGAAGAGGGGAAGCTGCCTGCCTGGTTACGCCACTTCCAAACCCTCCAGCTCTTCTCTCTGCTTTCCTATCCTGCCCACCTGCAAACTGCCGACCCCAAATGCATTTTGACAGAGCAGGGAAAGCACCTCAGTTCCTGCAAAGATTAGCAAGCATGCATTTGCTTGGCATTGTCTACATTCAGGCGCATCCAATGTTTTTCAAGCTCCAAAAAGCCTGTAAATGCCAAACGAGAGGCAGCGCTGAAGTTTCTGTTTTTATTATGTTTCCTAGTTTCATTTTTTTCCTGTGGGAGACAGAAAGGAAGTTGTTTTGGTGACTGTTTAAGTCAGTGTAGATCCATAAATACTTTTCCACTGTGTTTATTTTTCTTATGCTGCTATGAATGTTTTTCTAAAGTCACACTAATGCCCTTGTAAGTCATATGTCACATCCATCTCTTCATCAATTTTCCTTTTAAACCCTGTCACTTAGGGAAAATCAGAAAAGTCAGCTGCAGCTTGAACATTATCTGGTTTTGGACAGTTCACTTTTCGGTTTTATAAGGGATTTGGAGTGCAGATGCTCAGTTACTGTAGTGCAAAGTTTTGATACTGAAGTACCGCAGCTTTACAGCGCTTGCACACCTTTGCACACCTACTGTCACCCTTCCTCTGTGGTTTTCTAGATGTTCACTGCTCCTCTGATGTACCGAGGCTGCAGTTCAAACCGCTCCCCCAACACACACACTAATTAATATTAGATACAAAGATCTGAGCATGGACATGACCTAGATTGAATGGCTCCAGACAAAAAACAGGGAATTTTTGTAGTTTAGGACCCTAAACTGACTCTTTTAAAAAGCTGGCCTTAGATGTTGGTTGTGAATACTTGAAAATCCATCCTTGAGGCCTTTTAGGAGAACATCAGGCTCAAGTGGTAGTCACAGGGACCAGCTGGGAAACAGCACTTCCCCAGGTGTTTGCCATGCAGCCTGGAGCTCCCCAGAACAGGGACAAACAGATAGAACTTGAAAGCTGAGAGAAGATGAATGAAGACTCACAGACGGGCCGAGCAAACTTGGCTCCAAGGAAAGCTGGGGTGATATATGGGAGCACAAACCCACCCTCCACCTTCACGGACTCACAGCGAAGACCCGCTTGCTTCTGGCAAAGCAGCCGCTGGGGCTTCGGCAGCTCTTCCCAATCTTTCCCTAGCTATGAACTGGAGAAAACAACATGTTCATCCTGGAAGCAAGAACTCTCTAGCGAGGAGGAATCAGCAGTGTTTGGTGCATTCATAATATAGATATTATTTGGCAAACTAGTTAAACAAATTGTTTCCTTTCAGAATCCTAGTGATGTGTGTGGTTGGCAAGTCTTCCTCCCTGCTGCTCGGCCACCTGTTCTCCCTACTGCTAAGCTAGCTCCAGCTCCAGCCCCAGCTGCTCTGGCTGCAGCCCTGCAAGAGGCTGCCTTCCTTTCAGCCAGCAACACTGTGCCTGCTGTATATCCATGGGGCAAAGGTGTATTTCATGTACGTCATGGGCATCTTTCAACTAACGTGGTACAGACTGGGCAATATTTTCCATGTCCCTCTGGGAACCCTGGTCGTATGGATGGGCTGCTGTAGGCATCACACCAGACTGGTCAGTGCTGGTGAGATTCAGTGGAGATGGACCAGTCATGGCACTGCTCCACCAACGTCCTGCCCTCATTGAGGGTTAGGGGCAGCCGCAGCTCACAGTGAGCTGGAAGTGGGGAGGCTCAGGCAGACCATCGGACACAGAAGCCCTCCCTGTCTGCCAGCACCAAGGGCAGGGCAGACATCTCCCTCCGGCAAAAACCTCCCTCTCAAAACATCTCCCACTCTCTGTTGTATCTATTGGATTATTATTCATCCTTGTTTCCTGAGATGATAATATTATCTGAAGACCTTTGCAAACAACACAGTGTAGTCCCTATCCTGAGGATCTGCTGTGTATGCATAGCAAGACTGAAACACACAGGACTGCAAAGCACGGACTCGGATCCACTGCCTACAGGAAAGAAGTCCCACTGCCTTGTAGTTGGAGGTTAAATTAAATCTCTTACATGATAAAACTTTCTCACCAAGTGCATCTTCGTCCCCCTCCTGTGGCTGGATCTGATCATACACATGTTGGTATGGCGGCCAGGGTTGGATGGACCCTCAGCAATGAAGAAAGCAAGTACTTTTCATTGAAACTAATGATATTTGAATGATGCTCCTGCCCTGTCCTGCCTATCCTCTTCTCCAGAGAGCATGGACCTGAAGAATTGGAGTGGGTGATTTCTGCTGTGAAAAGAAATGTTGCTCTTCCCCAAATACTAACTTCAGTCTTTTGGAGCTCTCAGCCCCTTGTTCCCCTTCAGGGATAACCAGAAAGAGTCCAGTTCACCCTGGCTCTGCCAGCTTCTGCACTGGACTTGCAACAGATGCATTCAGTCTGCCGCCTGCATATGCCATTTTAAAACAATCCTTCTGCTACCTCTGAAGAGGAGATCACCCTTGAAAATTGCTAGAGCTGGCTGCCTGTAGAAATGATTACAGCCATGTTAGGAAATTCTTTTAAAGTGTCTCTAGAATTTGGGGAAATAAATAAATAAATGGATTGCCAGGACATATCTGCTTGGGGTTCCCACCATTCCCTGGGTGCAGCCGTTGTGTGAACTCTTCTGTAACGGGATGGGAACAGAGACATGCCAGGAGGATTTATCCTGACATTGCCGCTGCCCTGCCTGCCTCACCTTTGCCCTGTGAAGAGATTCTGGCAGCCAGTGCTTGAAAAACAGCCTTTTATGTTCTAACTTTCCCCCTCTTTTATTAATTTGCAGTCACAACCATTGCTTTTTCATTGCCAAAAATGTCCAGCTTCATTATTCAGACTGTTTGCAGCTGAACAGACCAGAAGGCCAAGCGTACACACACACAAACACAAGCTCTGCAGACCTCTAGGCAAGACACAACACTTGAAGTTTAACAACCAAGAGCCTTACGATGTTTTGTACCTTTTGCAAATGCTTTTTTTTTTTTGCAGTTTCTGTGTCATTCTTGCTGAACCTTACTTCCTGAAGGTTTTTATTATGCGAGATTTTGTCACAAGAAGTCTGCTTAAGGATAGGGAATTAAACCCATGTCTTCCAAATCCAGATCAGTACCACAACCTTTGGCTCATCTACTCGCCTCACTTGTCTAGCAAAGGGTACTGTACAAAGGTACACAAGAATACATTATACCCCAAGGTCAAGAGAGCTGGATGAAAAGGATGAATATATACAAGCCCATGTCCTAGAAATCTGCTCTGTACCCTCCACGGGTTTGCAAATAGCACTACTTAGCAGCAGAAATTAAATCCACAGCCTTTCAGCAAAGCAGGAACAGCACGTTGCTACTGCTGCTATTCTACGAACCTCAGAGGGTAACACATGCAACATCACCGCCCGCGCTAGGAGGGATGTGTTAGCTCTCTGAATATCCCTGATTAACACAGCTTTATCCCAGCATTTTGCAGCATCTACATATGCACTGCAACAAGGCTTGTGTAGGCTAATAATATCTTGTACCAATACGGCAGCGGTTTCAATAATCGCTAATTCAAGTGGGTCTGCTGCCAGGCAGCACTGCCGAAGCATGTGGAGACCACCAGGAACCCCTGCGGTCTGTGCTACAGCCAGGCCAGGAACAAGATCCTGCACTGCACCTCGCAGCCCCTCTGGGGATGCATCAGGACCTTGCAGAGCCCAGCAGGTTTTCAGCAGCCTGGGAAACTGCTTTAACATGTCGCAGTTTCCCTTGAGCACTTCTGTAACCCCTCCAGTGCAGAAGGCCTGTTGTGAGGTTGAATCCAGGCCCCTCATCTTGCCTAAAAAATAAAGGGTGTGCTGGATAATCATTCCTCTTTGAACCAAGGCTGAAATAGTAGCTATTACACAGGTTGGTCGGCAGTGGTGTGGGTACCACTTGCTCTTTTTTACCTACACACCTTCCTCGCTTAACCTCTCCCTTCCAGGACACCAACCTCCTTTTTAAACAAACATATCCTTGCTCTACAAGCAGGCAATTCTTCCTAATGCAGAGAAAACCCAGGCTCTTTTTTCATGGAAGGGAAATCCTTCAGCAGAGGTAAAGCCCTAGGATGCTAATCTGAATCACCAACTCAAATTTTAAAAATAGTCGCCCAGCTGGATAACACTTAGCCATGCAGCTCGCTGCTGGCTTGGCTGCTGCCTCTTCTCCCTCGGCAGAGCCCGGCACCGGCAGCCTCCTCTGCCGGGAAGCCTCCCTCCAGCTCTGCTGCAAGGGGTTTATAAATGGATATCGCCATCGAAACATCCTTCTTTCAGGAGCTTTAGACGTCTCGTATTGAGTAGGCACCACGAGCATTAATTAATCACTGTGTGTGGGAGATTTGCTGGGTCCGCAGCAGTGAGTCAGTGGAATAAGTAAGTGCTCAGCCTGAAGAGAGAGCACCTGCAACAGTCAGGTAAACCATCCTGAGAGCAGGGGGCTCGAGGATCTTGCTCTTTTGGGTGGTGGCAGCTTTTGGGTTTTGTGACTGTTTCTAACATCTTTTCTTTGTGTTTCTCATATAGAAATATCGTCTCCCTTTCCTTGGATCAGAAAACGACTGTGCTGCTGAGGGCATTGTCCCAGCATGTGACCCTTGTACTTTTGAGATGGACGAGAACAGGGTGTTGTGCATTGTGTAGATCTGCACCCATGTGCGTAAGGTCGATATCCCTTCTGTGACTTTGCCACCTCATGGCTTCCTGCATTGTGGTGGGAGCAAGGCAAGCCCTGGGAAGGACAGCGAATGAAGGGCTGAGTAGAGAGCAGAGGAAGATCAGGGGGTGAAAAAGGCTCGCAAGATGCCTACAGCCCATGGGCTCCTTCTGAAAAGCTGCAGCACAGACTGCAGGGTTTGTCGAAAGACCTGCCCCATCAGGACTGCTTATGGTAGTACAAGGAGAAACAGGAAGCAAATAGAAACCCATGACAAAGCAATGCCGGAAGAGTCCTGAGAGAATTGATGGGGTTTTCAAAAGGCCTCGGCATGTCTGATTCTCTCCCACTTGCAATCAATGGGTCTTTTACCACTGACTCTGGCAGAAGCAGTGGTACAGAAAGTCTCTGAGCCATGCTGGTCCTAACCCACTTTGCACAGCCTCACGTCTTCAGTGGCCTGCAGTGATTTCCCTTCTTGCTGCTAGCAGCAAGGCGCACCTTCTGAAATGCTATCCCTTCCCTGTAACTGTGTCATGCTCCATTATATTGGGAAGCAATCTCTACATTGCTCTCTGTTACTGAATCAAGAAATTCTCTTGCATGCAGAATGAGAGCTCAAACACCCTCTTTTATACCACTGCTACTCTTCCCACTCTGCCTGCTCTGGAAAATTACTTCCATGCTGGGCACTGTGTACTAGAGAAGATCTTTTTTTCTGCAAAATGTTATTAACCATCTTTTTGTGAGCATGCTACCTCCAGAATCCTTCCTTCAGCATTAGCCGTTGGCTTCTCCCTGCAGCACTCCCTGTGCCTAGTGCTGGCATTTAGTATCATCAGGAATTAAACAGAACAAAACAAACCAAAAACATATTTACTTTTCAAGATGGCTGCAGCTGGAGTGTGGCACAACATACGGGCCCTGAGGAGGAGCACTTGGTTCACTTAGTTTGAGGGTTGTGAATGTGAACACAGTTTAACATAAAGGTCAACAGATAGCTGGTATAGTTCCTATCCACCTTCTTTTGCTCCAAAGTCTGCCACGCAGCATGAGAGACAAGGGTTTGCACTCCTGGGACATGCTGTCAAGCTGCCTCTTGCTGATATTATTGCCCTGAGAAATGGTAATCTCCAAGCACAGGGCTGGGCAGAGATAGCAGAGCGTGTGCCTCCCTGGTTTACAGGGGAATCTGGGGATCCTCAGCCTGGAACATTAACTCTGCATGGCTCCTGACACTTGGCATATGGCATGATTTCTGCTGAGCTTTTTCAAAATGTCTGTTTGAGGAATACAGGGAAACCAGGTATATTGAGACCTGCAATTGTATCTGTGCTCTGTGTTTGGGAATGGTAGGGGTCGTCTCCCTTCTTTTCTCAAGTTGATCTGCCCCATGATGGTCCCAACACTGCAGTGCTGAGGTTTCTCAACTCCTCCTGCTCTAGGGGATGTTCAGGACATCCCATCCAATGCCACGGGAAGATTTCCTACTGAATTCAGTGGGCCAAGGATTGGGAGAAGGAGCTCAGCCCAAAGAAGACAGATTTCAGTTCAACAGAGAAAGCACTGGTGTTTTCTCCCATTGTGAGCAGTTCAGTCTGGCTTGCCTTGGAAGGCAGCAAGCAGCTGCTATCGATGTCTCTTTAAAAAAGACATCAGCATCACTCAGAAAACTTAGGCTTCATTTAGCCTAGTTAAAACTACTGTCTGTTACGTTCTACTGGAATCATTTAAAACAAAGGAGTTCATCAATGCTTTATTCTCCAGGTCTCTACATCACAGTGTCTGGGAATGGGAATAAGCCAGCAGTTTTTTGTTTAAACACCAAAAGAGTGTCAGAAAAGATTAAGTGAATTTCTACAGAGGAAAGCGCTCACGGATGCAAGTGTCAGCTGGGCTGATGCTGTTTGCTGCTATAACAAATGAACAATGGCACCTATCTGTGCCCTGAACTTGCCATAGTCAAAACCAAACTGCTACAGCAATGATGGGGTATTCTCATGTGCCTCCACACAGCAGACTGTAAAACAAGAAAGGAGAAAAGAGAGATGATTTGAGGGTAAAAAGTGGGCCAGTGCAGGTATAAGCATTACCTGTGTTTTGGTTGTTTTTCAACTGCAGCATGAGAGGATTCTCTGATGTTGCAATAATCAGGGGGTTAGTAGTAAGGGTAGCAAGGAACCAAAAGCCTGGACCAAACAGTCAGTGGACCAGGGAAACTTCCACAACCCAGTCTGAGACGTCCATACAAGTGAAGTGCCAACACACAGCACACCAGATGCAGAGAGGAGCTACTGAGTTTCTTACATGAGTTTCTTTGCTTAACAGACAAACATGCCTCTTTTCCTTCAGCTACCACAAAATTTAGATACTACCACTCATGCCTGTCCTTAATACCCTGTGGTGTCACTATGACCTTCCCAATTCAAAAAGAGAGATAATGGAACTAGAAGAGACACCAAGAAAGGCTGCAAGGATGATGAAAGGTATGGATCAGCTTTACAAAAGCAGCACTATCAGGGACACAAATGCAAAGATACAGAAACAACCTCCAGTTCAGGATGTGCTCAAATCCCTCCTTCCTGCAAGAGAGAAAGGTGAAGCTGGGAAAGGTTGCTCTGTACACATCCTGCTCATGCACTCTTCCTTTGAACAACTGGCCACTGCTGCAGACAGATCCTGCCTGACTCTTAGCCTAAACTAAATGCAGCCACTCATATGGCGTTACACCATATGGGAATGACAAATATTTCTTTCCCTTACTGATATAAGTCAGTTTTCTGATCTTCATGCAAAGGGTGGCTGTATTTTAGCCCAGTTTCCAGGATCTAGGGACCAGATGCTTAAGAGCACATAACTGAAATGATATTTAGGCACCCAAACACGTCTGAGTATTTGGGTCGTGTTGTTTCCATGTGCTGCTAAAAGCTCCATCACATTCAGGGTAAGCATGAAGGCTGCAGCACAACCAGACTTGTGGTGCCACTGGGGCAGAGCCGAGGCGTTTTTCAAAGCTTGTCATGCTATATTCCTCTCAGAGAACAAAACAGGGAATTTCAGGTTTTAATTTGTCACTTTAAATGTAAATTAAATGTTGTATATTTTCACAAGTGAATTCAGCCAGTATTTATAATAACGGAAATCTGCTGCTTGGATTTCTAAACAAAAATTCCCCATGTTGCTTGTGCTTCCCTGCATGAGCTGTTTCATTTTAGCTTTTCTGTGTTCTGTCTTTGAGACTGCCTAAAAGAGTTTGTAAGGGGGAAAGAAGGGCTGAGCAAAAACAAGAATGAGAAATAATTGTTAGGATTACTCAGCAGGATGGCTGGACGACATTTTGTCCCTGTTTTTCACAGGCAGAACTATTGCAGTGCTTAAAATTAAGTGCATGCTTAAGTGTTTTGTTGATCTGAAGCCAGAATACTCAAAACTGTATCTGATTAGTCCCTCCCGACCTGGTCCAAAGCCCATTAAAACTGTTACAAAACTTTATAATACCTAAAATGTGCTAAAGTGCCCCAAACATCAACTGAGATCACTCGGTGGAACCACAGCCCTTCCTCCACAAGGAGACTGATGACATTTAGTCCCCTGGAAACCAGGAGATGAAAAGTTAAGTATGTTGACATTTTCTTTCAAGAGCAAAGGAATTGGAAAAATAAAGGGACCATCAGGAAATGATGCCTTTCAGGAACCTAGAAAGACAATATTCCTCCCTCACTTTTCCTCTGTGTCTCAGGGTTTCGTTATTATTATGTAGGCTATAAGCCACTTGGAAAGCTCAGTGTATAACGCTGCATGAATTACAATACATGGAGACTGACTGGGTTGTAACCTGTAATGTATTACTTATTTTTTATTTTAATTGCAAGCAGTCTTTGAAACATTATAGAGCATATACTGCTAGACACAGCAGAAGTAATTAAAGCGAGAGGGCCACATGCAGTCGGCAGTAAAACACCAAATGTAGGCAGCTTAGGAAAAATGTCATTGATTCAGCATCAGAGAGGCCAGGAGGAGAAGAGGCGGGATTGAGATTGTCAACAACAGATCATGCTCAAAATGCAGCAGCAAGCACTACAACCGTTTAAAGCAAAAGCAGCGGAGGGATGTATTGTTGTAGAGCTGCAAATGTCTCAAACAGGGATGGTGATGTCAGCTTCGAAGGTGGTTTCAAAAAAAAAACCAACAAACCCCCAAGCCAAGCCTGAACAAGCTGCTCTTCTCCCATCTCTGTGAGGAAGAATCTGGGTCACGATTTCTCCCATAGGAAAAATGAAATGCTTTCACACCATATTAAAAATAGTAATAATTAACTAAGGGAGGTAGAAAAAGAACCCATGGCTGTTCATCTGAGGTGAATGTAAAGCGATACAACTGCTGTTCAATTCAAAGCAAGGCCAGAGAGCTTGTTTGAGGTGAGCAAGGAGCTGATGTTTTCTTCAGCTTGCTTGTCCAACACCTACAAGACAGACAGTGTGAAAATGACTTCAGAGCATTAACATACCCATGTTCCTGCACACCCTAACTCGTGTTAAATGGCATTGACCGTTCTGAATGTAATTGGCTACAGCAAAGGTTAATGATCATTTCTACCTTTAAATAGTTTATGAAGATGTTTGATGCCTTCTAACAAGGCAGCTATTGGAACTTGCTGCTCTTTCCACTGACTTGCATATCATTGATCTTTCTTCTTGAAATGATTATCCCCAGGCAACCTATAAATCTCACTTACTCTGGCTCAAAAATGCTGGACAATATAATGAACTGTTATGAGGGCAAAGACAGTGGACAGGGTCACCTCTTATTAGCTAGCAGCATATGTGCTTAGGCTGTGTGCTTGGACCTGCACAGCTTTACATATGTCTCAGAGGCAACAAAACAAACAGAAACCTTAAGGCAGATTTTGTAATTAAAGAGCACGCATTAGTTCCAAGTATATCACTATATGACAGCTTTACATGCTTCTAAATATAACGGGCTTGGTAGCAATCTGGGGTAGAACATCACACCCCACCATTTAATTCAAAAACTCTCCTGCTACAAAAGTATCTGCAAGGGCAATTCCTTCCCAATTGCTTCACTTGCGATGAATGTCCTACAGGTCTTTATCAGAGATCGAGAATGGAGAAATTAAAGGCCGCAAATGTCCAGAGCAGTCAAAACTTTCATCAAAGCCCCAAGTCACAGTACGCAAATGCTTGAGAATTTTACATTGAAGGGTTTTTGATGGTTACAAGAGTCTGTAAAGTCCTGTGTGAAAATAAACCAAAGATCCTCAGCGATGAGCTCTCCCCCCCAGCTTCAGGTTAACTTCAAGCGTGCGTGTGTATGCATGTTTGGGAGCAGGGACAGACATCATTATCTTTGACAGGGAAGCCACTGTCTAACAGGCAAGCAGTTTCAGGGACTTGGATGTGTTTAGCTTCTGCTTCCAACCACTGAATATCTTCATGTGGGTTTTTTTCAGCAGATAGCTGTTTATGTCCACATATCTTGAGAACAGCTTGTCAGCAAGTCACTTCTTACTGCAGTAAACATTGCTTATATTTCCTACATCTGGAGGACCCCTTATGAGAACTCCTGACTAGATACGTTTCACAAATCTTTGAACTCCAAACTTGAGCCAGGTTTGCCCTCAGAATTTTGAACTGCTAGGTCCAAGATCTAAGCTACCTGCATGTTTAACCCTTTTCTCTGAGGTTAGAAGGAAATCAAGAGTAGTATTTCACAGGTACCACTGGTCAGCAGAAAGGACCCATATTTTTATCTACTTTTCTAGTTAGAATTGTCTGCAATTACAGAAGGTGATTGAAACAGATAACTGCAGCTCCAGTATTATCACCAGATAAAAAGCAGACTGCAGGCTCAGCCTTTTTCCCTTAACTCCTTCAAAGAGGAAGAAAATGAGCAAGGAAAAGGCAAAAAGTCACTACAGACAGAATCGAGCGAGGTGGGGGCAATGGGAAGATCCATGGGTAAAGCTGGTATTTCTGCTGCCCATGCTCGCAGGAGTATGACGAGCAGTTCATTTTACTCTCAGGGCTTCCCAGGTGTTAGGTAGGTCATCACTGAGTTACCCGTGCTGTGCAGCAGCGGGCGGACAGTACGGCTGCAGAGCCCGCTCTGCAACGCCACAACCAGCAGCAAGCCCTGCGCAGCGCTTCCCTTAACTGCACTGCATCCTTACCCCGATGCCAAGGAAGGAGCAGTGCTGGTGAGCTCTTCTTCCTCCTCCTGGCATGATGCAACAGTGTTAATCAGCAAAGACGTTTGTCCACATCATCATTTTTAATGGGTCCAAAAAGAAAAAAACAGACAGGCAGTTCTTAAACCCCAGACAGTGAACACAAATATAAATCTCCCTAGGCAAACCAGGGTAAAGTCCTGATGCACTTTACAAGCTGTAAACGCTGCTTTTATTAGCCATTTATGGGCCACTTTTCCCAACGCAGCTTTAATATTAAACAATAAAGCTCACAATACCCTTACAAAGAAAAACAGACTCTCTCATTTACTCCTGAATTGGAAGTGTGGCATCTCCTGATCACATGAAATCCGCAGAAATAAAGTTATTCAGTTTAGGCTGCATATTTTTCATGCTTGATGCCCCACGCAGTGCATACTGTGCAGTGAGACAGAGAAGAAAAAATTTGGAAGCCACTGGAAACCTGTTGTAATGAACTTTTGGAAAGTGTTGAGCAGCCCTTTACCTACATCAGTATGCACACAGACTTCAAGGAAATATGTCCTTGTGGTTATGGGTATTTATCATCTATAATCTGATACATCAGACATCTTGTGTAAGATAAGGCCTGACTGTACCAGGGACTGCATGCAAAATGCCTGCAGTTTATATGCAAAATAAGAGTAACTTCTTATTTTGAGCCTATTTTGAGTCAGAATAGGCAAGGGAAGTACTGCTAGTCCTGACTATAAATGGAAAACAGGCTCAGGGGGTGAAGTGATTTGGCCAAGATTGCACAGGAACCAGAAGGAGAACGAACATCAGCATCTCGCCCACACAAAATCTGTGCAAAACACGTGCTGTCCCTCAGCAGAGTCGATGTGAAGGTCACTTTGTGCCTCTAAAGGATTTCAATAGCTGTCCAGCGTGGGCAACCGTGGACCTGGTCGTGTGCCACCCAAATCACAACTGCCCAGGCTTTCTGGTGCAAGCAAGAGGATTTGTAATCCCACTCCACCAGCATGTGCTGCTTTATCCCTTCACAGGCCCTGATCTGCTCAAGCTTGGCTTCAAGAAGGCCAAAGAAAATCCAGCTGTTCTCTTTCTTTTTTCAGCTGGCAGCCACACGGAGATACATGCATTTGGCCAGCCTTCCAACCCAAACCACACCAGGCTGGCAGGCTTGTAAAAAAGGCCCATTTTAGGGCTTGTAAAAAAAACCCACTTTTTTTTTTTTTTTTTTTAAACTGAATGGGCCAAGTCTCCCTGCATCTGGTATTTGCTAGCGATGGCTCAGTTAACCAAGCAGAGGGACCAAAATTCCCTTGCTGAGTAGGCGACTGCTGAAGCAAAACCAAGCTCCCAAATGAGCTTACCCATCACACGGCTGTGCACAGGCATGCACTAGGAATATCCCAAAATAAGGAGCAAGTTTTAGTGTGGACTGGGCCTCGTTCATCCGGCTGGAGGGGAAGACGCAAGCAGCATGTTGAAGATTTGATCTTGCAAATTGCACTATAGTGACACTCTCCATAGGGTCCTGCAAATCTAGTACCCGCGTCTCCAAATGCCAGCTCACCCAATTTGTCCTCCAATTGCTCTCACCCCAGTCCCCCTGAACTATTGCAGAGGGTTTCTTTGACTCATTAAACAGGTCTGTTCCTCCTTAAGATGTTTAAGAACATCTCTGTCTGGAAAACAAACTGCCCAGTGGTTTGTAAACTAATTTGAGGTCCTTTAACATAAAATGTTCTAACCAATTATAATAGATGCAAATTTAATGATAGAAAACATGCCTCGACAGAGTGCTGATCCAAGTCTTCTCAAATGTGGCAGGGAGCATGATGCTATACATGGGCTACAGTCTGGGTCTGGTGAGCTCTGTGAGCAGAGCATGGGCACTGAGCAGTGCCAAAGCTCAGTCAGGATCAGAGTTCTGCCTATTGACTCATTTAATATGATTATTAACTAAACTACATCAGTACTGATTATTATGGAAAACTCCAATGAGTTTGTACAGAAACTTTTCTGTGAGAAATTCTACTAAGATTCAGATAGCTCTGGAAGAGAGAACACAAACTAGGCAAAGCCCCAACTTCCCGTGGTGATGCTCACACACTCAAAAAGTGCTCATGTACCACTCTGCACAAGCTGTAGAAGGAGCAGTCAAGTCAGACTTAATTATAGTGCATATTCCTGAACCACTCTGCCATAAAGAAGTGGCTTTTGCCCGGGATGCCTCTAAAACCCTCTTACTTTCCACTTAGCTGGCCATGTCCAGGCTGGGTTACCCTCCTCACATGGAAAATTGTGGTCAGTGGCTTAGTGCATGTTTACCTCCAGCACTCTGCGGATGTGATACCTGATCCAAAGCCAGACAGCTGGCACTAGCCCATCCATCACTTAAACATCCCTTACCTTAGAAGGAGCAGCAGGATCTGCCAATATGCTGCAAATATGCCCACCGTATTTACAGCAGTCATTTCTCCCCAGCCACCCAAAATAAACACTCCAGAATATTCAATACAACATGTTCATCTTGGTTTTTTCTGCTGGATTATTGGCTACGATCAAACCTCACTGTCTGTGTCAGTCACCAACAGTGCAAGCCGATGGTATCCGGCACGGCAGACACAGCTATGTCCTGTTTGCATGGCGTCGCCGAACAGTCGCTGAGCTGTGACCACGCACCCGGGAGGTTTGTGTTGTCTTTAATGACCAGAGAACAGAGACTGCTGTTTTCTCAACAGAGTGAGTGTGGAAAGCAGCTTGTTTTACATGGATTAAGCAATTATTGACACTGTCACAGAAAAGGGTTTTTGGACTGTGTCTGCTACAAGAATAACAGAGTGAATGGATTATTTTTTTTTCCCTGAGCTCTCAGAATTTTTAGTAAATGCTGGTTATTAAAGGGGCCTAGAAAAACACTGGGGAAAAAAAAAGATCGTGCAATTAAAACTGCCATTCCTAAATGTAGCCACAAATCAGTGACGAGGGAAAGAGGAAACTTGCCATTTAAAGACAAACTACTCCTATTTAGTTAAGCCTAGGAGCTTGAAGCAGCAATTGTCAACAAGAGAATAAGGAATATTACCCTTGAAAATATATACAAATTTTAATTACAGTTGGCATTTTTGAGACTGGTGCTGAGGATTGTCATCAGATGGAAAATTGCTGTCATCTTTCTACCCTTAGGGACACAAACGCTCAGTGGAAATGACTGCAACTGTAAACCAGGCTCCAACCTGCTTTGATATTGGCTTTGCAGTTGGAAAGGAAACCTTAAGCTGTCATATTTAGATAACAAGCCACTGTCGACTGAGCAAGACCTCTTCACGATGTGGCAGGGGATGGTAAACTCTAGCAGCTATTAGCAGACATGTCAAGTCTGACCACGCGGGGTGAGAGACTCCCTTCAGCTCGGCTCCTCCACTCCCTCATCCCAGCCCTGGCAGCAGAAACCTCTGCAGAACGGGGCCTTCGCCCTCCAGAGACAACAGTGCCGGGGGCTGGATATGCCGCGGGCAGAAGGGCAGGGTCCTGCGGTGGGAGAAGGGAGGTGGAGCTGTGCCACAGCCAAGGGAAGGGGAAATTTCGGGGCAGCATCCTGGCTCTGCCACTCCTGCCCTTGCAAAGCTGCAGGGTGCCATGGGCAGGGCCTCCCCTTCCCATCAGAGACATGCAGCTCACACTCTGCATTTCCAATCATTTGATGACAAGTTTTAGTGAGGAGAAAGAAGCAGCTGCAATACTTAAAACGTCAGACCTGCTTTCTAGGATCGTGCTTTCTGGGCACCTGCCTTCCATGGCAAACACTGACTTCTCCATGGATTCACGGACCAGTGGCCCACCTTTGCCTTCTAAGGATACCTGCTCAGTCCAGATGTCCAGAGTTGGGCTCTACCAGGACCCTGAGACAGCGCTTCCCACTGCTCAGAGCAAACCTCCCACCTAACACAGCCCTCATGGAAAATCAAAGCCTGATTTTTCTGAGCTCGGGCAATCAAAGTTTTGCTAACGAAGCCAAGGCTGTGCTGCAGCATTCTACTTCAGAAACAGAGCTGGTAACGGCTCTCTTACACAGGGGCATGATGGCAAATTCAGATCTCCAACGCTCACAAGCTGCTGTACAGAGAGCAAAGGCAGGCAGCTGGGGAGAAGGAGGCAGCTACAAGACAGTGCAATTTGAAAATAGGCCCAAACTGCAGATTTCAGCTTCCAAAAGAAGGACTCAGATTCCAGTCCTCTCCTTCCCTGCTCTTTCCAGCTCCCTGCAAGTTTGGAAAGGGGGTAATGCTGGAGAAAAATGGATCCCAATCCACTGTTTTACGAAGACAAAGCTGGAATTTCTTTGAGCTGACTTACAAAACTATCCATTGAGCCACAGACTGGAAAATATCAAATTTCTTCTCCAAACAGGAGATGGCTCTGGAAGAGAAATTTCTTATTTAAAGGCAGAAGGAAGCAAGACAAAGCAACAGCATCTCCTTCATTTTAAAACCAACACAAAAGAAGTAAGGGGCTTTGATAGTGATAATAGCATAAAAGAAGTGTGTGCTGTCAGTGAGCTCATCCTTTTGACCCACAATACAGCTTGTCTGCTTTTTGGCTCTATCTCTGGGCAGTGTACCTGAGATCTAACACAAAGTAATTGTCAGTTCGTTGTGACTTTGACTGGAAATCGCAGTGCTGAGAGGGAAATCTGCTGGGCTTTGATGTAGAGATTTTGGTAGCATCTATGCCTTGCCATCTCAGAACACACTCATTTGATGTATTGTTGAGTAAGGTATTTGTTATCTTCTCAGAGAACATGCATGTAGCTTGGTAAATCTAGCTCCTGACTGCCTTCTAAGATGGATAATACAAGGGTTGTTTCTGAGGCATCAGTTTTCCTGATACAGGGAACAAGGCTGGAGACAGATGTAGAGACCTCCAAAGTGTTGGCATTACATGTCACTCTGAGGTCCTCCAGTTTCTTCCAGGTACGCTATGCTAGAAAGCAGGTTCCTGTCATGTAAACTATACCGTAATTTCATTTTTATCAAGCACATCAAGGGGTTTAGGAGACAGTCTCTCCTGGATCAGGAATACGTACTGGTAGCACCAGGAATAGCAGGTCTCCCTCCAGGAACCATCAGTACAGGCTGATCTATTCCCGTATTGGGATGGACTTGTTCCCATTGGCAGTGCCCCAGCATGTTCCAGTCCAGCCATTACAGGATGAGGCTGGTTATTTTTCTGCCAGCATTAAATTGTGATAGGTTTTTCTCAGCCTCTGCCAGGCTCCCCCTTCAGTGTGTGAGGAAAGCACCACACTTGACATTTTCTTCTATAACCTCAGGAAGCTGAGCCTCTCAAGCTGTTTTGGGACACTGCCATGAGCCTCTTATGAGTATTAAGGCATCCTGGTTGAGCAACATGCAGCACTGCAGCATGGCCATACCAATATTGGTGGTAGGTCCTTTCCACACTGTTACTGCATTTCTATATGTGCCAGAGAGACATCAGTAGCTTTTGCAATAACCTTTTATAACTCTGCACCAAATGCCTCGGGGAAAACAAAACTTGGGGCATTTCTCTATAACAGGGAAGGGTACCAACATACCTGGCCTGGTCCTGGGGTAACCAGCACACCTTCAGCGCTGGCCCCTGCTTTGTTGCTGGGGCCCTAACCTAATCCTTTTATGCAGGATTGCTGTGAGGCTGTAATTCCCTGGGTCATCCCTTTATCTCTTTTGAATTATCCTGGCAAGCCTCTAATCTTTCACAATTTCTTTTTTTATTTCTCAGGATTTGATTTACTGTTTCACCCCCAGAGCTCCCTGTCAGCCAGTGTAAGGTTTTGCTGGGGTTTTCTTGTTGTTCCTAAGAAGTTTTAGAAATGCCTTTCTCTATTCCGTAGCACTTTTGATATTTGTATCACACAGGCATCTCTACCTTGCCTTACCATGTAAGAATGATATATAAATGAACATCTAAGAGTGATACATAAATGAGAAGCCCTAGTTATTTCACAAATGCCGATTAACAGTTTAACCACACAGGTATGTTTATAATTACATCCATTACAGAAAAGCAAACTGAGGCCCTGGGAAAGTGAGACACCCCTTTCTTGAAAGAGCAAGTCACAGCCATCACTGAGAAGTGATCAAAATGTCCTTTCCCAGGAAATTATACAGTCACCAATGTCCACGATTTGAACAATTCCTGCTTGCAACGGACCTGGGCTGCCCTCCCGGGCATGCCAGCACACCTAGAAATGACCAGCCTGGCCTTGCCAGGAGATAAGCACCCCTTACAAAGGTACAAAGAGAGCCGAGCCTGTTTAACGTCTTGCTGGATCAGCCTCATAATGTGTTTAAAACAATGGAAGAGGAAAGCATGTATTCCTTTCAGCACAATCTGTGCCTTATAATCAAGTCTAAATGTTCACAACCCGCTCGGATCCTAATGAGGAGAATGACTTAAATGGCAGAATGTTCTGCTCTTTCTACAGGTTTACAAAAATGAAATTAAACATAGGCTTTCTATTACAAAACAATAGGCAAATTGAAGACCAATTATGCAAACCCATCAGAGAACCTGGTGAACTGTGGAGAATTTTGCATTTCTGAGGCGGAACGACTTTTTAGATGAAAAAAAACTCTACTCCAAGAAATTGAGAACATCTGTGCCATCAAAGAAAGAATGCAGTGAATAATTGGACAATCATAGACAGGCAGCCATTTGAATATGAAGCTGTTTGTAATGTCGCAGAGGAAGGGAAATTATAGAATGCCAGCATTGCTTGGCTGTCAAACGCCTGTGCTTTTCCCTTTGTGCCTATTATGGCATGTTGTGTGCTCACTTTACAAGAGTCTGCGCGGTCGACAGCGGGGTCTCTAGGGTTATCTGCTTCCATTATTTTGCACATCAGACACATAATGAAAAAGGAGCAGGCAA
Organism: Haliaeetus leucocephalus; assembly: GCF_000737465.1. Taxonomy (NCBI): domain Eukaryota; kingdom Metazoa; phylum Chordata; class Aves; order Accipitriformes; family Accipitridae; genus Haliaeetus; species Haliaeetus leucocephalus. Next base: position 544,562 of record NW_010972572.1, on the reverse strand, counting down.
AGAGGTCCTTGAGCATTTACTTCCTCCAGCATCCAAGTTTAAGTACACCTTTAACCTCTCCCTGACAGACAGCCCAACCTGTAGCCATCCCCCAGACAGCTGACATGCAGCACGGAGCAAATATTCTCTCTGTCAGCTGACAAACTTCTCTGACCCCTTGCCTTGAGCAATGATATTATCCTCGTTTCCAGCAGGCAAATCCCACACAGACACTCCTGAAGGGGAGACACACTAAGCCACCTCGCAGCCTGCAACCTTGCAGACTCCCGACCCCTCTGCAGAAGCGACCCGCAGAAAACCCTTCATTGCACCAGCTGATGGCATCTACTTGCGGGCTGGACTGCACTGAAACACAGGCACTAGGGCCCAAGAGATCTGAGCGACACTTGAGGCCATGGTTCATCTCTGACTGCAGCATCCAAAATTATTTGTCCCCAGGAAGAAGAGACTGAGCTGGGCATGTATTGTTTCCAGGAACCCATACCTCTGCACCAGCTCCGCACTGCTCCTCAGCACAACCCCTCTTGCAACACAAATTGTGCTGCCACGTGTTGTGCAACTACAGTATGAGGGCAAATGTTTCAGGACATCTTCCAGGACAAAAAGGGGAAAATGAAAGTGATCAACTTAGTTGTGATTTCATGGCTAGTTGCACAGATATTCACATGTTACTTTGCACAGTCAGTCTAATAACCAGCTTTCAGAAGGACAGACAGCGTAATGAATGGGTTGTAAAACACGCTCATAAAAACATTATAGCATGTCTCAGAGCATTTGTTAGCTGTTTGTGATTTACTGGGCCCCCTGTTTTACATTTTCTTATAATTTGCACATTTCCTATGAAAAATAAGCGTTCATTGTGCATGCAATTTATTTTAATTTTCCTCCCCCCTCACAAGATGATAAAACTTTTACAGCCATGCAAGAATGGCAACATTGTAGTCACGAGGTTCATTATACAGTAATTAATACATGTTAAGTATCCTGTAAATATTATGTTATAATGGCTTTAAGTAAATACATACTGTACATTAGCAGTACCTATTAAGTCAGTGCTACTTAAAATGAAATGTGACTAATTAATCTGTTTAAAAAAGTCTAATGTCAACTTGGATATTCTTTAAAAATTACGGTACATGTTGCAAGCATGAGCGGTGAGTCAGTCAGCATTTAATTATGGAACTTTGACATTAATGGTTACTTTCCTGGTCTATTTAAGTGGATTGGACACATGGGCCAGCATCAAAGGAATGAGAGTGGTAGAAGGAAGGTTTCATTGTTTTAAGAAGCTAAAAAGCCCGAATAATATATCCCATTATTGTTACTGTGAATGACTGCAAACTCACACATCGATTATTACCGCAGCATCTCATTGCAAAAGGTGCAGCCTGTCAGCACCCGATAACCTGCTCGACACGGACAATACAGGCACAGCAATGCTGCCTTCGGGAGGAACTCTTGGGACTCCACTGGGGTTTTACCCTTTTTAGGCATTATATCACTTCATTAAGGGATGGTGCCTGGCGCAGTCACGCAGTAACAGAAGCGGAGGCTTTGTTCTCTTCTCAGCTAGAGGCTTAGACACTACTTTTGTCCTGCACAATGTTTTCCTTCTCTTCATAAAAGGCAGCCCCTCACAAGGCTATCAGCCTTTTAACAATTTCAGTCACTCTCCACTGTCCTAAATACACAAAGGAAAAAAAAATTCCCCCCAAATCCTTAATTTTTTTTTTTTCTTCTGCCATGAAGCACAAATGCAAGAGGTGAAACACGCTGAATGAGGGGCCCAGGAAAGGTCATCTTTTCTTTCACCTATGCACTCAGCAAGAGTAGACAACAGAAGGCAAAATCTTCTCCAGTGCACCTTCTATGTATTCATTTTCCATAGAAGTCTTCATCTTAGGATGCAAGTGTCTAATGAATGCCTATCAGATTAGACTTACTCATTTACTGCTGGGTATGGATAGGTGGCTATCTCCAGTCTTATAGATGCCAAAAAAAAAAGGCACTTCTGTTGATTGCAGCCTCAATCTTTACCAAGAGGTGGGGTGCAGACATTTCATAAACACACAGTAAGTCTGTTACAAGGCAAGTGATCAGACTCAGCTCTCCCACGTCCCTTATCAACATTTGTAGCCCCAAACAGATTATTGATCTCCAAAGGTAACTTCGCTGAAACATAAGTTAACAGAGTTCCATCACAAATGAAAGCAGTTGAAAAAGCCTGCCTTCCATTAATGGAAATTGTTAAAAAGTCCTTCTTCCAGATACTCAGACATATTGCCAGGACCAAGGATGCAAGAAGTCTTGGACTCTTTCCACGGTCAGTTCCTGAAAAAGCTTTCCTTGGAAGACAAGTCTCTCTAAGCATGTAAGTAGTCTGTTGCTTGAGATAACGGTTTTGGCAATGCATTTGATGGGGTAACTACATCCTTCAAGGTGATGGTTGGAACTGACATCCTCCCTGGGTGGTCGGGGAAGCACAGCCAAGACAGACCTCTGAATGCTGGGAGGCGTTTCAAGATGATGGGGATAAGTGACAAGAGCTCAAGGAAGGCCAAAAATGTGCGTGTAAACTTTGGTCTAGATCCTGTGGTCCGGCTAAGCAATGCTGAACTAGACCAAAGACAAGAAAGTGAGGTTTAAGAGATATTTTCCTTCCCTTCCTCCTGAGACCAGCAGCCACTGTCTGGTCTCTAGCAAATCAGGGCAGTGTGAAACTATCCTAACTTATTTCCATCTGATACAGCCCAAAGTGCCATTTGGACAGCTGGGTATCATCTGGCTGTACTACCTTCTGGGCAAATCCTTTCCCCAGGCAATTACCCATCAAAAGAGATCACTTAAGGTGTGAAGCAGAGCCTCTGGCTTTCTGGCTGCTCTGCAGTGAGCAAGTGGCTGGGACAGCTCTGAAACCTGGGTCCTCTGTATTACAGAAGCCCTGGAAATCTTGCATTTTATTTAATGCTTCAGCATTGGCTTTAGAAATAGGGAGAACAGCAGAATTCTGTGGCATGCTGGTGAATACAAGTGCATGGATAAACAGCACACCAAAGAGGCAGAGCTAGTGGCTGGAGGCGGGAGATTTGCATCCCATTATGGGATCTCCCATAGCTTTCTTCAAAGTTAAATCACTTAACAACCCTGTGCCTCAGTCTCCCTACTGCTAAATCACTATAATGTTTGGCTACCTCCTAAGATGTTGCTGGGCTTATCTAATTAATATTCACAAGGCATCAAGAGATAAAGCAGTTTCATAAGTGTATTGTATGGCTTGTAATCTTTTGATGTTGCCATGCAAAGGAGATATCACAGAGCATGGGAATACCCTGGGAGAACTCCAAGTCTGTTTTTCACTTCCAAGAGCTCTTTTCTTGCAGTGACCCCTTCTTTTAGCAGCACATTCACCTTGGCCTCTCGTGAGTGGGAGTGATGTGCAGCATCCCTGCTACAAGCTTCCAAAAGCCATGAAAACCTGCTGTTATGACCAGAGAGAAGTAACCAGCACTATTATTTGTATCATTTGCTGAGGTTTGTAACCTAGAATTAATTTTCAAATTGAGTCCAAATGCTGCCCATTTCACACATATCTGGGTAGCAGACAAGAGCCCTTTTAGCAACAGAAGCAAACAGAGCTACAATCAAGCAGCTCAAGGCACAACCCTCTAATAGTTCAGTAATCAGTAATAATCAACCCTTCTCTTTATGTTCAGGGAGACCTAATAGAACCCAGCTACTCTACAGTGAATACAGTTTCATTTATAAGACTAAATGCAAGCATACGTTATCTACTTAATTAAAATCTAAATTCTCTAACTAACCATTTGTTGTTTCTCCTGGGTGCACGTTACATACACTACTGGTGTTTTCCTGAAATCCATTGCTAATGGATTAAAATAACTCAAGGAAATGTTTCATTTGCTGCTTGTACTTAGGAAAGAGCACAAAATCCTCTGATGCTGTGCATGTAGGGAACTCCTCTCCACTGTTATCCCAGGACAGCAGGTCCCACTTCTCTGTGCTAGGAACCCCAATCCTTCCCCCAGGTTCCTCTTGCCTTTGGGGACGGGGAAAACATGACTCTCCCAAACACCACTGCAACTGCTCAGACTGGAAACTCATCTTATAAGCACTCGGTCAGCAAAGGTTTCAGGAAAACTTCCACAGTACAGACCTGATGGTGTCACAAAGTCATAGGAGCTCAAGTGAGAGAAGGAATTATTAGCTATGCAAGAGGAGAGATTTGAGATCCTAAATGTACAAGTCTACTGTCCGGTTTGATGTGACACAGACCCTACGAAGACCTGTGTCCTCTGAAGTAACAGCTGGGAGCTAGGCAGGACATGACAGCGCATCTCTAATGGCACTAGACGCCCATCTTCAGGCAAGAGAACTGCTCCCAAATGTTCAGTCCCCCTACGAGAGGGAGAGACTTTGAGTATGGGAGTCCTCTCTATAAATCTGCCAGAAGAAAAGACAGTAGAAATTAATTACCTGCCATCGTTTAAGTAGAAAGGAGGATTCCAGTTACATGTTGTCCTTGGTTGTTTCCCTTTCTCTGACTCAATGCTGTTCTTAAAATCTTTCGGAACAGGATTGCCTGGCCAGGCTGAGTTAGTTCAGTTTGTGTGCTCGTGGCTCTAGTAACCAACTGACCAGCACATTGCCCTTGTGACTCTCAGTACCTGTGTCTACACTCCCACGGCCAGAAGAGGAATCCCTCAATACTTAAGGACTAAATTTTCCCCAGAAAGCTCAACAATCTCCTGTAAGGATTTGAATGTCATTGCTTCACTGATGGTGAAACATTAATTTCCTTGCTCAGATAATGGAGCATTTTCATGCCTCTGTTTCCCAGGTGAGCAGAGAACTTCCATCCACCCTCTGAGGGGGCACAGCTGCCCCTTCTCGAATGAAAGGCTGTCCTTTATGTCCAAAGTATGACCATCTTCAAAGGGTCACAATCTTTACCACTGGTGCTAAACCTGACTTGTTCTCTGGCTCTCAGAGGTTACGTTTTCTTGTTCCTGCATCTCCTTTGCATAGGTGTTAAATACCATTAACTATTTTGAGCGTTGTGAAGAATCTCCTCCATAGGAAAGCAGGGAGGGGGAGAAGAGGGGTACAGGTGAGGCAGTATCAAATTAAGACTGATGGCTACTGCTCTTGGATCGAAGGAACCTCCTGACAGCCTCACATCATTACTGCAAATCACAATATTTATAGAGATGCCACCAGAAATTCTGCTTTGCTTCCAGCAGACACAAAGTAAAAGGGCACCTCCTTCAAGCTATTCAGTCTATTCTGCATTATAATTAAAACAATTTCTATCCTCAATAGGTTTTGATTCAGGTAACTCATTACCCCCAAAAGCCATTTGTGAGACTAAATTGCAAATGCAAATTAACGCCAGCTTTAACAATAACGCTTCTTTTTTCTTCCTTTCTGCCTCCTTTGCTAACTTCCATTTTTTGGAAATTTTCTTGCTTTTGATATCAAGCAGGTGTCCAGAGCACATTTGCCAGGGAATAAAAAGGGGTTTGTGCCCCTCTTCTTATTAGATGCTCTTTCCTGCTTCCTTGCTGCAATACTGGCAGGTCAGGCAATCCCAGTGCAGTGCTATAGCTTCAGTCAGAAACGCAGAGGGACCTGCTTCTCCCCAGCTGCAGCCGTAATGCCAGGGCTTTTCTCTGTCAGCTGAGAGAGTGGAATTACTTGTGGTTACAAGGCAGGAATTCCCCTGGACGTCTCTGCACACTCCTACCACAACAGGCAATTGTTCTGGATATTACTGTAATATGAGTAGAAACATTCATGTACCCTCTGCAAGGAAACCAAAATTCTCCAACCATAAAGGTTCTGCTCTGACTCCACCTGTACTTGACACAGTTTGCTCTCTAACTAGCCATCTTCTTATTTTATCATGTCATATTATAATTGTTTTGCATGCACTTCTTTGTAAATCCTGGCTGTATATCCAGTCTGATGCTCCTTCAAATCACGCATAGCCAAAGGACGCCTGCTATTCTTCACAAAGGACAGAGCAGTAAATACAAGAACTGAAAAGCTTTGCTTCTGTTCTTTGCTTAGACAATATGTGACCACAGTAGCAGCGTGGAGTGACACAAGTTTTGGAATTTGGTTTAAAAGGGCAGGAGTGTGTGCACAGTGATGCTGCATTGATCAAACACAGCTTATCCACATGCTCACATCTAAAGGAGAGTAAGAGTCCTCTGTGTTTCCCATCAAACAAACACAAAAGGCCACACAGGTAAAACTGACCAAATAATTATTGCTGGAAGTAAGCCAGAAACCCTGACCCCAGGGAATGTCTGAAATGCAGAGCCAGTTGCTGCTGCTGGTCCCTGCTGGTGTAGTAACAAAAAGGCAAAGTTGTTATTTATTGTCCTTTATTCCTGTGGCATTTGATGTCTTTAATGTAGTCTGCACACAGGAGTGTGATGAAGTGCTCTTACTTCCATTTCACATCTGAGGAAAAGAGAGACATAGCCTCATATTCTCAAAAGGTACTTGAGCACCTAATGCCCTGGGAAATCAGTTGTAGTGGAGCTCTGAAATACCTAGGAAAAACAGTCCTAGCCCCTGAGGGGCTCGTCCAGACTTCCTAATATTGCAAGCTGCATACTGACACCTCATTGAGAGCTCGGAGATGTGACAAATGAATGCCCTGGCAGCTGTGCCTGCCAAGAGGAGAAAGTGGCTCTCGAGGGCTGGTCTCTGCTATCGTGGTATCCACAGACACAGCTGGCCCTACCCAGGGAGCCAGACATTCCAGGCAAGGATGCCCTGCTGAAGGAAAGTTGCATCTCAAGCACACAGAGCCCCAGTGTGCTCAGAGTCAGAGCACCAAAGCTGGGGGACATGCTTTAGAGCACCCCTCTCCATGGTGTAGGTTCAGCGGGGGTCCCAGGTATTATTCCTGGTTTACAGGAAGTATTTTGAGGATCCTCTGACTCCTACACGAGCATCTCAGCTCTGCTCCTGACTTTCCGTGGCCTTCAGCAAATTATTCTTAACCTTTCTGTGTCCCCATCTGGAAAAGTCAGCTACTGATGCTAACTTCAGATTTGATGGATTAACTTGTTACTAATTCCACTGTGTTCGACAAGTGCTGAGTATCTCTTACTAATCAGCAGAAACTTATTAATTCTCATTATGAGTGCTTCTCATGTCCTTTCTGATAAAGCTCACTGGGAGATACAACAGTTCTCCAGAACAGAGGCACAGTCCCTTGGAAAATCAGCAGGAAAAAACAATCAGCCTATTTCTTTGCAAAAATAACTGCATATCATTATGGGAATTTGCCCCACATTAGATTTCCAGAGGAATTTTCCACTCACTCAACTTCTTAATATTAGAGCTTTTTCCCGACAGAGAAACTGCCCTTTTAACCCACATTTTCTGGGTAATTGGACTGGAAATGTTTTTTTTTTGTGGCAGAGAATGGAGCTGGCTCCTGCACAGTTGCCAGCCTACACCCCAGAGGCTCTTCATTTTGTCCCCTGAACATGAGGCTGACACCAGTCTTCACAGTGGGTTCCCAGATGCAAACATTGGTGCTCCTCATTGCTCCATTCCCTCCCAGAGCAAAGTGCCAGAAAGGATCCCACAAAGCAGAGCTCCTCAGGAAACTTTTTCCTGCAGAGCAACGCAGCTGCTTGTACTTGGGATGAAGGGAAGCATGTCCCACTTGCGAAGGTTACTCAACACTGCTATGAAACACCCCATGTGTAAGGCTAAATTAACAAGGTGATCTCATGATTGAAGTCAAGCATTCAAGTCCGAATGAATCAGAACATAGAGTTAGAGACAATCCCCTTGTAATGGTTTTTGCAAGATGCAGACTGGGATGCAGGTGGTAACATTCATCATACAAGGAGCTCCCACCCCAGAGCAGGGCTGGTTTCTACTGAGTAGAAACCTGGATGTATTGTCCTCTAATGAATGCAAGTTTCTGCTCCCTCTCTGTGCCCCCTTTGTCAAGAACAGGAGCAAGGTGGGGGGTTTTGGTTCTTGTTTTGTTTTGTTTTTAAAACCTGGCTGACATTTTGACTTTGACTATGAGCTACTTGGAACAGATACATCTCTTGCTGTGCATATTCATGATAACCTGATAACCATCATCCTTGCTGACACATCAGTCACCTTTGGAGCTAAAACAATGAACCACAACAACTTGTGATAGCATCAGGCTCCCACCCACTACCTGCTGAGGCACCAGAACAAGCAATTTCAAAGCCAAGAGGGCACTTTTCTGTACTAGAGGTGGAGTTTTCAGTTTGATTCTCAAAAAGGAAAAAATAAGCAAGAAAACAACCCCACACATTTCTTTTTGATCTTCCAGTAGAAAAAGAAACTGAAAATTGTATTTTTGGTAAAACAAAGTTTTCATTTGGAATAATACTGTAATTCTTTACCTTCTTGAAAAAACCACAAGACCTCAAAAATTATTTATAGAAAAAGCCTATGTTTCACTTCTATTAATTAGTTTCCTGTAAATTCCACATGCAAATTGACCTACCAAATTCAGACATCATTCTGAGTCCATCTGTAGGCAAAACTTTCTTCCTTTTTGCATGCAACTATTACTGAAAATGTGTTTTGATTTGGAGTCTAAGTTCTTGGGCAAAGCAGTAAACCCACATCTCAAACAGAGAGAGACCAACCAGAACCCCTAATGCCTTGGGAACAACATTTAACAACAAGTCTCCAGATGATATCACACATCAGGATGTGTCAGAAATGGCTTCCTGAAAGAAAAGATTACTCAACTTACCAAATAACTTGTAAATTCATGTTTGGCATGAGCAAGACTCAAGGGAGTCTCCTGAATTATAACAAAGGTCTCTTGCTCCTCCCTGCCCATCTCACTTGAATGACATAAAGGCCATAAGAACATGATCTGAGATGTCTTTTGGAATAAGATGCGACTCCCCAAAATGTATGGAGGGGGATTGGCCAGATTTGGTCCCTAGAGTAGTTTGGCATGACAGCGGCAACAGCTTTGGCCTGTGGAGCTGCTGCCTGGAGTAGTTCAGCCCCTTGCAGCTTTCCTTGCACCCTCTTATACCTATATACTCTCTTCTATATAGTAGGACATGTAGTTGTTCCCCTTATCCTTCCCTAACCCTTACTCTGCCACCTCCAAATCTCTACTGTTCCTGTTCCCAGTATGCCCTCCCCCTTACCAGTTTCCCTTCTCCAAACGCAAGGACCCAGCAGGTCATGGAAGAGGCTGGAGGGATGGGATTGAATCCCATAATTTCCTTTCCAGAAGGCAGATACTCCCTTCCCAGACAGTACACAACAAAACCAAGAGAGAACTCCCTTCAGAGGTTTTCCTATCGACTGAGCAACCTGCATACACACCCGATATTGTCAGTGAATGTTGAGAGTGAGAAGTGGGACAGCTGGAAGGGACAGGAAGAGATGCCAGCACAGGGGGATGTCCAGTCTTGCTACCTCCAGGCTGTGCAATGCATTGCTGTTTTAAGAGCTGCCTGGAGGTGAAGCCTCCCCAAAACTCAGGCCATTTCCAAATCACCTTCCTGTGCCTGGGTGGGCTACTTTCAGTTGCAGGCTCACTGCGGCAGCAGTATTTTGCTTGCAACCCAATACATAGAAATGTTAATAGCATGTCTGAAGAGACATTTTAGTTGTGAGCTGTTGTCTTTCTTACTTGAAAGCACACCAGTGCACCCATAAAAGTAATATAATCTTAGGAGCAGAAGGAGTGCTGCTAGAAGGATTAGTTAGAGCCAGGCTGATTCCTGCCATATTTTCTCAGGAAAAATCCCCAGGATGACTGTGCAAGAACTACTGAGCTGGCTGCTGGGCTCAGTCCAGCTCTCACCAAGGGTCTCCTGAGTCCCCTCCGCTCTCGCAAGCACTTCTCAGACTCTGCTCAGTGCCGCTTAAGACCAGGGAGGCTGCATCCTGCCATATTACTAGATCCACCACCTTAACCATGTGTCCATTCTGTTTAAGCACAGCTTTGGGAATCCAAGGTCTGTGTTTAGTTCTGGTCCTGAGACAATCTTTCTGCATAACCTTGGGCAGGAGATTAAATATCGGTGAACTCCAATTCCCTTTCTGCAAAATGGGGAGCACACTGCTTTATCTGTTCAGACTGTCAGCTCAGTGACGCAGAGACTGGACAGGGTTGGACACATTGGACACAGTGGACAGATGTGCATACACTGAGTAAATAACAGTGTGACCCTCTAAATGTCACTGCCGTACAACTGAACATTATTCTTTGCAGGCATCAGATGGATGTTATAGTCCACCCAGCTACTGATTAGCCTAAACATTTTGTATGCTTGCCTGTAGACTCATAATTTCTGTGATATCTTTTACAGTCTACATAAAAGCAAGCAGAAGGAACATCCTGCCTTGCTAAAATATCCAAGCAAACCCATTAAGTTATCCCTAGCTGCAATCTAAAACCACGGGAACAGGCTGACAGCCCAGTGCTGCTGTTTTCTCTGATGTCTAGACCTCCTGTGCCATACTCTTCCCTGTGAGACCTATTGCAAGAACAAGAGTATTAGTTATGGTCACCTAGCAATATAACTAGGTCTTTGGGGAGTCTGCAGCCTGCCTATCATGTGGAACTCTAGCCTGGAGGATCTGCTAATCCACCCATGCTGATCAGCAGAGTGTAAGAGAAGCATGCACATGGGGAATGGAAGGCAGTTTAGCCCCAGAGGTTGAGTCCTTTGACCCTGGCTGAATCATTTCACTTGCTATTAAAGCAGCTATGTGCACAAAACCTAGATACTGGCCAGGGAAAGCTCAGAACTGTACTGCAGGATGAATGAGGGAGGATAAAAATGAAAGCATTTGTCCACAGCATAAGTGCCAGGCTTTATCAGGCAAGATTTAGTTCCACAAGAGTGTTAAATAACAATCTTGCTTATGCCATCCATTGTCATACTGCCATACCCAACAAACTTTATTTCTGTGAGAAACCACGAGGTTCCTTCAATGCCATTTTGAACTAGTGATGCCCATTTCAGACTAGCCAAACGGGACACGAGGGCTCAGAAAGCTGTAGGGACCTTTTCATAGACAGACTTGCAGCTGCAGGAACTCACACATCTCCACTGAATACAATGGAGTTACTCCAGTTTACATCAGCTGAGAATCTGAATCAGACCTGCATTTTTCTACTCTCAGCTCATAACATTTGGATGGGATCTTACAACAGGAACACAAACAGCTCAAGTCACTAAAACCTTGAAACAAACATCCCCTATCCCATGGTGGAGCCAATATTTATGTTCTTCAGCATTTGGGGTGACTCAGGAGCATTGGTGGGGAACCAAAGCCCATAAGTCTAGACAAGGTGAATAAATCTACAGCTTTTCAAGCTGGTAAGGAAAAAAAGGCATATTTGTTTTCTGAATGAATAAAATCCAGTTTAACCTTTGTTCCACTACGCTGCAATTCTGCAGAGTGTGGCAAATTCTTGCAATGGGAGCAGAGAGTATCCAGCAGGCCCCAAAGCTGTACTTTTGCATGAATTAACAAAAACTCAGTGTTCTGTGCAAACCTCATCTGACTGCAAGCTGAGCTTCCTAACTGAGACGCCACTTTTCCCCTGAATTAGAGAACCTTTAGAATTCAGATCTTGAGCCTTCATTCTGAATGACAATTTGCCCTATTTCCATCATAATTCTAGTCCAGATGCCATACTGTCTCTGCTCTGTGTTAAACCCATGGCCTGTAGTGATAAGGGGCTCCCAGAGAGTGGGACAGCCATAGCAGATTCAGGTTTCAACACTACCAACACTCAAGGTTTGTCCCAGCTTTCTGCCCACACACAGCTCTAAATCTTCCTGGTTCTTCTCTGATTAACCACAGACACCCAAGTCATACAAATTCTCCCGCCCCCAGCTTCTCCTTCTTCCATTTACTGTGCACTGGAAGCACAAATATTCATAACTTCAGATTAAGAACCTATTCACTGAGCTCACTTGAAGATGCTCATTTTGCCCTAATTGTGCCTTGCCACTAAGAGGTAACATGATGTCACACCCCTGAAAACAGCTCCTGGACTAAGCCACATATCCTTCAGAGCAGCAGTGGTGGCAACAATAACCAATAACAAAGGCATAGTGATTTCAGTATTCTGTGGGATTGTCCTGGTTTCAGCTGGGACAGAGTTAACTGTCTTCCTAGTAGCTGGTACAGTGCTATGTTTTGAGTTCAGTATGTGAAGAATGTTGATAACACTGATGTTTTCAGTTGTTGCTAAGTAGTGTTTAGTCTAAAGTCAAGGATTTTTCAGCTTCTCATGCCCAGCCAGCGAGAAAGAGGGGCTGTGTGGAGGGGCACAAGAAGTTGGCACAGGACACAGCCAGGGCACCTGACCCAAACTGGCCAACAGGTTTTTCCATAGGACTAGCTGGGTGTCGGTCAGCGGGTGGTGAGCAATTGCCCTGCGCATCATTTGTACATTTCAATCCTTCTATTACTACTGTTGTCATTTTATTAGTGTTATCATTATCATTATTAGTTTCTTCTTTTCTATTCTATTAAACCGTTCTTATCTCAACCCACGGGTTTTACTTCTTTTCCCAATTTTCTCCCCCATCCCACTGGGTGGAGGGGGAGTGAGTAAGCGGCTGCGTGGTGCTCAGTTGCTGGCTGGGGTTAAACCACTACAGGGATCTAAATGCATTTTAGGTGCTCCTATTGCTAGCAAATGAACTCATCAGTTTGATCACTCTTTTGGGTTTTGTGGCAAAAAGGCTGATAAGGGAGGTGCACCACCACCTGCAAGCTGAGCAACCTACATGGATTTGTTCCTTCTCTTCCTACTCATCCCACTCCTGCACTAGTAAAGCAGCCTGGGGTAAAACCAGGAGAGCAGGATACTAGGAAGAGATATGCAGAGACAGGAGTTACTGTCCTCCTCTCCCAAGGATGAAAGAAAGCTTTCTACTACACCTGAGTAAGGGCTAGAGGGAAGGACAGGTCTCAGGCCATGTATGAGATGGGAGTACTGGAGGGAATCGGTTATGAAAGCAGAAAGGTTTGTGTGCTTAAAAAGTTGTGAAAATCATTACTTTTGTTAAAGTGCTCTCTGAGTGGCATTACTGTGCATTATGCTCTATAAAGAATCAGATGCTCTTCTGCTGTGCTTCACATCGGCTATTAAGAGATATATTCCAGGCTCCCAATTCGTTGTATGAAGCTATTTTAGTTTTCTTCAGAGGAAACCAATGCCTCTTCAACAAATAAAGGAAAAAGGAAAAAGATTTCTCTCTTCTTTCTGCCATTGTTGCTAGCAATGACAAGGACTTCTAGCTCTCTGACAAGGCTGCTCCAGGCTGGATCCTCAGGCACTGTACACAGGATCAGGTTATTGCCTTCAAAGCCTAACTAGCTTATGCCAGCTTGGGATTTGGCCCAATATATTCAAGCCCACTTCAGCTCTCTCCACACTCTCACTTGCTATTAACTCTGCTGAGCTGTGGCCCCTATCACTGTTTGCTCTGATTTTTCTTGATGTTTCATCTCTCTGACCTTCTTTGGAAGAGATGATAACAGCTTGCCTCTTTGAAAGTCAATAGTTTCCTTCACATCAAAGTGAGAAGCAAGGTCAAGATCCAGCTGCTACTAACTGATAGCTTTAAAACAATAGCTTTTGGTGGAGACCAAACTAATCTACTCTGAGCTCTTCTTTGGGGATAGATGGGAGGAGTGAGTTGAGAATGGGTTTTTACACCTTCTATTCAAAGAAGGCAGACTGCTTTGGTGACAAACTGGTACAAACAGGAGAGTGCTGATAAAAGAGATTGTGGGGCTGATCACAGAGAGCACACAGGCAACCCGCTGTTTTGCACAGGAACTGATCCAATACAAACATTTCTTCAGAGACTAAACGCTTCACTTCTGCAAGAAAAATAATCCTTAAAAATCTACATATGACACAACCACTGTCACAAGGCTGTATTTTGTTGCTTTGATAAGGCTGCAAAAGAATGCAGCCTGAGAAAGTCTAATAAGGCTGGGAGACCATGAGGTGGTCTGTACAGAGTCCTACAAATTAATGGTTTCCAACACAATTGAGATATAGGTAGGCAATGTGGATTAAATCACATATAAACATATGATGTGACCAAGTTACACTTGCAGGGATTTAGTCAGTTCATTATGCTTTAAATCAAGTATATAAAAAACCCCATGAGAAGTACCTGGACCAGAAGAGCAGCAGGGCCATGAACAGATCCCAGAACCCATCGCTCCTGCTGAGGGGCAGCCTAGCTTGCTTTCTCAAACCAGTTTATCCAGCAGGAAGCATAGCATGGTGTGACTGGTAAGGGTTTCTCAGGAAGCACTCACATGAATTTCATAATACATAAGCCTGGGGAGCTGCAAGAATACATACAATATGTTGGACTGTTTGTTAGCACACCACTGCTCCCCATTAAATCTGTTCCTCTGACACCCTCTCAGCAGCTGCAGCTCGTGTGGGTTGAGGCATCCTCCCCCTTCCCCATCGGTGCCTTCTGATATCTGCTCAGGTGCAGAGCTGGCTCCTGTTCCCTCCAACCTTGGAAACGAGCCTGAAGACTTCAATAGGGTGTCTATGGAGAATAAAGCAAAAGGGATTTTGGCCCTCAGCACGGAGGGGTGACCAGCATGTCTCTCATCAAGTCCCTATCTGAGGGTTTTTTCACTGGTCCACAGTCTCAACTTGAAACATCGCCTCCTGAGCTGCTGTTGAAAGCCAGCTGTCTACCATTTATATTGTTAATTCATTAAAACCAGTTCTTTATCCTCTCAGGAAATCACGGCAGTCCTGCTTACTGGCAGACAATAACATTCGAGGGCTTGCTGCTGCAATCGCTGACAATATCAATTATTTAGTTTTCTGCCAATTCCTATTAGACTTTTCAGGCTAGAGAATTTACACTGTGTTATTGAATTAAAAAACAGCTAAAAGCTTTAGGGAATCCAAACTAATTAGCCGGCATTTGTAAACCCCTTTGTTCATGGTAATTTGTTTACAAGAGTAGCTCAACCTTTTAATTATGGGCACACTCATAGGCCACATACTGTAACATTACAGGCAGGATTTTTTGTTTGGTCCAAGAAGGGCAAATATGGGGAAGCTAATTTTGCTTTAATGAGCTGCGATGACCCCGCTTGGCACTGCATGACCTTAAAATATAAGTGTGTCTATAATTAAAACTACGAAAAAACCCCACTCTCGATACTTTGAGTGGGCCAGAAATCATCAGCATCCAATTGTGTCAGCGATACAACTCCACAGCCCTGACTCTCTCTCACCCTCTTCAGCCTCTTTTAAAGATCTCATCTCAAGATAGCTCTTCACCCTCTTGCCTATTCCCATCTATTTGTTTTCTCCTTCTGCTTTAGACTTGAAAGATGAATGGTTCAGTTATTATAGAACAGGAGACGTTCACACTTGTGATGACGATCCCGTTGTGCCAATTTGCACTTGTCTCTTTGCATCAGGTTGCCCTCTCTATCTGTGCTGTAATGCATCATTGCAATCCATGTCCCTTCTCCACAAACCACTGCTGTGGCAGGAGTACCATCAATGTTTTTTTACACGTCCTTTCCCTTGAGCATGAGAGTAATGTTTTAGTTTTGGAAGAAACACTGTGGTTCTGATTGATAGAGGATTTTTAGTCCATTAAGTAGGAAGCCATAGTGAACTGTTTGCTTTCTCCTTTGATCACTTTACCAGACTGAGCTATTGGGCAGAACTGTTCCATGGGAACTGGGAAGAAGTGTTTGGGCTGGGATCCCAGGAGTAGGAGGTTTCCTGCCTCAGTCTGTGACCATCTCTCCTTACGCAGCAATGCATGGACATGTAAATAAAGGAAGTAGCTAAAGAATGTTTCCCAGCTGTGTCTGGTTTCTTCAGTGAAAAGCTGATGTGCAAGGCTCCTGAGTAGACCTACTCAAAATTAACAGTGTAAATCCTGACATTTGCCTTGACGTTGAATAGAAATTCTAAATATGTTCATCTCTGGGGTAAGTGGTGGCAAAGAAGGGAAGCAAAATGAAGTGAGATGTCTCTCAATGAGGGAACATGCAGCAGATTATAGGAAAACTTGAAACGGGAAGAGTGCAATAAAGTTCCTAGTTTATTTTGAATAGTTCCAAGAAACTTGTTCAGATAAAATCTATGTCTGCATTTTTAAAAAGGTATCAAACTTAATTTTAGGGGGAAAAAATATTAAGAAAATGTTTAAAACTGCTTCATCACTGGTAGATACACACTGTATTTGGCATCCACCAGTCTGATCTAACATGCTGAATACAGACTGATATAGCCTTAGCCCATGGGCTTGGTATAAGTGCAAAGCAATCTTCCCACTCAGTCCCAGTGACGCATATGGCCCCGTGGCAACCTTCACCCCTTCACCAGACAGTTAACACCAGTTCAGGTGAGTCAAAGAGACACACACAGTGTAGTGCACAGGTATCCTGTGGACAGCATGGTCTAACCAGAGGACAGATCGGACCACTGTTTTCTCCCAGTCTCTGGCACTGGTTTGCTGGGTGTTTGACCAGGTTACTTTTCCCCTCTATTTTTCTGTTTTCCAACTTAGAAACTGTTCCCCACTCATTTTCTACCCTATGTCTTTTAGGGTCTTTGAGGTCTGCATGGATAGTATATAGCCGCCTAGGTGTCAGTGTGTCATCTGACAACATTACTTTTAGCTCTGCTTTAAGGGTGGCTGAACATTATGTTTCAGCAGAGCGTCTGATTTAATCTCTTTAGGAATTTTGTTATAAGGCTCAAATAGCATCCATAAAAATGGAGATGGGCACAACTGTCCCTCAAACATCCAGGTCTTCCAGACCACATTTAGTTAAAATATCATTAACTGTGCAGTATGTTTGACAAGAATGTATGACAGCACTAGCCATATGGAAAGCATAAATATTAAATACTGTATATTGCAGCCATTTGCAAGAAACTGCATTAATCCCTTGAAGGTTAATGAGAATTATTCATGTGCATCTGAGGGAGAGAAGTACTTCACTTTAGAAATTGAACAGCTTGACATGCCTGATTTTTCACTTACCAATAAATATGAAAATGGATGGACATCTCAGCATTATGCCTGAATGAGAGGCTCATTGAACAACTCAGAGGTTTGTTTTTTCAAATCAATATTTTACATCATTAATATTTGCAGTTCCAGGAATCAGTGAAACAATAAATCTTGCTTGATCATAGATGGTTTGCCACTGTGTAGATATTGCAAGAGGGGAAACAGATGTCAAAGAGTGAAGACAAACTTGGTTTATTTAGTTAAGTCCTGAGAGTAAAAAGGAGGAATCAATACCTGTGTAAGGTCTGGTTTGAGACCACAAGAGGGAAAAGAGAAGTGAGGCAGAATTGTCCTTTATGGATCTACAACTGACATCATGGAGACTACTCCATTCACACTACTGAAGCACCTCACCAGAAAACACGGACAGATTTCTGAAGAGTTTAAGTGACTAATAAATGTGATTTCTTGCAGTAATCACTATTAAAATTATTTCAAATGTTTTTGAAACAGCTTTGTTACGGCCTTTTATTAAATGAACCACCTGCATCAGCAGAGCTATTAAAAACTTGAAATGAAAAAATATCTGTGTGTCTTTGATGAAAATTATTTGTTGTCAGTGAAATCCTCCTGCTGTTTTGCAAGGAGCAATTTATAGAGATGGCTAAAATTTGTGGATAGACTTCTTTTAATTAAGGTGTGGGGGTTTTTTTAAATAGCATCCTTCATAATGAAAATACTTTCCCTGCCTTTTTCTTCTACCTGGTACTTTTTTCATAATACAGTCACCATATTTATGCTGCACATTTTGGCAAATTCCAGCCATTATTACTGCATGGTTCATGGTATCTAGAAGAAATGAGCTCCACGCTGACAGCAGAGCCTGCTGTTCAGTATCTCTACTAGGCATGAACACCATCCTACGGAAAAGTGGAACATGTAGTTGTCTCAGCAAAGAGAAGAGTAAACTGTGAATAGAAACCATACCTCCAAGAGCCTTCAGGTTAGCTGCCGGAACAGATTTTCAGCTGATGTGAACGACGGGAGTTCCCACAGCTCAGGGAAGCAGCGGAGCTGGACTGATTTACACAGGTGGAAGATTTAGCTCTGCATATGCTCCCTTCAGTGTTAAACGCACATGCTTCAAGCTTACTCCTGCTCAGCCTGAATCAGGTAATAAAACAGATGTTGTAAAATACAGGGAACTGCCAAAGGCACCATCTCTGCAGAAGTGCCTCGGGAAGTGATGCTTGTCCATCTGAGGAGTGAGCATGGGCCATTACAGCTACAGTTTGCCTAAAATCCACGTTTGTCTTCACCACTGGCACCATCGTGTTGGTTTGGATGTGGCACTGCAGCAAAGGCAGTGTTGGGGCAGGGAGAACCTATGAAGTGGAGGCAAATAAGGCTGAAGCCTGCTTGAGAGGCTGAGAAAAGGGGCTGATGGTCAGAGTGAACTGGGGACACTCTAGAAATAGGGTCAGGGGAATGAGAGGGAGGCTGAACTAATAGAGCAAGCACGTTGCTATGTCTCTGCACAAAGAGAATTGGCAGATGGATCACTGCATCACTTCATACGGGTTTTTCCTTCTCAGATATCTTGATTCTCAGTCCTGGTACTTCAGAAGTGGCTTGTGTGAAACAAGTCCAGAGTGCCAGCACAGACATCCCCCTGCAGCACAGTACAAGTACTGGGAAACTCCAGGGAGAAACACCGTGCTACTGGGAGCATCCTGCCCTATTTTCTGCACTAGAGCAGCCCCGTCCTGGCGTGCAGTGGTGCGTGTGGGCCAGGAGCAATTGCACATAAAGCCAGCTACCGGTCCTAGGGAAACCTTACTGAATCACGTATGGATCCAGGCGGAAATTCAGTCGTATGGTTATCATTAGCTGGACTTCCGAGGAATTAACACACTTGATTCCTCCTGCATCATGCCCAAGGTCAGGAAAGCAGCTGAGTGAGAGTGTTTTATATTAAAGGAATATTTATAAACAGCTTCTAAAGGGTTAGTTAACGGGTGTTTGGCTAAGTAGTTAATCAATTTGTACAGATTATTATGAGACCAGCAGATGCATAGGTTGCTTATGAATGCCTTAAAATATCACCTACCGATATGCATATAACCATTCACTATAACACATATTAATCACCTCTGTAACAGCTATTACTAAGCAATTACAAAAACATCACTAATGTGAATGTCCTTACAAAGTCAGTTAATCCATGAGACTGGGACTCACTGACCCCAAAACAGGCTGCTTAGGAGAAATCAGGCAGCAGGTATCTTCCCTTTCCGAAGAGTAGTTTCTCTTTCAAGAATGTCTCATTGCCCAGAAATCTGGCAACCTGTGAACTCCAGCAGAAGAGTTTCACTCTGTTTTCATTGTCAGACACAGCACACAATGACTGTTAGGCCATACAAAGGAAAACACAGCTGGTGATTCTGGACTATGTTATATTTTTATTCTGAGTCATTTACTACCTCCTTTAAATAATCCCAGAAGCCTCCACAGGGATTTACTTTTACGGCATTGGATTGCTCAGGAGTGTGTCTGTCTCTGGCCTTTTCCTCCTGCTTTTCAATTTCTAGTCTGGCCTGCCTCCAGCGGAGGAGAGGATGTACTCAAAGTCACTCAGAGGAACACTTTAAGGCTCTGAGGATGATCCACAACTGATATAAAGCAGAGCAGATCTGGTGGCTTCAATGAAGCCACGCAGTCACACTAATGGTGGGTCTTCAGCTTGAAAAGTTGCGCTGATAGCTCTTTCCCCCAAAATACAAAGCACAGCTTCGGCTGGGCAGGAGACGTCCCATTTCCAAGCCTTGGCATGGCTTAGTCCTGTTTTGGGCTCTAGCCACATACGGCTAAAATATAAATCAATATTACCAATTGATACTGTGCGTTTGACAGCACTGACTGAAAATTTTAAATGCATGTCTTATAAATGTTCACTTGTTCAAATCTATACTGTAGCTAAGCACTGTTATCCTACGAACAAAGGAAAACAGTGCACTGAATACTGAAGATGATTTTTAAAAAAAAATTGGGTGTGAAACTGTATATACAGTCACTGAAATTTTGTCAGAGTAGGTCATTGCATCTGCCAGCTACCAGCACTGCCACATGCCCTAGGCTCCCCATTTTATCCGGCTGCATTCAGCAGCCAGATTCTCCCCATAGTAGATGGAAAAAATGTCATCCATGCAGAGGGCCATTAGGTTATAAAGTTAGAAGGGGGAATATCCCACTTTTTTTCTTTGTGCAACTGTGGATGCTTTGGGATATCAGTGTTCTTAACAACCAGACTTAAAGGACATCAGCACACAGGTGCTACTGTTCTGTAAAGGTATTTCATGTGAGACACACCAGATCTCACTGCATCCTGCTTTACCCTATGTTTTGGTGCTCCATGAAGCCAGAAGAAAGGACTTGCTTTGCCTAATATTCCTCTGGAAACCCACAGATAGGGGGGAAACAAACAAGAAATGAAAGTAAAGCCAATCCACGCCCTTCCTCTGTTTTTCTGCACAATATTCACTTCACAGGTTCACAAGGCAAACCTACCATGAGCTGTAAGATCAGAGCCAACTTTGGTAGTAGGTGAATTTTCCACAGCTGTTTAATATCTTTGGTGAGAATAACCTGCCCAGGAAATGAGATTTCTTGCCTTGGATCTGTTGTGTCCTCTTTGGCAGAAAGGGAGCAAACAGAAAGTCATCGTATTGTTCACTCTCTCACTGGCTTTTGGATGGGCTGCCCGGCTGTGACTAACTGCAATCTCTGCTAAAACGTGGATGCATCCTTTATAGACTGAGGATTTTGTTATCTCATAGTTTTTTGGCCTCAAAATTAACCTTTAAAGATACCAATCAGTTGTGAGTTTTTAAGCAGGTTCACCCTGTAAGTCATGAGAGAAAGATCCCCTTTAGTTAATCTGAAGGCTGGACCTTCCCTGGGAAGCTAGCAGTATCTCCCCTCAGATTTTGTGCCTATACCCCGAATGCCATCCTCTAATTTTCCAGATGATTAAAGCTTTCATTTCACTTTGGGGAGAGCAGAACTACAACCACCTGTGCAGTTAAAATTCAAGGAAGTGCAGCTCTTCTCTTCTCCAGGAGACGTTTTGTGTGCTGCCCACAATCAAAGCAATTGGTCCCTTTACATAAGTAAAGCAATTCTTTATGGCAAATTAGCTTCTTCTTAATGAAGACTTGTTATTTTCAGTAAGTCAGAACTTTTGGTGGAAAGATTTAATAAACTTTATTCTTCTTCCTCTCATTGTGATAAGCAAATTTAATTTTACTCATATTATTAATAATATTAAGCATCTCTTAAACATGTACAGTAGACAATCTGAATCAGTTTGTTCAGTACGAAAATCCTCTTTTCTGATATAATATTTGGGTAAATGGAAAACATTCAGTCTCTCATAAATGGGTGTTAAGACAGAGTGAAGATACAGCAGATGATACTAGCAGATGATACTGACCCTCTGGAGGGGGCCAATAGCAGGCCCACTCATTTCTAAGAATATTGCTGACATTCCCCTTGCCTCCAAAAAGTCAAACACTGAATAAAAAAGGCTGCTGTCCTGAATTCACAAAGGTTATTTTCAAGCACTTCTGTCCTGCCTCTGTCTAAGCCAGGGAGAGGACACCACAAAGCCCACATGCCCACCCTCCTGCAGCCTGCATCCAGGCTTTATTTGCAACACTCTTCTTTTCACAACAGACCACTGCAACATTAAACTTCACAAAATGATGCATTTTCTGTTAAGCCACAATGGTTTGTGCTTTTGCACGCTGCAAAGCATTCAATAAGCATGGGACTAAGCAAGACATGCAGAGTATCATATCCACATGCAGAAGCACTGTATCTCCACCTTTGCTCTGCCCAAATAACCCAAAAATGATACCTGCTACCTACCGACAGTCTCCAGTACATTTTTTTTCCTGGCAAGTGCTTTCTGGACTATCGCACCTGTATATCATCAGTCAGTGCATTCCCCAGGCTGGCAGCCAAAATGAGGCTGAATGTGTGCTAATGAAAGGGAATATTCACCTTATGCAAAAGGTGAATCAGGGAGATAAATTCAAAAGCTTTCTGTGCCATTACTATAGGAAAGTGCTACAGAGTTTAATCAGGTCTATAGAGAACTTAAAGAGATACAAAACCTACTCTAAAATAGCCTGTCTCCTATAGAGAATGAGACCTTTTCTGTGGATGCCTTCCACCCTGGCCCTACTGCCTGGCTATCTAAAAATTCTGCATGACTCTTACAAAGGAGCAGTTTTATACCTATTTCTACAATGCATTAGTTTAATGGCTTGATTGGCGGAAATTCTCCTTTTACAGAACAACAATATTTACAGAGGCTAAAAAAATAATTTTCTCCCTCCCTTGCTGACCTAAATACATCCTGGAGTTTCAGAAATAATCAAAGGCTTTTCAGTCAATTTGTACATATGAACGATGGAGACTGTGAATGCATCGTTTCTTCCCTCTTCAGAGAGACTTTTCAACATAACACCCTTCATTTCTTTTGGACATACTCTTTTCTCTAAATGTTACTGACACAGAGACGTTGTTCTCCTTACCTCACTGTTACTAGTCACGCCTTACTGGCTCATTTGGTCCAAACATGATAAATCAATTTCCATCCAATTAGGCTACGCCTGAAGAATTAATTTGCTACACTTTAGACTGTAGTATTTTGTATGTTCCTAAATGCAATTAGAAAACTTTAATTTAATCTTACATGCCCAATATGATCGGCTGGTACATAAGACAATCCAGTTGCGGCTTGTACAGCACGCAATTGTAGTTGTAATTGATTAAAATTGCTTTTGCAAGTGTGTCTTGATGTCATGCATAACTTGATTTGATTTGGGTCTTAATCCTGCAAGCACATATGCACATCAGAAACCTTCTCTGTGTGAGCAGTTCATCAAAGCCTGCAGGATTTATGAGTAGAGATAGGCAGGTCCAGGGCTTGCTGCCCCAAAGCATTCATTTTCACCTCAAATAGTGTTTCTGTGATCAGAGATGTATAGACAAGATGGTAAAGACACTAGATGGATTTTCAAAACAATGAAGGTGCTTAGGCTGACATCCACAGAGGCAACAGCAGGGAGGATTCATCCTCCTTGCTTTCAAAATCCAGCCAAAGTACAGGGCTTAAGAGCCCAGTTGCCTGAGGACAGCTCTGTTCACAGCAGGGTCTTTCGGTTTGCTATTTTCTCCATTTATGGTAACAGAAGTTTAGGGTGACTAGTCTTCAAACCCCAGCCTGGGTGGTTTATGATGTCTAAGGGGATCCCATCAGTCCATGCCCTCAACCCCCACAGTGGTGCACAGGGGACATGATATTTAAAGTGCTGCAAGTGATGGATACAGGAGAAGTTAATGCTTGCAGCTGAGACCACATTACCATCAGGAGCAAGCAGCCCTGCCCCAGGTGGGCTCTGGCAGAAGAGGGGACCCCAGCTGCAGCTCTGGCTCTGGGGACACATGCAGACCCTCTCTGCAACCCTTGGCAGCGGCAGATATGGTCATCAGCACTCCTGTCACCTCAGCCTTGCTAATTTCGAGGCCTAAAATTAAGTTATGGAAATCCCACTCCATCCCCCATCAATACATCTTGAGAAGACAGGCTCTAATTTCACCAGAGAATTGGCCATCTAAATATGTCCAGAAATCCATCTAGGCACTTTCAGCTTCTGTCCTAAATGCTTAAAGAAATCTGGCCCCAGACACTATTATAATTGGACCTAACCTAAGATCTAGCAGTTTCTTAAAAGATCTGGGAGGATATTTCACTCCTGGAAAATATTTTGAAAAAAGGAATTTCTTTGAAACATTTCAACAACAAAACAGCTGCTTAGCTCCGCCAAAAATGACTGGATCAAAACCCCACTGTTTCTTATTTTCAGAAGTAGGCTACAATGTGAAGGTTGACTGTAACCGGACACGACAGAATCCTAATGCCTTCAATTTTACTTACCCACTTCTGAGAAGTGTTTATATTTGAAATCATGGTGAGTTAACATGAGTTAAAGGCACATGCTCTCACCTCTTGATATATAAGTAATAGATTGTTCCCTGGATAATACCAGGGCTTGTCAGAAATATATAACATAGACACTGTGATTTTTCACAGCATGTAGTTCTCACTATGTCAGTAGCTAAGAGAATTTCAGAGAGGTGGGAAAAAAGCAGAAGATACTACATGGAACTATTTTGTGCCATGCAAGATATGGTGCCTGTAAGTTTGCTTCCGATTTATTTTCTCTGTTTTGTTAAGAACAGAAGCTAGAAGGGAATTTCCACTGCATATGTATGATATACTTCAGAAGACAAGAGGCTTATAAAGTATTAGACAGTGCAATGAGACATAAAATGACATAATGAATGCCTGTGCTTTGGAAGACAGGTTAGTACAGGTTGGGGAAAGAGGGTGAAAACATCACCCAAACCTCAAAATGACCGAGAATCAGGGTCCCTGCTAATCTATCTGCTGATTTGGAAAATATACAGGTCATGTTTCTACCAACTACTACACCACATATTGAAAAAGGAAAAAGCAGATGTTAAAATGGCAATGATTTTCTGTCCAAAGCTTTGTATGTTCTTTCTTCAAATGAAAGCCAGCAAGCATTTTAACCCTCATTCATTCTCTGCTGGACTGTATCAAATGAGCAGACTGGCAGAGTGAATAGCCAAAAAAGGAAGGTTCTTTCAAAGACATTAGTATTGACATTAAATTGGCAACACTTGCACCCAGTCCCTGGTGAGGTCTGTGCTGACACCTTCAGATGTTTCTGATGACACTGAAGAATAACCTACAGCCATGAAGATGAAGGTGCCATGAATATGAAGTTCTTTTCTCAGCCCATTCTTTGCTGCCCCCATAATATCCAGAAACACTACATAAACCTCTTTTTTTTCCCCACTCCCAGCTTGGTGCTTATCTCTGGAGAAACCTCCCCCATCCTACAGTCTGTCTCGACTTAACCCTCCAGCCACTTCTAGAAAACTGCTGCCCCAGGCAACATGAACAACCTTTAGCTGGCCAGAGGTGGAGTTGACTGGACTTGGGATAATTAACTTTAGCGTCATTGCTCTCAGTACCATATGCCTGTGGGCCCAGTCTCCTGTGACTGCAAGAAGCAACCCTGTCCGACAAACCCTTCCAGAAGCAGAGAAGCTTTGTTATAAAACTGGGTAAGTTCACATCCCGCACTCCTGCTATACAAAGGCTGCTCCAGAACTTCCTTCCTGTGATAGCTTGAGGTTTGCAGTTTATTGATGGCCAATCTATACCTATTTGTTCTCTTCAACAGCTCTTCGCCACTGCAGCATAAACTCCCTTCCTCCCTGTGGGCTTAGAAAGAGCAACCATATCTCTGCTCAGCCACGCTACCAAAGCTTTCTGTTTGACAGAAGCTCTTCATCTTCTTGATCACCCTTAACAGCCCATCTCTGCAGCTGTTCCAGCACAGGTTCATCCCCCTGCAGCTGCCTAACCAAAAAGTACTACTGAAAGCCAGTGTATCTACTACAGGTAGAGCCATATCACATCTCTTTCCTTCTCTCCCTATCATTAACCTTATTTCCTTCAAAACATGCTTGAAATTATTTTCCTTTCATTTTAGTTTCAAACTGACAAGATGGTGCAATTCATTGCAGTGAACCATTGCGGGCTGCCCACAACCCATCGAGCAGAAGTCTAGTCTCTGCTGCCCCACTCACACACAAAAGACCAAAGCCAGAGGAGCTCTGGATATGTCTCTCCACACTGCAACCAGATGCCCTGAGCGCAGAATGAGTCAGTCCTGAATAGGTGTTTTATAACGGCTCTTTATTCAGTCCCACAGTCCCTACTGCTCCTGCTCATCAAAACTTGTATACCAGACTTCCTACCTCTGGGAAACTACACCACTTAAAAGAGACAATTCAGTTTCTTTTTTAACAGGCATCACGGGGTAAAAAGAAACAATAGATTAGACCAGTTCTCCCACATACAGGGTAATCAAAAGTGGGTACACTGGGAAAAATAAACAGAAAAAACAGGCATAGTATTGCAACAATTTTTAAAGGTCCTATCCAGCAAAGTGTAAGCATATGCTTAATGTTGAGCCCTGCACATGAGTAGTTGTACTAAAGCATCTTGTCTGAATTTCCATAGGTGAGCCAACCCAGCAATATGAGAGTAGGAGTCAGGCCAGTTTCCTGGTGCTAAAACATAGTGCATTATTGACAGGTTTTGCAGGATTGAGACCCCTTCTTTTCTGTTCCTTTTTAATATAGCAGGTGTTAATATATCAGGTGCTTCAAATTGTACCTCTAAAATATTCATTTTCCTGAATATCACATTTCTAGTCATATTATTTAAATGTATCAGGAAAGCTTCAACTAAATCTTTTAATCCCATTTGATCTACAAACAGAGCTGCAACATGACAGGTTGGATTAATGCATTTGGCATTTGTGGAATTATAAACCTCACACAGCAAACAGACAGCAACTGCTGCTGCTCTTTCCCTTCCACTTTTGTAACACCAGGTTAAACTAAAATAAACCCTTTCTACATCTACATTTGATTGAAAGATAGACATGCAGGAAAGGGTGAAGTATCCTAAGTGATGGGCTCAGTGGGATATTGAATTTATGTCTACGCTTTGATGCTTCTGGGTTTCATTTTCTGCTCCCAAGTAGAATTAATTCTGTTCCCCACAGGAGTCAATTTGGTATTCTACATAAAACCCCCCATTTTATTGTTTTAAATCCAACTTTCAGGGAAAGGCAAGAGGT
Source organism: Haliaeetus leucocephalus (assembly GCF_000737465.1). Taxonomy (NCBI): domain Eukaryota; kingdom Metazoa; phylum Chordata; class Aves; order Accipitriformes; family Accipitridae; genus Haliaeetus; species Haliaeetus leucocephalus. The sequence goes on along the minus strand of NW_010972572.1, from coordinate 517,675 downwards.
CAAGGGGAGACAGAAGGAATGAAAGGTGGAGAGGGGACCTTTTACAACCCAAATGCCGTTAAGACCCTTTTTAATATACTAAGCTCCATTTTGTCTGTCTTGGTTTCAAAAAGAGATGAGATCTCTTTTAAAGGGGCCCCTGAATCCTCATTTCCAATTCCACATTCTCCCTGACAACCCTTTACCTTGTATTCTTGACAGTTACACAACTGACAGCATTACTTTTCCCCTTGTGCTCCACAGAGAGAGCCAGAAAAGTGATAGCCAGCTCCCTACACAGCCTGATCCAATGTCCCCGAAGCCAATGGGGAAAAATCCCCTTGGCTCTGACCCCATGCTCCTGCACTGGCCGTGGTGAAACAGGTGAGCCCTCGCAAAGAGCCCCAAACCAACAAAACACTGCCTAGGCTTCCAGAGACGCTCATCAGCATTCAGAGCAGCCGCCTCCATGGCATGGAGGACACTTCAAAGAGCGTAAAAGCAAAAGTATATATGGAACAAAGCAATGAAAAAGAACAAAATAGGTGGTTGGAGGTAGGGAGGAAGAAAAGGACAATGCTGTAACCCGAAGGGCTTTGTCTGAAAGTTTGCTTCCTGACAGCCTGTGGCCAGCTTGCAACATCATGTTGCTCCAGATTTTTCACTGGTCTGAATGCTAAGCTGATGGTCAGCTACATAACATAAATATCCAGGTTTCCAGACACAGCAAAACCATTCCTTCCTCATCCAGCAATTACACAAAACCTAAGTTAACCTCACTGACAAGTAGCTACTCCAGAGGTGCATGCATGTGATGTGAAGGGATATTTCACACATCTGTCCATTTTCTTGCACATCTGTCCATTTTCTTACCAACATTGTTCCAACAGACACACCCCTGGACAACCTGAAGCACCCAGGGTTCATGCTAGAAAGGTGCTGAACCCCTTGGTCCCCGTACAGTGTCCTTGCCCAGCTCCACATCAATGGATCCATGGCAGAGATGTTCCCCACCCTTCCAAAGCCAGGGCAGAGAGGCCCAAAGAGCAATGCCATGCCCAGGACCTCAAATCTGAGCCATGGTCTCATCTCCTGAGAAGACCAGGTGTCAGTTCGAAAGTGTAGAAGTGAAGTTTGAAAACTAAGGACCCAAATATAACCAATATTTATCTCTGTCTGAGTTTGCAGATAGTTTGACACAAAACCTATGACCTGTACCAAGTTCAGACTGTGCCTTTCCTTTGAAATCTACTGTTCTGTTGAAATTTCATCAGCAAAGTCCTTCAGAGAAGGATATATCCTCCTTCAGAAGCAGTGCAGAAATCCCGTGGAGAGGCAGCAGGTCTATATGGGATCTGGCATCACACATGCATTGACTGATTTGACCCTTCCTGTGGGGGATGTACCTACGGCCGTGGCAGTTAGGGATCTTCATATTGGGCCCAAATTTGTTTAATCCTAGGGCCTTGGATAGCTTTAATGCAGTCCTACTTATAGGCTGCAATGTGTGAATGACTCTCTGCTATTCCGGCACTAATGATGTCAAATGGCATTAATTAAAACAAATCGCTTATAAAACAGGCTGGATTCATCAACAATAAGTGAGGAGATATTTTTCTTTTTTTCTTTTTTTTTTTTTTAGAATTTTAATGAATAAACAGCAATTCCTATTCATTATTTATCTACTTCTGAATTTTAATGAATAGTTCCCAGCGCTCATTAACAAATCTCTGTATTTATGGAAAACTGGCACTTCATAAATATCAAATTGTGCTATTTTATGTGCTGGTTTTATATAAATATAGAAATTCTGTAATTATCACTCGAACTGATCATTAAAATTCAAAAGCAGATAAATAAGCTGAAGCTTTCTGCCTTATTATTCAGATAAAACATCTTTCTTTTTTTTTCTAAATGGTTCCCTGTCCCCGCCATGTGTCATGCCCTTTCCTCGGGGTGGCATGCAGCCACTTCTCGCCTTGTAGGTAGCACCTTTCTGCTGTATTATCTGGGGTTTTGCTCTGTGCCAGCACCGAGGGACTCTTCTGTTGGCATGCACTGGCCTTCTCCCAGCCTTGTCTCTCTAGGTCACAAGATTCCTGGTTGGCGTTCTCATTCTACACTGATCCGTCTTTTTTCCCCCCTGACATTGTTATTGACTTTTGTGTTATCACAGCATAAACCATTAGCCATTTTATGCAAATCCACGTGTTGATTGAAATCCGTGTCAAGTCCATAAAATCAAATTCCAACTTGCCGTGCAATGTAAGCGTATAGAGCTGCCTTTGTTAGAAACAGCTGGGAGGAAAACCCATCTGATCCAATCCGAACCAAAGTAAACCAATGCAATCTGCTCTTCATTTGATCACACTCCTCTTTGGAGCACAGAACAAGTCATATCCTGATCCCAGTTGTGTAAGGGGAAAGCTGAAGCATCACTGCTCCTATCCAGGAAGCTGTCCCAGGTTTCTATCACTTCATTTTGGATTAGCACTTGTTCCAGCATCAATTATCCATGTGAAGAAAAAGAGTAACATTAAAGTAACACTTGAACAACACACTGGTAACCTGCACTTTAGCTGGCTTCACTACAAGCCGTTTGTAGCCAAAATCCATAGAATATGTCAATGCTTTCTAGATGTATGGTGGTACTCCCATCCCACAGGACAAGGAGCTAAGGTGATGAAGGTAAGAGATGTGTCCAGGGTCACAGTTGGGTTCTGGCTCAGAGGCAGTACTGCAGTGTCTGCTCAAGGGGAAAAGCACACAGGTATTTAAAAGGCAGACAAAACTGCGACTCTTACAAAGCAAAATGTATATGAACTTAAAAACCCAGAAGATTCTGCAGGTAGATATATTATCAGGGCACTGCAGCAGTCATGCTGTGTTAAAGGTTATTCCCTTAAATATCAGATCAACGAAAACCATTGCATTTAAGGTCAGGAAAATTTGTACATTCCCTGATTGCATCAAGCCATGAAACCAAAGGCTGCCCAGGCTTCACCTCTCTCTTTAGAGAAGCCTGTGTGCAACATTTTCCCCAAGGTTTTGTAAGTTATGCAACGTCCTTGCCACAGTGCTGGAGATATTTGTAACAATTGTTAAAAAAGTTAAACAAGATGTGATTAGCAAATGGAACAGCCATGTCTCCTTTTAAGTTTAATTTTTGGTTTTCCTTTTGTTCAAAAAGGAAAATCTCCCTGGAGTTTTGCACATCAATGCACCTGTAATGAAACAGATTTTGGATCTCAAAGACTATGGCTCCGTCTGAGCACCAGATCATTTATCAGATTTGCCATGGGAAAATTCCTTTCCAGTTTCCTGACTAGGCTTAAGTGGTTCATAATAGCTTAGTCCAAAACTTCCCTTGTGCGCTCACTGGCATTTGTTTGTTCCCCAGAGCTAAATCAGACCAACACTGTTCCAAATTGCAGAGTCGACTGAGTCAACACTCCTTGTATCACCTGTAAGAAGAAATGACACTTTTCTCCTTTTTTAATCCATTTTAACTGTAGAACAGTGGAGTTTAGAGAAAGTGTTGAATTTGATGTGTTTTAAGTCTAGCTTCCCATAGGTCCTGACATTAAGGATGACAGGTGATACACTAGCACTTCACCTCACTTCTTCCTCATGCTTCCCTTTCCTTTACATAAGCTTTGCCTCTTCTATTACACTGAACTTGTAACTATCCTGGAGCAGGAGGAGAGTGTTTAGTCTGTGTTGGTATGGCACCTTGCACGATGAGGCTCCACTTCATCACTGCAGGCCCAGAAGTAAGGATAAGACAAAAAGTAAGATAGATTAGCTATGGCACTTCCCATAGTTGTTAAAGGCAGGCTGCAGAACCAGCTGGCTGGTCCCTGGGAGAAATCACTGAAATCCCTGCATGCAAACCTCATGTCCCAGAATGATGCCTTTCATTGCAGCAAGGAATGCTGCAATCAGCTGTTACCAAAGGGAAAAACCCCAACTTTTTCTCTTACACCCTTATTTTCCCCTTATCTCTCTGCTACTTTTTAACTCCAGCTCCGCTTTTTCGGTCTGACCCTTTTTCTATTGTGCTGAGCTTCTCCACAGTGCTGGCAGCTGCTATTCAGTCTGCAAGGCAGCGGAAGGCTGAAGGTTTTATTATAGCAAAGCCCTCCTAATGTTGTGCATTGTGCATGGTTCAGCAGTGCAGTCATTAATCCTCTCCCACTGCTCTCTGCCACCCCTGGGGGAGGTTCTCCTCCAGGATGCATATCGCATTGGCCTGTCATGTTGAGAGCCAGAAGCTTCTCAAATATTTCTGAATTTATTGTCACAGTTGCAGCAACAGAAACATTTGACTTCTCTGTCTAAATCAATACAGGGTTTCTTCCTCTTTTTTTTTTTTTTTTTTTTTTTAAAGGACATATGCCTACACAACTGCTTCACTGCTAAGCTCTTCAAAAGCACAAGCAGAGGAAGAGATGTTGGATGATTGTGGTTGTAATTTCAGTATATCTTTCAATTGCCCATCTACAAGCGGGTCAGTCTTGCACTTTTCAACCACATTTCCCCTCCATTCCAGGTTTGATGTTGACCTACTTTCCCATGCTATAATTCACTAATATTCCCCTCAGCATCCAGATAATAAAGTGAGAGGAAAAATCCAAATCCGACTTGCACCAAGCAATTATTTTCACGTCCATCTGTATTCGCTGTGTTAGTGCCAGGGTTTTGTTAATGCACAATAGAGGATAATGAGATCACTTTTTAATTCTCCATCTTCCTCCATCTGAAGCTCTGAAAGCACTGGGGAAAGACAAAAGCTGTCATGTTTTACCAGGGTAGTGCTTCAAACAGCAGTGTGCCTCATAGTGATTACAGCCATATGTTTACAGGACGGTGCAAAAAATAAGTGGATAAATAAATAAATGAATGAATGAAAATCCTCATGTTAAACATTTGACATAGATTCAGTAACACCTCAGGCAATTTGTCTCCCTTTACAAACAGTGATCCTTTAAACTAACTCCTCGGGTAACCCCCAGACAAAACCAGAAGCAAAGGTGGGCAGATGAAGCGGGTTAGTTGTGTAAAGAGACAGAGGGCTTATTTTACAAATAGCCTGAGCTATACATATGAAAACACAGCACTGAAAAACATGACACTACAGAAAATCCCTGCTTCAGGACTGTCCCTGGGAGAAGGAAGCATAGGTCCAAACCCTTCCCTGTCACCTAATGTGTGAGTTACACAGCATGATGTCCTCATCGGGGCAAGCTCACCCTTGTATTTACTGCTGAACTGGGGCTCCGGAAGGCTAGCTGTGCAAAACTGCTAATCTAACTGCAAAGCCAGCCCTGGCCTCTCCTTTCCGCACTGAGAGCTGTGCCAAGGCACAGACTGGCTACCATGCCGTGAGTGGACAGGGATTGATAGGCCTTAGGGCCAGAAGAGACTATGGTGATCATCCAGTCTGACTCCACACACACCATATGCTGTAAACATTTCACAGATGTATAATATACTGCACAGGACTTCTGGAGGCTTGAACCTAACAGCTCTGTGTATCCTGGGAGTCCGCTGCCTATGAGAGGACATACAAATGTTTATTACATGTTGGAGCAAAATAACGAAGACCTCAATGTTAAACAATGATATCTTAAGTATATCACACACGGAGAGTGTCATGTGCTAGTAGTTTTCTTATTTTTCTGCTTTTTAGTGTTTTTAAATTCCACAGCTAGCTGTCGTTTGCTCTCCCTGGTGATACACAACGCAATGTCCTCACCATCTGCCGCATGGAGGCACTCCACTTTCCAGGAGAAGATGAACACGAGATTTTGCATGCCTGCGCGTGTGTGACTTTTCCTGTGCCTGTAGCTGTGCCAGCCATTTCAAGGAAGCACTTTTTGCTGTTGACAGAGGAAGCAGAAGAGTGCTGAGGTCTTGCTTATCGGATAAGACCCAGACTTAGGGGGGAAATGGGTTTGGGTTTCAAACTCCGCAAGCTTTTGCAGCAAAGACTGACTAGGACTCCAGTGTGAAAAATACAAACAGGCTGAAGGACGTCCTGGCTACATTCAAATCAAAGGACTTAGGAGTGCACATGACCTCCTCCGTGTCAAGTCACAAACGAGGACTTTCTATATGATCTCAGAGTATGGTCTGGCCAATACTAGAAGCCCTTGACATAGAAGCAGAAGTTTTCCAAGCTATACTTTGTTTAAAACATGATAGATTTTGGCTAATAAAACCCCAGTGCATTCAGAGAATCCCAAAATATGCATAACAAGCCAGAGATAACTAGATGAACTTTCAGATCAGATGTCTTATCATATTCTTGAAATAATACTTTTGATCAAAGAAAAAAGTTACTAAAGAAAGCTTTGAGTAAATACGAGTGAAGCAACTCTGTTGCCCTCAGTAGAACTGGGATGTCTGTTTACATCAAGATGAAACTTGGTGTGCACATTTTTAGTGTTCTCGAAGTCCTGTTTTGATAGAACAACTTTTGCATTTCTGAACCTTTAGGAAATTCCTCAGAGAACAAATTCCAGGGGTAAGCAGAGAGACATTACTTCAGAGGGTTTCCTAAGTAACAAAAGAGTCAACAATACCATGCCTCATCAAAAAAGAAATTATGAAAAGCCAAATTTGAGACCAAAACACAGGGTTGCTTTTTTTAAAGCAGGAGGTGTTTTTAAATTGCCAGGTTACTATAAATGCAATAGAGCCTGGGTTTTTAATAAAAGTTAATTTTTCACTGGTGAACTGATTACAATGCCTCCTGACCTTTTTTTTATACACAAATATTAACTATGGGTTAATCGTACACCATTGAATCCGCTTTTATTTGTAGTCTCTATAAAGGTGATGTTATGGTGCATGGTAGTTTCTGGTGTGTGTCTGCAAGCTCCACTGTTGGGAGAATTTTCTTCTGGCCTCACAAATGCCTCAGAGTTTTAACTGACTGGACCCATTGCTGGATAACACTACATTATACAGCTATTTAAAGTTTTTGGAAAAATTTTGTTTGAGTGCATGAGTAGCTGGTGGCTAACAGCAAGGAAAGAAAAATTAGGAATAATTTACTAGAGCACGAGTGTGATATGTGCATAGAAATCTTGTAAATAGAACAAGTAGCCTCCTCCAGACATATTTAATGACAAGAGAATAAACTCAGCTCCCAAATTATGGTCCAAGTTCACAGCTAAAGTTGTTTCTTAGCTTTGCAGTTGGTACCCTTTCAACCACATCTAAATACAGCAAAACATAACCTCCCAAATGGTGGGAACTGGCTGGGGGATGAGGAGACCCATCCTCAGCTGTGTCTACAACCACGGCTGGACTGAAGTCAACCAAGCTCTGTGGCTTTTACCAGCCTTGCTGTGTGGTCATCTGAACTCACCTTCTCCTGAGGCTGGCAAATGGCTTGGCAGGGGAAGCTGTGGGCAGCTGGAAGAAACAGCCTTGGCTTCTCTACAGCGCTTACTTCTAACACAACCCCTTGGCCATATTTTGAAAGTAATACAGAGCATGGACAGGCAGCCAGCCCAAACATAGGATGGCAAGAGATGCCCCTTGACTAGCTGGAATATTTCAAAGGAGACATTAAAAAGTGACCATAGAAGCCAGAACCCCAAATCTCATTAACTGTGTCCACATTGTACTTGACCTGAATGGCTCTGGGGTCCTGGTACTTGACTCCTGTGCCAGCCCCCACTGGCAACCTGTGCTCAGCTTGATTTCAGCTTGATGTTCTACTGCCTGTAAATCCCTTCTGCCCCACAGCAAAGACAGAGTCCTCTGGGAAAGTAATTTTTTCTGTCTGACATGATTGCCATGAGGGAGATCAAATAGCTGGAGACTGCACAAGTGATAGGCCATGCCAGTGAAACCTGTTTTCAGGATACTGTAACCAGTGGATGCACCTTGGAAATGAGGTTTTCCCTCAGGAATGTAAACTGCAACCTGCAAGACTAACGGGATATATATAGGAGCCCAACAAGTAACGAGAGAAATAGGTATGAACTGGAGGCAGAGATGATCCACCACCAACAGTATATGGCTGTGCCTCAGCGGTAGTACATTTACACATCCAAAGACACATGAACTGTAATGCAAATCAAAGCAGAAAGGTTGTAGGATGAAGCTAATCTCAGGGAGAGTGGGGGCATCTCCCAATGACAGAATGGCGCCGACCATGTTTTGCACATCTATTTGAAAACAGAAACCTTTATGGAAAGAGCTGTTGTAGCTTGAGCCCTGTAACAGCCGTCTTAGGCAGGTGCAGATCCTCACTGAATTTCTGATGTTTCCACTAGGCTAGAAGTGGATTAAGCTCGATAAATGCACAAACCTGCACAGGGTAACTGACATGGCAGGAGGTGGAATCAGGGCCTATCAGCTGCTGCTGAGTCACTTAGGCAGACAAACCTCCTCCGAAGTTTTACATGTGGCTTCATTGAGCTTATGGCTGCTTTCTCACCTTTCTTCTCAGGAGCAACTGAATAGCTCAAGAATATTGTTAACACTGCGGAAAGGAAAATACATCCTGCTTCATGTATGATTTTGCAGACCCAGGATGTTTCACCATTTCTGTAAATTTGGCAATTTTGCAGTCTGGTCACGTTTTCCTCCCTATCAACCTGGGCTGTGTGATTTGTTGCCCTGGAAGAAAACCACTATTATGTTAGCAGTACACAGCAGCAACAGTTCTAACATCTGACACAGCAGTAGCAAGTTCCTGACCTGACATTTAGAAGAGACTTTTTCCAACTCCAGTGTGCTTTGGAGTAAGCCCTAAAGACCTTGCCCATGCTTTACACCAGTAGTGTTGCTTGTGATCAGCATTTGACTCTTCATCTGGCTGTGGCTCCTCGGGTCTTTTTATTCTTTCCGAACTTTCAGCTTACAGTCCAATGTCAGCTCCTCAAAAATAAATGGCTGGCTTGTGGTTAAGGAATGGGAAGAAGGCTCGGTTAATTCCCAGCTCGACCACAGACATCCCAACTGAGATTGGTCAGATTGCTAAGGGTCTGGTTTATTCCAGAAGCACTAAGCTCCCCTGAACTGAGTTGCTACCTAGTGGAGTTTTTATGTGCTTGGTGTACTTGTAAATCAGGCCCTTAACGTCTCCACTAACATCAACAGCTGTAGGGTAGGGACAATCCTACTGCCTTTCTTTCACTTTTTGTAAGCTGGAAGCTCATTAACAGGCACTCTTCCCTGAAGCGCTTATGCAGCACCAAGCACACAGCACTCCAGTGGGTTTAACAGAGAAGCAAAAAGAGTCAAGGAGCAGAGACCCTCCATATGAGAGGGTCAGCAGAAGGGGGTTCTCCCACACCCCAGGAAGCTGATCAGAATATGCTAGAGGAAAAAAAAGATTGTAATTCTCTCAAACGCACTTGGAAGATTACACAGCCTGACTCATGGGCACATTTAATGGGTTTCTGGCGGAGTGATTGTACCTCCTCATTTGAACTGCTCAAAATGAAGGCAGAATTTTAGTCACACAGAAATTACATCAAAAGGAAAAGCCAGATGTTTTGTGAATCCCACCACTAATGAGTTACAAGTGCTGGTTTTTCCATTGTACAAGAAAATTATGAATTTTTAAACATATACAAAACAAATTGTTTGTGATTACATTAGACCTTCAAAAGAAAGTGGGAACATAAATTCAGAGATGAATAGCATAATATTGGATGCTTGCCTCACTGCTTGACTTCAATAACTTATCTCAATAAATCCCCCAGCAGAAAGCATCTTATGTACTTCAAGCCTGGAGAAGATGAGACATGAATGCTGGAGGAATTACAAGACAGAGGGGCTTTCTTGCAACAGTGAACAAGCTGAAAATTACAAGGTAATGGAAACTCAGTGGGAGGCCCCCGTACCCTGCCATTAGCTAACTCCTACAATGATTGCTGCAGAAATCACTTAGGTTATGTAAGCACTGTACAGTGTTTCTGCACTTTGCATCTCTCTCCACCTAAGCACACAGACAATTTAATTAGGCAAGAAGAGATACCTGAGCAACAGGGACTTTCGCTTGCAGATGAAACAGAGCTGCCTCCCCGACCGAACAGCAGCCCCTTGTCCCAACACAACCGTTTGCCTGTCTCTTCTTTGTTGCACTTTGACACCGGCTGTACAGATCGGTTTATTAAAGCATTTACCATTTTTAAGCCAATATAGCCCCAACCTCCCCAAACCACACTACTACCGTGACTGTGATGCTCAGGAAAATGAAGAAATAACAGCAGGAGAGTATTAGGCTTGAGTTGCTTAAAGGGCAATTAGCGCCTGTCCCTCATGCTTCTTACTGTGGTCTCATCCCATAGAAACACTCGTTATTCCGGTCTCAGATAGTAAGTCAGCTTCATATAAACATCCCTGTGCTGTGGCTCTTATTTTACGAACCAGGAGGTTAATGAGGGTAAGACACTTTTCCAGTGTTAAAAGGGAAGAAGAAAGCCAACCCAGCAGGTGCGATATGGCAGAGTGGGAAGTGCACTTATAAGGCAGCACAAGAAAACACTTTCTCCAAGCAGATACAACACAGAAAGAGAAGAAATCCTCTGCTGAGAAGTTGGGAACATGAAGGAGATACAGGGGAGATCATGCTAAGCTTTCCCCAGGAGCTGGGGAAGGAGAGAGCAGAAGTAATGGCAAATGGAGCGTCACTTCCTATTTAGAAAATGACACTGGTGCTGTGAGTGGACTTACAATGCCGGCATGAGAAGGCACAGTGCCAGGATCGTGGACCAGGGGCCTTGATCGTGGGCTCTGCACACTGCAAAAAGGCCCTCCAAGACAACGGTCCACCAGCAGAACATCGCTGTCCCCCAAATTTTACCCTCTAAGAACTGCTCTCTCCTGCCTTCCTTTATGCTATCACACCACAAAGCCATCAGCAATCTGTCCTCAACCCTGAGGGTTGTTTGGTCCTAGAAAAGCCAATTGAATGAGATGCCCGTGCCAGCCTGAATTTCCTATTTCTTATCCCTCACTATAAAGTTTAACCCCACAAGACCCTGGGCTCTGTGCCGGTGGCCAGGTCTGGTCCTACCTGAACTGAGTTTTAGAGATGCCACAGCAGCCACAGAGAGAGCGTTTTACTCATCATAGCAGAGAGGAAACAGAAGTCACAGGAGATCAAACCTGCAGCCTGATTTTTTATCTTAGGTGCTTAAAAGATAGGCATCTAAATCCATATTTAGGTACTTACATGTCTCAGTGAAGTATTTTCGGGCATGACGGCGGAAAGCTTGACTCTGAGGAACTTCAAGCTAGATATGACTTGACACTTCTGATAGCTGTGACCTCATATACCTGCATGCGAGTCAGGCATAACCTTGCCTGATGTCCATCACAGCATCCTCTAGAGAGAGGTCAGAATCAAGCCCAGATTGATTGGGGCTGGTTTAAAGCATGCCTTAATGGAAACTCTTGCACTGCACATGTAGTTCTTTGGTTCTGTCTCAGCAATCAAAGAGAGGGCTGGGAGTTATTTCCCAGAGCTAGTGCCCTGCATGGAAGTCCCTTCCATGCTATCAGCATGTGCCATAACCATCAGCAACATCTTTGATATACACTGCTCACATTTAAACTCAACCCTCCTCCAGCATTTTCCAATCAATACTATGCCAGGATTGCTGAGATACCTTGGTATTTTCCAGTGACTATGACAGAAAATACAAGAGAGATTGCAAAAGCCAATGAAGCCACTAGATGACATTTATTCTTGTGCCTGCTTCAAATGCAGTGGGACAGATTGTGTTCTGAGCTGGAGGAGGGATGGATTTCACCCTCTGTGTCTCAGAGATGCTTTTGTAGTGGTGACTGTTACATCTCTGGTATGAAATATGCAATTATAAAACCTTGCCTCTTATTCTATTCTAAAATAATTTGTTTCTCTAAAATCAGTAAGATACTGGGTATTAACTGTTAAACATTCTTGTCTTTCTTCTGTATACAGAGGACAAGAAGTTTAGAAACATTGGTACTCTATGCGTGAAAGTGAATCTCAGATCCCAGAACGTGCTTTGGTTTTTATGGGTTTCATTTCAGGAGTTGGTTGAATTTTTAACTCAAATCAATAAAATGCATGGGTGCATTTACGCACACATCCAGCTTTCCTGGACATGTTAGAAGATTACCAAGCTTGCCTGATTCTAATTAAAAACAGACCAGTGGGCAATCAATTTAACTTGTACCAACTTGTAATTACAATGTTTGCACTACAGCTCGACAAATAAAGGTGGCAAAGGAGGAGGGGCTTCTGTGCGATTTTTGTGGTGCTGCCCTGAAGAACCTCAGAACAAATCACCTGTGATAAGTTTTAGTGTGAGAACTGCACTGTCCTGTCAATACTACTTTATACAACAACAAAATGGAAGATGTGGGAAAATAAAAGGTGTAATAGCCTCTCTGAATTGCCACTTATTCCACTCCTCCTGCTGTCTGACCAGGTTACTTACATGATGAGCTGTCTTCTCTGTTTTTCAGTCAGGCTGCTCATTTACCTGTGCTAGGTGTTTCTATGGGTAGATCTCTCATTACTGCTGCTGCTTGACCAATTGAAAGTGGAGTTTCATCCTCTTCTGCCTTTCCTCTTTCTCCATCACTATTCAGGCTGTAATGAGGACAAGAAATACAATGAAGTTCTTCTGTTCCATAACCACCCTTCCCTTCTGAACTGATTTTTCATTAAAAGGATTCCTGAAGAGTTATCCTGCAGCTGTTCGACCAGTACCTTAACTTGCACAGTCTGTGCCTGATTTAACCCAACAAATAGACTGTTTTCTTCCCTGTCTTGGCACTTTGTACAGCCAAGGAGTACTTGCAGCCTCAGTGTAACATTATGGCAAGATGATGTTTCCTGTGCAATGGAGACAAGCTAAAGTGCTTCCTTTTCCCTATCACTGTATGACGTTAAATTCCATACCCCATCCCCAGCAGTAGAAATCCATTGACAATTTCTCCTAATTCAAGCTCTGTCAATTAAATGACAGCAAATAAATGACAACTTTAATGGCACTCCATAACTAAAATGACTCTGCAACAATTTTTGCTTTATTGCTCACTTGTGTCATATCAAGTATCATGCAATTCTGAAAAATATCCCCAGAAGAAAGAAAAAAAGAGAAATAATGGAGGAAGGAAACAAAACTAGTGAAAGAAGAGACCAGAATCTACTTTCTGTTATTGAGTGTACATAGTTCATCTCTAAGACTGGGCAGAGTTCAATGCAGCTGATGAGGTGACTGGTAGATGCTTAGAGTGAAGCTGGTCTTTCACAGCAATTCACATTTCCATCTTTTATTTGTAGTGCCAAGACACTCAGCTATTGCCAGACACTGAGTCAACATTGGGTTTTCAGAGAAAAAAAATACACAGTTCAAACCTGTGATTTAATAATTTGAAGTACTGCATTGCCTCTGCTCCCTTGGAGATATCTGATGCATAGGAAAACCAAATTACTTACTGTTGACACTGACTTGTTTCGCTGAGGATTCTTATTTATTCTGAATGATCTTCAAGCACTGGAGAGTGTTAAATGCACACCACCAACCAGGAAATGCTTATAATGGTAGTTATCTGTCATACATTCTCTCATCACTGGATGTCTGCAGGATGGATGTGGGAACCCGAATCACTGAATAATTTAGGTTGGAAGGGACCTTTGGAGGTCTTTAGGCCAACCTCCAACTCAAAGCCATCCCAACTAGATCAGATTGCCAAGGACCTTGTCTGTTTTAAATATCTCCACTCTAGAGATCCCATAATCTCTCTGGTCCTCTGCTCATGTGTGATCACTCTCAAAATGAAATTGTTTTCTTTATATCTGGAAAGGTATCTCCAACAGGGTTATATATCTGGAAATATTTCCTTATTCCTCTTCCCTTATATCAATGTGATTTCCTGCCCTGAACACTGTATTTGTTGCCTCTTCTCCTAACAGAGGTAAAGCTAGAATCAAGCTGTGTGGAAACCTCTGACAGCATCAGTATTTTGCAATATTCTGTAATAAGCAGGTCCTGTGCTCATATCCAGAGATGTGTTAACCCTTACCCAGATCTAAGGTCTATCTCTGAAGTTACTAAAGTTAATGAGTTTTCCCGTTAGCGATACCTAACATCCCTTGATGTCAGTGACAATTTGTGAATGCTCAACAACATTTTAAAATTATTAAATAAGGACTCAAGTGAAATCACTACTAGCTGGGATTTTGCTGGGCTATTGTAGATGCTGCAGTAACTTGCACTATCAACCAAATTCATGTTTTCTCAAAAGTAACAGGGTGAAGAAGGATAAGTGAATTTACTAGAACGCCTGAAGCATGTCAGCAAAAGAGACAAGACAGTAAAAGAACCACTATCACCAGCTGAAGCATTGAGCTCAGTGGTCTGAAAGCAGCTCTGGCTGGTACTTTGCTTATCATTAAGTAGGAAGTCATTCGGTTTCTCTCCCAATATTTGCTGCTGTAGACCTCAAATATAATTCTTTCTGAACAGGAAAGCACTCCACAGATGAATCAGTTCCATTTGCCACAAAGGCAAACTGGTCTGCTTCATAATTGATTTTCCAGACAATTGATTTAAACTTTTCAATCCCCTCATGATGGTAGGATTAGATCTGAGTCTTTACAGTGCCCTGCAGTTTGCAGGGCGAGCTCTGAGCTATGTTTCTCTTTCATAGAGTTCTGCTTAATTGGACGAAGGGGACAGAGTTCAAGGGCAAGCCAACGGAAGGTGTTTTATTTAAACATAGCCCTAAAGTACCTGTAATGAGAAAGTGTGTCTCTCACTCCCATGTATAAGTGACAGAAGCAATGTTTCAATTCCATTTACCTCTCTCAGCTAGGTGGTTAATACAGAAACCTGATATATTTTATCCCATAGCATTATTTCAGGGAAATGTGTTTATTATGAGTTCCATTATAATATACTTAGCGCAGTCCCTTCAAGTGATGACTAGAGGTTTATTTAGGAACTAATTCAGCACCAACTACAGTTAAAAAGAAGCTTTCACATGTCAGTGGAAACTGCACTGGATCTTTGCTGGCTGTTACGGTTAAAAATAATCGGTAATAGAGCTGAGGGAAAGCGATTAAACATTTTTACATGCAGCTTATTGGCATAAACAGCATTACTTCTCCCAGTGCATTATTGTTTCCAATAAGTTTTCTTATCAGGATAGGTGGGAAATACCAAACCTCCATGGCTGCTGTGTGAATATGTTTCCTCTGACAAAAGTTTAGTTTTGCATTCCAGACCGGGAGTTCCCAACAGCCACTAGAAACATTTTCACCCACATTAGGATGGTCAAGCAGCAGCAGTAATGAGCCCTCTGCCTGTAAGGCCACCTAGCACAGCTGTCCTTATTTTGTGAAGGGATAAAAAGACTAAAGTTTACCTCAATTTACAGAATATTCTATTTTTCACAGTCCAATTGAGCACTCATAAATTCTGCTGTCTTCCAGGGGAGAGGAGGTACCATCCCCACAAGCCTGGGTGCTTCCACTGGTGGTATTTACTGGCTGGACCAGAAAGGAGTAACAGTTTACAGCGAAGATGTTTTAGAATATGGTTTAGATCAGTTAATAACGTCTGAGGTTCTCGGGCTAGGAAAAAAAAAAAAGAGAGAGCTGACAATCATGTATAGTAATCACAGACTGCATTTATAAGCTATTTATGTTCTGAATACCATGTACAATTTAAAATGACCAGTATTGGATGGAATTTTCTGCATATAAGGAAAATTTCTTAAAAATTGTATTGTAAGCTAGTTGAGAAACATTGCTATGACAGAAACTGAGGCGGTCAGATCTCTCGGGTAGATCTGCCCCAACCTACTCTACCAGGTCACCATGGAAGGGCTTTAACAACACCAATGAGGTTTTCTTAAATAGGAAACAGAACTAACAGCTTTTCTTTTACAGTACTCGGGACTGTGTGAATAAGATAAAGGTTCCCACTGTGTTCCCGGGGGACAGATCCCTTTCCTTAAGGCTTGCTCTCAGTGTGGTGCTCAGCACTTGCTGGCACACTGACAACGGCGTGCAGGTGGTCTCGATATCTAGGGTCTTTTTGCGTGCCACTGCTGAGGCCTGGTATTATCCCTGACCCTGCGGTCACCAGCTCCCTGCTGCGCTCTGGGCCATCCCCATGCTCGGCTCTGCCCTGGTCCTGGCCCAAAGGTCTCTCGCAAACACCCCCAGCACACTCGGGGAAGAAGCAGTCTCCCGTCCTTCCCAAGGGTCGGACCTGACCCAGTAGCTCCATTTTTGAAGGCAGATTATTATGGTCAAGGACGTATAAACACCATCTACCACAATCACACATTCCTCTTTTCCTACTATCCCCTTTCCTTTCTCTGAATAGCTCAACCCTGCTTCTCCCTAGGAGTTTGACCCAGAGTTAGGGCTTGACATTCAGAGAGGAAAAAAGCAGCAGGGATTTCCACATAGTCCATCTTGCTTTTCCACCTGCAAATGGAGCCAGAGCTTGGTCTGTGAATGCCATCCCAGGGGTACTGCAGTATCTGCCTCCAGATAAAGCTGTCATAAATTCACCAGTGGTCTTACTCAACCCATCAGCCCAACGCCAAGAATTCCACTAGCACTGCCTGATACAAATGGTGTCCTGTGCAGTGCCACAGGAGGGGTCCCCGCTTTGCAGGACAGTGGAAGCTCCCAGAAGCTCTGCCTGGGTTTTCCACAACCATTTTTCATCTGAACAACCTGCAGTGCTCTGCAAAGGGGTGATCATCTGTGGCCTCACTATGGATGGGGAAAGCAATGTAGAAGGTTTGCTTGTGCTCACCTCAAGGGAAGCTGGGGGCATGGGCAGGGTGGGACTGTGGCTCCCCCTGCCCCTGACGTGGGGTCACGGCGTGTCGTCTTGCATTTCCAGGCCCACCAGGGAACATCTGCCATTGCACAGGCAGCATCACCAGTGCCGGGTGGACAGTTGCTCAGATGGTTTCGCAAGTCCAGCGGTGACCCCAAGACAGTAATTCCCACACCCTGTGTTCAAGTTCCTCCTTCCTGAAGCACAAACTGCGGTAGCCAAACAGCCTGACAATAGTGTCTGAGTCTGACACAATCAGCTCAGGACAAAGGCAAAGATGACGGCTATTGTCTTCCCTATCATTACAACCATGCTGGGAAGAAACAGGCTTCCACTGCCTCTCCTCACCACATAAGATGGGACTGTGTTTCTTCACAGTCATACTACTTAGTTATTCTGAATGAATAGAGGAGCCAGTCAATAGAAAGGTTACTCCTTATGGCAGGCATGCAGGACACCCAGCTGACAAGGTGTTTTTCACTTTAGAATGGTAAGGTTTTTAATAGAGTGTAAATGTCTTTAATCACCCAGGCTAAACAGCACTAAGCACAAGTTCAAGGTGACTCCAACGGCTCCTGTTCAAAATCTGCATTTTCATCTTCCTTAGATTAATTCATATTTTAATTGCTTATATCACTGATTGAAGTGCTAGCAAAGGGAGCACTTTCATTGCTTTGATCTCCTGCTTTCACTACACACAGGCAAGGTTGGACGTTAGGCAAACCTACAAAATTGCTCTGCTTCAGGGGAGAGCACGTGGCATGAGTGCGGAATGGCTGAAATCACACAGCATGAATGCCAGCAAGGCCTAGGGACAGGCTGCCTCATGTTTCTCCTGCCATTCCATACGTGTAATTGCTTACACCACTACCAAAACAAGAGAGACTTCATCAGTTTTATCAATCAAAATTTGAACCAGGAAGATACTCAGAGAATCCTTTTTTTTGCAGTGAGCTTGCAAATTTCCACCCTAGGGTCAGAGCCCTGCACGTGGTCTGTAACACAACCTGCCGCCCCAGCCCTTGCAATGGGTGGCCATGGCCCTGAGTCTCCCATCCTTCACACAGAGCTAAACCAACTAACAAAATACCTCTTCATACACAAAGACCAGTCAGTAAGCCACTGCTTCACAAAGGGGACAAACAAGAACGGCTGCGATAAATGTGGATAACATCACCAGTAGGTTGGAGAAGGGACGATGAGACCTTTTGTTCTTGCCACAGCACACCAGTGAGGAGCTTTCAAAGAAGTTGAAAGGACAAAAATTCAAAGCCAGCAAAAAGAAATATTTTTATACTGTGATTAGCCTACAGCACTCATTGCCATGGGATGTTCCTGAAGGAAAAGTAAAAAAGATTTGAAAAGGCATTGGAAAAACATATGCCTATCACGGCTGTCTAAAGCTGATGGCTATCAAATTGGGGGAAGGGATCTTAATATTTTCTTTCAGTGTGGGCTCCTGCAAGGCGTTTGTTACTCATCTGTCTGTCCAGGGTTTCAACACTTAACAGTCTAACGTATCTGCTTCTGACATCTGTCAGAGAGAAGACCCTGAGCTAGAGCTGCTGCTGGTGCACCTAGCCTGGATGGTCCTCTATTGCTGATGAGTATTGACATCAGGAACAGCTCATGCTGTGTAGCACAAGTATCAGCTGAACCATAAATATATTTAAAAAAAAAAACACAACCCAAACCCAAACATTGCATTGCTCACTCAGAAAAGCTAAGTACAACTTTTTTTCCTCCTTTTTTTCTGGTTGCCCAGGTAGTGTAGCATCCCTGAGGGGCTTCCACTGAGAACATGAGCACACCCCTTGGTAAGTGAAGCTTGATCATTTCTGAAAAATATATTCATGGTTCAAAAAAACAGTGTTTCTGTGTTAACAGAGGAGGTTTTGCACAAAGCACTGTGTGCACTAGCTATTTCTGCCCATTTCAATGCCCCAGTGAAGTTGTACATACCAGCAAGAGCACTAGACATGGGGACTGCAGTGGGGCCACAGTCTGTCCCTGCACTGAGGGCAATTCTTTTGGTGAGGAGCTGCTGATGTGCCTGGGAGTTACCTTTGCCAGCAGCCCCCATCCTCCCTTCAACTGGGACAAATATCTTTCACACCAGCCTGTCACCTTCCTCCCTACCAGACCAGCTTGCCCAACTTCAGATTTGCACTTCCTCCTTTAATTTGATTAGTGACAGCTGCTATTATCTGAGGAAATCTAAATTGCCTCTTCCTGTGCTAATGAATCACTGTACTATGTGTGTGGGGATTAGAGAACAAGATGAATTTATTAATATGCTTCTAATTAAAGGGACAGTTCCACTGTTCCAGTGGCTTTTGGTGAAGGGGTTATAGCAGGTTTTGGAGGTGGAGAGGAGAGCCACGGGTTGTCACTTCTAATTACAAGCCACACTTGTACCTATATGTCTTCTCAGACTGCAACTAGTAAGTGGAGATACTAATTTACGTGCATGGAGCAGGGCAGCATATCAATGGGGATGTCACATTAAATTCTCTTGTCTGCAGGAACCCGTTCAGGTCCAGCACGGTGCTGCTGAGGCTGCACCGCCTGTTGCAGCAGCCAGAATGACTTTAAACTACCGATTGCCTGGAGGTGGGAGGATGTACCAAGGAAAGGGTCATCCTAAATTGACTTCTCTCCTACACTCCTTCTTAAGCATCCTTTATTATCTGTCAGATAATAAATCACAGCTATCTGTCTGATTAGATTTTGGGACTGACTGAGGCTAACCACTCTTATCTAAGATTTTTAAGTTACAATTGCTCAGGCCTCTAACATGAGAGACTTTAATGATTTTGTTTTCAAGGTAACTGGGCACTTAAAAAATCACCAGTCAGTTTGTAAAATGCTAGTGAAGGATTTTGTAAACTAAGCCTAATTACAGCAACAACAGACCTGTTTGCAAGAAGATCTGATCTGAATACCGATGCCCCAAAGAATTACTCTCATATAGTCTGCTTGGGAGACTGCAAATTAAAAAAACGCGCTTGTACGTATTCTTCTTATCTCATACCTAATGCCAGAAACTCGGAGAGATGGCTCCCATCCTCCCTTCACAAAATATAATGGAGCAACATGTCTCCTGCTGTACAACAGAGAAATGGGACTGCTCAGGAATGGCACTGCACTGTCTTCACAACCACAGCCCAAGCCAGCATCCTGAAACCCTGCTGATAAAAAGCACAGGGAAAAAGAAAGTCCACGTGTACTCATGTCTCATTCCCCAAACCAGGACATGGTTTTGGAGAGGAGAATGTCTAATCTGGTGTGGCCATTCTTACACAATTAATTTTATGTGGGGAATCTTAACTTCTCCACAGGATGAGCCAATAAGGAACTCTAATAGAGGGAACTGAGGAAGATCTTTCTTCTTGGACCCACCTTTTATTGTAATTCTTTTGGCCCGGATTTACCTAAATATCGATGCAGTATCAGTAGGATTAAGACAGAACATGTTGTGAATAAAGCACATCCAGGAAGATGAGGTGCTCAGCTGTTCTAAGATGTTCACTGCAGCCTTAATTCTTCAGAAGACCAATACTCATGCTTAAGGCAGTACTGTTTGTGTGGTGAAGCTTAGGTGGCTGAGCGGTGTGAATTTATATACTAGTAATCCTGACCCACTGAAATCAGCAGAAGTCTCTTTGTGGACTTCCTCTCTGGCTTTGGATCAGACCCTGATCCTCAGCAGATGTAAATCCCTGCATCTCCACTGAAGTCACCAGAACTATCCCAGGTTAGGTCAGCTGATTTCTCTCCACAGTATTTCAACATGCATAATTACCTGCAAAAGCATTCTGCTGACAACAGTCTTCTCTTCTCAAATGGACTATTTTCACTGCATTCCCAGGTTCTACATCTTCTCTAATAACATAGTATTCTAGGTGGATTATCCATCACCATAAAATCATTCATTCTTTCAGGTACAGTTAATTTTAATGAGGCTGGCATGGACTAACAAGCCATTGATTCACATTTACGGATACAGTAAGCAACTCTTGATTTCTTTCAATCTCTACACTCGAGCGTGCTAAATAGTTTTAGCCAACAGTGCACGCTGGACACATGCCCACCTTCTTACTGGGAGATATCCAAACATTTCGTACAAGGTTATCACTTTGCACTTTGCCGCAGAGGAAGAGAAACTAAGAGCATATTGGTATGAACAGACCTGCAGGATAATTTGATTTCCTGTAGTCATTTCAAATAAATGAACAAGATTCAAGTTTCAGTTATCACTTTGTAAAGCTGACTCATAGCTCCAGGAAAAGCCTAAAGAAACGCTTTTTATTGTGGATTCTCTCTTTCATTAGAGGTTAAAAGATTAGGGGTACCCAGACTGCTGTTATAATGGAGGAAGAGACAGTCCCCAGCTTGAACCCAGCTAATTTTGCTGTTGGGGAGCTCACTGCTGTGCTCAGTAGTAGCTCACACTGACGAGAGCAGATCCAGATGGAGAATCCCAACCCCTAAATTGCTATTCAAAACATAAAAAGAAAAAAAAATAATCTTTAAACACTTCTGAGCTACCTGGCCCAAACCGCTGCGCTCTATGCTCCTTTCATTCAGATGCCTGAATTTAGCCTGTATGAATCACCCTATGATAAATCTCTACCCAGACTTGATATATAAATCATACATTTTTCAGCATGTGAAAATGGCAACTCCTGGGATTAGAAGATAACCTGGGACTCAAAGCATGAGTGATCCAGTCAGTCTTCTATTTACAGGGCCAGAAGGGCCTTCAAGACAACATATAATCTATGCCCTTACTTATTTGCCTATATCCCGGTGTTATGTTTCAGAGACACTCACTTGCCCCGGCTACAGGGCCTCCCAAGGCCGTATGTTCCAGTCCTCACCATATATTTCATGAAAAGCTTTTTGTAGCAGGCAGTCTGAATCTTCTTGGCTGCAGTACAAAGCCTAAACGTCCTTGTTCTATCTACCGCAGATAACAAGGACAAATTACTCTCTTCCCCTTTTTAAGTGTTTTAAAGATGCCTCCTCTCCCCTTAGCCCTGCTCTGCCTTAAGTACATGCTCTTTCACAGGCTCCTTATGCTTCTGCTCTCCACCAGTAATGATGGGACAACAGCACTGTGCCTCCCTTCCTCAGAGGGACAAACACATTTAGGAGATTATGAGTTTCAGATACTACTGTAGGCAGTATGAGTTTTTTCCAGGTACTTTGAAGTGATGGATAGCATTGTCAACTGTAAATTTAGCTCAAGCATTGGAAAACAAGACCATTTCCCTCACAACAAATTCACTGGTCTTCTGTATTGCCCCAAAGTCATCACAGAAAACCACCCCGCAGGGCACTGCTAAGTGGCTGCTACAGTGTTCTACCATCTTCAGCTAAAGTCTGGAGGCCAGACTATGAAACTAAGTAATAGGAAACTTCTATGAGAATATGCCACTTGATTGGACATATTCTACTGGTTCTTAGATGCTACATTGAGAGGACTGAGCAGCAGGCATGCCTTATGCATGAGGCTTGACTGGATGCAGAGTGATCACCAACATGAAACGGGGCCTGAGGGGGCTCCCATTGCATGGACAGCACAGCGCACGTGCTGAATCGGGCCCAAGTAACACAGGAGCTACTGCTCCTGCCTTCTGACAACACTTGCATAATTCTGACATGCAATATGAACAAGAATTTCTCCTTTGCCTAATTAAGAGATGTTAATTTAAGTGTGGTTTTCAGTGTTTGCTTAAAGAAGCACAGTTACTTCTGCTATCACAGCATAAACCAAAAATCTCAAATAAGCTCCAAAGACAAGGCCTTGGGTTTGGGGTTACTAAACAAACTGGCTTTGACTTCCTGGGATTCACAGATCATAAGAACCTACTGCTTGTTATGTTCTTAGAAGACAAATTCTCGAGACTCAAGGGAACATCTACTAAACAGTACTTCAGCTCCTGCTCCCATCTCCAACAGTTAAGTGGATGTATGGACAGATCAGACCAAACAGATTTTAGACATTTAAGCAATTTAGATGCCCATGTTTTCAGAAGGTGCAGAGCAAGAAAATGGATGTTCAGTTTTTTTAAAGCATTTAAGTGAGGCACTTAAATTAGAGCAACATGGCTCCCCATATAACCTATGCAAGTAAGCAGTACTTGCTAAAGTCTGGCCTGTCCTCTTCCTTCCGCAGACTATAAAGGGATCTCCCTGGTAGCCACGTTCCTAACTTAACTGCTCCAGTTCTGATAAACCTGGTGGTAATTGTAGCCAAGTCTTGAAAAAAATGCGGGGGATGCGTCTCTTTTCCCCAAATCCATTCAGTTCCAAGGGAACCGGAATTACTACAAGGACTGTTTCTTGCATTCAGCTTGAGAATATGTCTAGAAAAGGTGACTAGCTGACACACGGGATACATGGGTTTGCAAAACAAGAGACACTTGGGAAGCATTTGAAAGGACAGAAGTCCAGAGAATGAGTCTCTAGCTGTTGTTCCCTCTTCCTTACTCCTTTATGCTGCAAGGCATGCAGAGAAGAGGAGAAAATGAGGATCCTTCTATGTTCAATGAGGAGTGGAATCACAAAGTAAATATGGAGTGGGTACTCAACAGAGCTGTCATAAGAACAATGGATACCCATAACCCCTACCACACCTACAGCCTCGCTGTGCCCAGCGCAGTTTGGAGGTGCCCTAAGAACAGCCTGTGAGTAGCAGGGGGCTGCTGAGCCCAAGGCTCCCTCCTGCGGTTTGCACAGGAGGGATCTGCCAGGGCAACATCCTGCAGTGTTAAGTAAGCTCCTCAATCAGCATGGAATTCTATTCTATTCTATTCTATTCTATTCTATTCTATTCTATTCTATTCTATAATGAAGGAGAACAGGATGAGAAATAGACTACTTTACATTCAGGGCTCCAGTAAAGCAACAATAGGATATATCACTATCAGGGGGTAAGGAAAGGGAAAAAGAAGCTAAACCTTGGTATTACTAAATGCAAAATGTAACAACATTTAAAGTGACACCTTCATGAAGAGAGCTTTTAAATTATTCACAGTCAATGCAATACAATCCACAGCTAATTACAGCCTATACATGCAAATGAAAGTAATGATAATCATAATTACTTTGCACTTATATACTGTAGCAATTTTCATCTGAAGACCTCAAAGTCTTTACAAACATTAATTAATCCTCCCATCACCCTGGTGTGCTAGGTAACTGTTACCATAATTCTCATTTTAGACACAGGTAAACTAGGGCTCAAAGAGGTTAAGTGATTTGCTCATTGTCACATTTTGGTGCTGCAGGTGGGATCAAGATGCATGGCGATGTCTCATCAGAGGGCAGCCATTACACACTACTGCCTGGTTACAGGTGTTGGGGCTAAAGGAGGAGAGAGGTGTGGTACATTGAGATGGGGCAGGCCAAGGGCAGATTCTTGAGCTGAGAAACAAGAGTTTGACAAAAACACTTCCCTTATACTACAAAGACAGCACTATATTTATAGCACACCATGCTGCACTAGTTCCACTGCTGAGATCCATACATTGACCTTAAAAGCACTGACACTGATTTTAAGGTTTGATTTTGCCTTCCATAGAGTTGTTTTATTTTGTTCTTTTGCTTTGTTTCTTCAAAGAAAATAATATTGTAAAACTTTGCCTGGGAGACAGGTTTGCAGAGCAAACAGCAAATACCAGAATCACTGCTGTTACGAGCTTTGGCTTTATCTAATAAAGACCTTTTATTTGGACTTTAAAACTGCAAAGTGAGAGGATACAGTGCATTGCTGGGAAACAGGGCTGAATGTACAAAAGTTTCTGGCACATGGGCTCAGATTAAGCCAACCAAGTCAGTCCTGTACCTTCTGGTTTCTGTACATCAGCTCCAGCCTCTCAAGAAAGCTTCACCACCAGGTAATACTAAGCACAGAAGTTAAGGCAATTTGGGCTGGATGCATCTAGCAAGCAGACACCTATGGGCTTCACAAGTTAGGTATCTATTTCCCACTGACACCCCATTAAATTTTGAGACTCTGGAGGAAGAAACATTTATACTGTGCTTCTGCAGCACCCACCCTAGGGCAGCAGTGAGGCAACCTGATAGGTGCTACCACAATAAAAGTAATTGGTCTAATACAACACAGACCCCCCAGGACAGGTTGCTGGTTCTTTCTTGGGCTAATGATCTGAGTTGCAGGATGCAAAAGATGAATGGACTTGAGAAATCCCCTCAGCAGAACATCTGACAGACCAAAAGACAACAGAACATAACTTCAAACCCCTCTCACCTGTAATTACTTTTCTGGATTTGCATCCCGTGGCTCAGAAAATGCGCTCTGATTTTGTCCTTACCCACATTTCTAAAGGCTGCTGTGTGTTAATCATTGTCTGGTACCATAAAATGCAACAGCCATCAATATCAAGCCTGCCAACTTAACAGACTCTTGTAATGGGTACATTTCTATAGACCTACACAATAAGACTAATTGCATGGGCTTGCTGTAAAAGCCAGAGGTCGTTTGATTACTAGCTGTTTTGTACCATGAAAGTGCACATTAATTATTTAAAAGATGGACTTATAATTATTGTAAGCTCTAAGTAATTACCTATAATTTTGGCAAGTGTTAGAAAAACTGATAGTCTAGCAAATTCAGGTTTTAGTCATTAGTAAGCTCATAATTACATTTAAATTGCAAAATGAGAATTATGCAATTTATCTCCCCAATAATGCATAAACATTACAGTGATTGTAGGTTTTAATGGACTATATTATTACTAGAAAAAGCAGAGCAGTGATGGGCAGTGAGGGGCAATTTGAGTTCATTGCTGTTATTTTACATTATAATTGCTTATCAGTGACTGCACTGTGATGGTTCTCCTCCTTGATTAACATAGGATAAGTCCATTCCACCCATCAAACTGTATTGGAAAATAACAAAACTTACTGAAGAGTCACTAAAAAGAAGTGATTAATCTTATATCAATACAGGACTAATTGCTGTAGGTAAACAATCTAGAAATCACATATTTACTCCTTCTCTATCCCTTAAGAAAAGCAGAATTCACAAGTCATGCTGGTTTGGGTAGGGCTGCTTTTTCATTCAGACTTTTCAGGATCTCTTCCCATATACTCCTCACTCATGCCTGAGGCTACTCAGTGCTACTCCACCACCTATAAAGAACAAGAATGAATAATACATACACAAGAGGATTTTTCAAATGCTGCTATTCCAAAGCAGTTTGTGGCCATCTAATATCTCAGCATGTCAATGGCAAAATCCATTTCAACATGAGAAAAGCAGTATAATGACTAGACACAGCTTACCAGACAACAGAACTGGTCTGGAACAGTAAATTGTTCAGCATCATTCCAGAAAGAGGAACTTTCTAATAATAATATGTGCAAACCATCAAATCTGATCAAGTAACTAAGGATGTGTATGCTCTGATGCTTACAGATCACCATCTGCCCCCTGTTCATCAGCAGGTGCTCACAAAAGAGTTAATCCCTGCTTAGCAAGATCCCCAAAGTCTTCTTAACCATGGCAATAGAGAGTAAGTAGGAGAAGAGGAGCGAGACCTGTCTGAGGCTGAGACATTAAACGGGAACATGGGACAGCAGTTTCCAAAGCATATGGTGACGTCCTAGCAGCACTCCCACTGAACTCAAAGGAAATTTTACCATATATAGTCATAAGGGCAGTAAGTTTGTTGCAATTTAATAATGCCATTGTTCCTTTGGTTTCAGGTAAGGGGTGAAGTGATTTCTATGTGTGCACTAAGCACTTCATCTATCAGACAAAGTGTCAGTTACACAAGATCTAGGAGCAATACTGGAGAACAGATTAGGATGGAAACGTAGGATATTTTATCCAGATGAAAATGACTGCAATTAATCCATGTTAGAAACTAGGTGAGGCAGACGGGTTTATATTCAAAACACAGCATTTTCAGCCAACAGCACTTCTCTTTACAGCCAAACACTGATATTGCAGTTCAATACTTCCTGAAAAGAAAAGGCAACACCAACCACTGTGTATCACTCATGCAATTTCCTTATGGATTTTCACCTTCCCTGTTACATGGTGTGCTGATTTTGGCTGGGGTAGAGTTAATTTTCTTCATAGTAGCTAGTATGGGGCTGTGTTTTGGGTTTGTGCTGAAAACAGTGCTGATAACATGGGGATGTTTTTGTTATTGCTGAGCAGTGCTTACACAAAGTCAAGGCCTTTTCTGCTCCTCACCCCACCCCACCAGGGAGGAGGCTGGGGGGGCACAAGAATTTGGGAGGGGACACAGGTGGGACAGCTGACCCCAACTGACCAAAGGGATATTCCAGACCATATGACATGATGCTCAGCATATAAAGCTGGGGGAAGAAGGAGGAAGGGGGGGACGTTTGGACTGATGGTGTTTTGTCTTCCCAAGTCACCATTACACATGATGGAGCCCTGCTTTTCTGGAGATGGCTGAACCCCTGCCTGCCGGTCAGAAGTGGTGAATGAATGGCTTGTTTGCTTTGCCTGAGCATGTGGCTTTTGCTTTACCTATTAAACTGTCTTTATCTCAACCCACGAGTTTTCTCACTTTTACCCTTCTGATTCTCTCCCCCATCCCACCGGGGCGGGGGGAGTGAATGAGCAGCTGTGTGGTCCTTAGTTGCCAGCTGGGTTAAACCATGACACATGGACTTTTCAGAAAATTGACCAGAGAGATTGGTAGAGGTGAAGACCATGCCATTTAGCTTGAAATCAGGACCTGCCCATGCAGTTAACTGTTTCATGATTTCATCATGACTGTTGTCTGCAACAGTCCCTCTTGTCCATGGAAAACTTGTCCCCTTATGATGTAGGAGGAATGAAATGCTGGGACTGTACTTCCAGGCTTGTCTGCAGTAAGACACTTTCACACTGTGTGCACCTTAGAAGCTGGAGTCTTGCCAATACAACTGGCTTGGTTTGACACCAGGGAAATTTAAGAGCTGCTTTGTATTGTTATTTTACAAGCCCTTATACAGTGTTTGTTTTAAATGATGTGCTGTGTGATTTAGTGGTGTTTGCTGAAATGATGAAAGCCACTGCTTGATGTGCTGTACTGTGTGACTGTTGTCTTCTCCTGGAGATGAGATATTACTTTTCACCGGAGTTTCCCAAAAGGCAGAAGCAGCTTTAGCCTTTGGGGCACCAGATCTGCTCAGAAATTTCAAAAATAAAATCCAAGGAAAATGAACATGCTTTTGCCCAGCTATGCACACCATTTAGCAGAGCAGCTCTTCCAGATGATGGATGGCAGGCAGGCAGCTGCCCTCTGCAGTGGTCGATGCAGCAGGGATCCACAGCAATGGTGGCAGAGCCCATATCCCCGTGACCAAGGCGGTAATACCAGCAGCACCATAAGAGCTGTTCCGAGAGCAGGCTGGAAGCTTGTCCCTACACTGCTAATGTCAGCAAGGGTTTTGTTACTTGCTTCTGGGAGTGCAGGGTCAGGCTTTTATTAGCTATACATTTGAAGGCCACAGTCAGATCATTTCTGGTGTCAATACTCAGGCTGACCTCTACTCCCCTTTCTGTGAGCTATGGCATGAAGGGTCTTCTGCCTGGACAGCTCTGTTGAATCAGGCAGATCTGACTGGTATATATTTCTCTAACGGTGAGAACCAAAGTCTCTGCCCCAGAGAGCAGATGGGTAAAGAAAGAATTACTTCTTGTCAAATGGTAGGCTCTAGCTTCCTTAAGAGCAATACAGGGTCATCCCTTGGAACTCAAAAGCGGATGAAATTCGTGCCCTGTATAACTTCCAGGCTGCTATGGGGTGAAAGAGTTGGAAATAACAGGGCCCTAGGGACTTCCGTGCTGCTCAAGAAATCTAATCCAAAACTTTCTCTCTGTCAATGCCCAGTATCAGGTGCTTCAGTGAAGATGCACTAAGCCTTACAGGAGCTAAACAAGGGATAATGTTACCCCACAACATCTACTCAATGCTTCAGCCTAATCCCCATTTAGCAGAGTTTCACCTATACACCTGAGCCTGAGAATTTATACCCCTTCCAAGCCTTTTTATTAAGTAGCTTAATTCTGCATTGAAACATTCAATGCCTCTTTACACCTCCCTAAATTCCAGCCCTTTGTAGGAACTGCCAATTTATGTTACAGACACATCAAGGCTTTGAAAAAACTTCCCTTCTCTAGCAAGCGCTCTTTGCCCTCTGGTTCAAAGGTGTGTCTGGTCACAGTTTGGCGAGTAACCAGAAGGCATCTTAAGAGAAACAACTTCTCAGCCGGTGCACATTTCCTCTTGGACGATGATAGCGACAGCTATGTGGGAACATAGGATCACTGGGCTGGCAGAGACTGCATGGGTCACTGAGTCCCATGCCCTGACAGCAGAGGCCACTACATCACATAATCTCCTTCATACATGCTTCAAGCTGCATCTTTAAACAGACAGTATTTTTGCTCCTGTTATTCTGACATGAATGGCGCTCTGTTCCAGAAGCTTTAATGGTTAAATGATGTCTTATTTCCAGCCTAAATTAATGCATGGTTAATGTATATGTTTTGCTCTTAGCCAGTGCATTCCTCTCTCTCTGCTTTTTACTCCCATGTGACTTTTTTTAGGCAGCAATCAGATCTCTAGACTAAACAAGCCAAACTCTTCAAGTCCCCTCTCTTACAGTACATTCTGCTTCCCCTTTATCATTCGGTTCAAGTTCACCTTTCCTGGATATGACTCGCTGGAGTGGTACTGCTTCAGACATAGACAGCTTGCACAGATACTTCCCTTCCCTTTGAAGAAGGCCTTCATCTGACAAACCCCAACATCACACTGCCATTTCCATAGCTGCAGCACATGGGTGCTTCCCATGATCAACTAGCACAAATGGAAATTTGCCTTTGTTTCTAAGTAACGTCTGTTAATCTACTATGAAAAATTCTTGCTATTAGTCCAAGCAAGCACATGACCTCTCACTTCGTATTTTTAAATTATAGCAATTAATGTTGCAAGCTATTTAAGACTGTATTGGTGTGATAAAGCCACTTTTTCCAACCAAAAAATGGGGGAAAAAATTGTTTCATTACAACTGCTATGAGCCTGCTTGCTCAAACTCTTCCTGCATGTCTGGCTTACACAGCTGCAAGCTAACAGGACTCTGCCAACCTCTTCACTGTTGGTCTTGAATGTACAGAAGAGCTGCTCTCCAAGACCGGCTGTAGGAGAGAAAGAGATGTGGAGGCCTGGCTTGGCCCATCTCAAGTGAGCTCCTCACTACATAGCCCTCAAGACTCCAGGGAGCATGTAAAATACAGTACTAGAGCTACCAAGACCATTTTGCATGTGGCTTATGAAGGGAAAGGTCAAACCTTTGTCCTGCCAGAACTGTAGAGTGTAACTGTCCATTAGGGAGGTCTGGAAGGTATTGCTGCCCCCAAAGGCACCATCCCTACTTTGCTGGGCAATGAGCTCAGTTAGTCCAATCTCCATGGGGTTCCTCAGCAGTCTGTGCCATCCGATTACCCTCTGGAGGAGATATGTATCGAGCAGAAGGCCTAGAGCAATAGCGTTCACAAGAAGGTACCAAAAGTTTGATAGGCCTATTGCTGGTCTTGGTAATTCAGTCCTAGAAACCCCAATATACAGTTATGTTGAACTTGGTTCTGTTCTTGCTGATGTCAAAGGTAACATTTTGTAAGCAGCACTTGTATCCTGTAAATTAGCACAAAGGCCCTTTCTTTGGTTTTACAGGCACAGCAGCAGTAACCACTCACAGTGCTCTGTATATTAGGATGTACTAACAACAGATGGGTTCTTAGGGAGAACCCCCCCATCCAAACAGAGCAGTAATGCCCACTGGGAGTGCATGAGATGTCTGCCTGGGCAAAAGCCACCAGTGATGTTACTGCCAGAGAGGCTGGGCTACCAGGGGACTGGAGGGAACAGCTCTGAAATCCCCATGACCAGGTTTTACAGATCCCTCTCCAGCCGGTCTGGGTCTGAGGAAAGGCAGCTGAGCCTCATTAGTGAATCAGCCAAGCAGGACAGGTAGCCTCAGGTTACACTAACGAGCCAATTAAGAGGACTTATAAAGGAAACCTGGCTGGGTAACAAGGGAGGAGAAAGCTTGGCAGTACTGGTTGGGGAAGGCAGAGCTGTGCAGCTGAAGATGGGCTGCTGCATAATTCCCAAAGCTTTTTGCATGGTGCCATTGGGGGAAGAGTAGCCTTAAAAGATTAAAGATGGCTGATCTGGGGCTGTGATGTTAATTTGTCTCATCAGAGCCTGAAGTAAACCAAATAGCAGTAAATAATTACATTCTTGCCCTACCTGACAGGATACCTTAGGGCATTTTGGAGGCCCTGCTTGACCTAACACCCCCATACCCAGTGTCCCAGGATCCCACCAACACCCTTGAGGCCTTCAGAGGTAGCTGGATGGGAAGGTTGCTCAGCATTTTGCCGAGTGGTTTATTGTAGTGGTAGACTTGGCCCTATCTATCAGGCAGGGAACAGATGTTAATTACAAGGTTGTTGCTGTGTTGCAGTCGGCTCAGATTCTCACTTGCATGCTGCAAGAGTCCTCTTCTGCCCTGCAACTCTGCACATCTGATGTATGTGACTGGTGTGCCTTGTGGCTTGCAAGTTATTGTCAGGAGTTATGTCTGGGGTGGTTCAGAAGTCAGAATTCACCACAGTCAGGTGGTGAGATCAGAATAAATACAATAATTTAAAGCATCTGTTATTTTCTTGCAGGGAAACACTCTTCAGTCACCTGAAATTCTAAGGTGTTTGCTTTGCATTGCATTAAAAGCTGACATTTCAGCTATTTTACTTGTGTCAGAGGTACACAGCTCACAGAATACCTGTGGTGTCCTGACAGCCCAGTGGCTCATGGAGAATAATTCCATCATACAGCGGTTCCCAGTCACCAGAGACCAAATCCAAATACACCCAGTATTTTACAGAAAACAAATTGTAACCCAAATTTGGCCAAGTCCTCTGAGGGTGGGAATTAAAATCATGATTCCAAACAACCTTTTCAACTTAATCCAGTCATCAATCTGTCTAGACAGAGGATCACAAACAACAATTTGGGGGAAGCAGAGGGTTGTTGGGCTTTTTGGTTTGGGCTTGAAGTAACTTAATGATTATGCAAACTGACCTCTTTCATTTGCAACTCATACCTGAAGCTATTTTTGATCTTTTCAAGGATCCGTTACAAACCAGAAAACACAGATCAATCCACTGGGATTTCATACACTTGGGTTGGTGAATTTCCACAAGTTCCCTCCAGATCTGCACAATGGATCTTTGGCCAAGAGTTAGGGCAAGTTTTACGCAACTAGTTTAATGTCCTGTTTCATCCACTGGCCAATATCCAGTGCTCCTGAGTAATTCCTTCTGCACAAGCAGTACTGGAGTCTGGTAAGCAAAAACAGCCTATAAAACCGCACAATCATTTTACAGCCATATAAGAAGAACACAGAGAGCTCTGTTCTAAGTTAAAGTCCCCAGCACACTGCTAGCATTAGACAAATAATCATAATAGCTGCTTGCACCAAGGTGCCTCAACTGGAAAGAATCCCAGCTTAATCTGATGGAACAAAGCTGCCTACAGGAAGAACAAACACAAATAAGTCCTGCAACACCTGACTGAGTATCAAAATGCATATTCCATCCAGACGGCTATCTTCTGAGACCACAACCTGGAATGGCGAGCAGCAAAACCCATGTTTGTGTTCAGCTCATCTGAATGATTGCATGACAGAGTGAAATCAGATCTACATGGTTGGATACAGCCAGAGAAATTGAGCAGTTTCACTTTTCAATTGCAAGACAAGAAAACTGGGAGCTCTCACTTCATAGTTTTTTCAATAAAGAATACAGATAGTCTTTTCTTATTTAAACAGATGGATACCACTCCTACCTGGGGAGGAACGTGCACTGCTCTTTGTAGTTGAATGGATGAAATAAGACCTGCCAAGCACTCAGTATTATGAGCCAAAGAAAACAAGTGGTAGTTCTGACAATCCTGGGTTTGGGTCTAGAAGAGGAGAAAGAGGGGAAGCGTTGTTCTTATGAAACATTTCAAGGACTATCAATTTGAAGGCTCCTCAATACAGCAAACACAGTGCTTCTAGTACATCCATCAGGTTGTAGTCTGGCTGTCCAGCATCAAAATCTTCTAAATGCCTCACTGAATATACACAGTTGCCAGGGGGTTAATGAGTTTATCATGTAATAAAAGTAAGTATTTGACCAAACAACACAGAAGAAATTCAAAGTTTTACTAGTCTAAGGATTTTACAGAGCTAGGATATGGCTAGATATTACAAAGGATCTGTGAAATATTCATTGATGTTTTATCCTGTCCTTCACTCAACTCCTACAAAAAAACCATTATATTAATAAATTGTCCTGCAGATATGCTGAGGTTGTCAAAGCTGCCTACAGAATTTGGCATCCTAATTCACCAAAGTTATCAAAATTAGGTGTTCAGATGTCGTAAGTAATTTTTTAAAATAGGGCTTAAAATAATTGCAGAAATAAAACCACCAGAAGATGGCTTTGTGGCAACAGCACTGAGATTCATGCAATCTAGATGCAACTGCTCTCTCTTGTACGAATTTCCTGAGTAAATAGCAAGTACACTGCAGTATAACTCTGTCTCCAATATAAAATAGGGATAATAATTTTTCCTCCATCTATTCTTAGTTAAAAATAAAAGAAATGTAATGAGGACTTGGACAGTGTCTTCTGATGTCAGTATGTAACATTTAA
The DNA here is from genome assembly GCF_000737465.1 of Haliaeetus leucocephalus. Classification (NCBI taxonomy): domain Eukaryota; kingdom Metazoa; phylum Chordata; class Aves; order Accipitriformes; family Accipitridae; genus Haliaeetus; species Haliaeetus leucocephalus. The sequence continues at coordinate 484,096 of NW_010972572.1, read as the reverse complement.
CTCCATCCCCCAAAGATACTGTAGGGTTTCCATATATTAATCACAGAGAATTATAATACGAGACATCACAGGCTGCTTGGCATTATCTTTTGTTAGACGAGCACAGTAGATGATTAACTGAAAGGCACTACTTCTAAATCCTGCCTCACTTACATCCCAAGATCATTACAGTGATAAGAACATTACTGCTACTAAGAACTACCTTTGCTTGAAACCCTCTTGATAGAATTACAAGTGGAATAAGAAACTTTCAACTGTGCAGATATTGAAATAAACAGAAACAGATTTTAATATAAGATCTTCTATACTTGACAAGGAAAGAATTCTGAAGACTTTTGAGACCTGCAATACTATTTCTTTGGTCTAATGTAGGTATAAAGGTTTTCCCTTTCACAGATTGTTTTCAATGATTAAATCCCAGAGAGATCAAAAGAGACTTTGAATTTAACCAAAGAATTTTTTTACCCACATGGAAATGTTTTATGAATCTTCTTTTAAACATGAATCTCTGAGAAGGTGAACAAGGAAAAGATGGTCATCTGCACAGGCTTTAAGTAAACCAGAAACATACAGAAGCTAATGAAACATTAAGTGAAAATGTCCCTATCTTTGGCTACTTAATTCCTTGTACCTTGTTCTTTGGAAGCAAAACATAAAGATAACAGGAATATATCAACAGTTTTGAGAAGCTGACACTGAGGCAGCATTTCATGCAGATTGGTTCATCACTAGCTCCTGTTCAGTCGTGAAGATCTAATCTCAACATCTTCCGACCCTTTTCCATAGTTCATTACTTTCTAATCACTTATGGCCCTTATCGAAGAATGCTCTGAGCTTCTTGGACTGGAACAAATCCATAAATCAAAGACAATAGCTTTTTTGCTTTCTTTAGCAGCCTGTCTTTTCTTTATAATCTCATCCATCTGTTGAATTTGAAATTCACTTTGTGTATGTGTGTATATGCTGCTAAAAAAATAAAGAAATGAGGGAAAATATTTTTAGTACAACATAAATTGTCCATTGATTTTTCTGAGCTAGTGTGAGGCACTAACCCTGGCACCAATCCAGGGAACCAAGGATACCTACTGCAATCTGTTATCTTGCTTTTCTTCAGCAGAGTTTCTCAGTATTCCTTTATTGATGTATAGTTTCTCACCCATGGGTAGACAGTAGGAAAAAGGAAGGCTAACAAAATAATGAACTGACTATTTTGATGGTTGCCTGTAGTTTGCATTGAAAATTTTGCAATGCAAATTAAGAACACATGCTTATTAACCATCAATCTTTGTGTCAACTTCTGAAAGAATATAACAATCAAATTTGATATTTATTTATTTTTTTAATTCCAAAGAGGGCTTTTTCCTCCTAATACTCTGCAGTGAAATCATCCCTATTGGGCCACATTAGTGACTTACAGATAGATTTCTGCTCTTTAAAGAAGATTACATGAGTGACATTTGTTCTAGTAATTATATCTCCTAGATCAGTAGAGAGCAATGCATTCAGACCCTTTAAAATGGAGCATCTCCCAGGGTTTAATGGCCTTAACAAGGACTGAAACAACACCCAGGCAAAGAGGATGAGAGGGGCTAACGCAAGCTAAGAAAATGAGAAGGTCTTCCTCTTCATTTCAGCTAGACAAATAGAGACTATATTCTTCCACTTTCAATAACAAACTTGCAAGACTTGTCAATAAAAGCAGCAGGAGCTAGAGCAGCGCAAAATGATGAGAAGATCTAATGTGCATTCTGTTTACCTGGGGTTTGGAGGTGGGGGGTGGTCGGGTCTTTTTTTACATATCACTGCAAGAAGAAAGTTTAGTTTTCATGGAATAAGGCAGAACCTGTCTAGTGAAGTAGCTCGGGAGACATTTTATAATTTCCCATGTGCAGGACTGACTGCAAGGGAAGACAGTGGACAGAGGAGGGAAGAAGAATATGCAGAAAAGGACAGAGATGGGAAAATCCATTCTTAAAAAAAAAGCGTTGCAAAGAAGGGGGATATAAAATGGACTGTGAAAAGCTTGTCCTGCTCTACTTTTTTGGGCATCCTTTCCAACCCTAGTCTGGTAAATGGGTAAGACAGACAGGCTTCCCAAAGCACACAGCAGCACAGGCCCAATGCAGCAGAAAATTCCACAGCATCTGCACGCACACCTCCTACTTTCTAACTAATAACAACAGCTCTTGTGAGACTGGTAAATCGCTTTCTCTAATACAGGCATATAAACACTTTCAAAACGGCACTTTGCTTCACCCTAGCCTGGTTTTGAGCTGGGTATATTACTCTAGATGTATGCCTGAAAAGAAACTCAGGCTCCAGTCCCAATTCAGAAGGAGCTGATTTGATATATCTAAGATAAAACATCCATCCGGGGTTGAATTTACAGACTAAAAGCACTGGAAAGCAATAGGAATCCACAAAAATAAAGATAATACAGTTCTGGAATATAGATAAATATAAGACATATACTGTAAATGGATTTAAATTTCTGAGGCAACACAAAATGTACTATACCTCACCTCTGTGTTCCCTTTACCCAGACAACTTATTGGTATTTATTTGGAGCTGTCTAACATTTTGATGACATTCAGACATCATTTATCTCCCGATGCACAGCCAAAGTTGGCAGAGTTATTTAGGAGCTGAACAGCCAAGGGATAAAAGCCAAGTTGCTTCTTAAGATCAGTCTCATTTGAAAGTATTTAGATAATTAATAGACAAGTTTACCCTTCCTTTTAAGTTCTTCTTTGTTCCAAGTAAAACTGATAATGAAATTAATCCTACTTGTAGTAATAGCAAAATAATAACTAAAAATACTGTTCCATACTCTTGGTACATTTCAGTTGCTAAGTACTTGTCTGGTGCAAGTTAGTTTGGCTGGACAGCTGCTCTGTGCCTCCCCTGAATAAGCTGCATTTGTCCACTGGGCAAGATAATATACAGCTCAAGTACTTTATAGTTTTGAGACCTCTCTGGACAAACAATGCTATAAAAGATGTGCCATGTCTTGTCCTCAGTAATTCATCTCACTGTCAACTGGTTACCATAAAATAAGACTCCAGAGCAAGAGAGGAGGAAGGTAAAGAAAGCCTGCTTAATAGGGGTGTGATGCTACAAGTACGGCTTGTAATCTCCATTGCTGGGTTATTTGTAAAAGTTCTGTCCTCTCTAAGGACCAGGAGGTAGAACAGATATATCCTGAAATAAATCAAACTCCTATATCTTCCATCTTATCTTCTGACTATCTATATGACTCTGTCATATTTTCCATCTTATCTTTTGTTATATTTTTCCACAGAAAGTCAATAAATAAGCTTTTCTTTCTTTGCTTCTGGAACAGTTGAAAAAAACACAACCCACTTCAAGACGACTGTTTCATAGAATATAACATCATACACAGACTATCTCAGGCACAAAAGCACAAGACTGTCATGTCCAACTTCTAAAGAGTGTATGAAGGATAACTTCCTTTATGTGCTTTGTCTGACTCTCTTTTCCTGCTTTAAAGATGGTTCTCAGGTTTACTTGGGAAAAAACATTTCCCCTGGCTGGAGGTAAAAAGCACAGACTATCCTGAACTGTCACCATTGCCCAAAGCTCACCATCAGAGTACCAACCTAAGCACATGCCGAAGGGACACGACATTAGCGCACAGTCTGAATCAAGTGAGACTCCCATGTCTGAGATAAGAATTTAGATGAGTTAAACAACAGTACTAAGAAGGAAGAGATCACTTTTTAGACTGTTCTGAAATGGCTTTCCCAAGCTGCATCTCCACAGAGGGACCAAGCAATGACCCAGGGGGCCAGCAGTTACATCCACCTATTTTCTGTCAACCCCAATGCCCAAAGCACCTCCTATTGTTTGAAGATGCCACGTGTTTGGTGTGTCTGTGTGCAAGAGAGAGAAAAGAAAAGGAAGGTTATTAAAAAAGCAGTTTGGCTAAATAAGGGAGCTCATTATGTGTGCTATTTTTGTTCCTCAAATGTCTGTCTTCCTCTCTTTCCCTTGAGGTTTCTAGAGAAATCTGACAATCAGGGCTGAGGTTTACTGTCAGCTTCCATTAGGCAAATCAACCGGGCTGGGGATGGGGGAAGGACAAGGGGAAAATTGCCCTAAAAGTAAGCTGATTCAGCACCAATAATGTCTTTGTGTATGTACCCACTACCAAAAACTACTCCACTGAGGTGCTGTCCCATAAACGAGTCCTTTCAGAGCCTCCTGTTGTCTCCCTGTACCACGACATGAAACACTGTTTTCTGTCAGATCCTCAGAGACGGGAACGGCTAAGAGCAACCACTTTCAACGCTCTGACAAAGCAAATGACCTTCAGCGTGTTCACCTGTCACGGAACTCATTTCCGTGTTGTAATTGATGTGTAAAAGTGATCTTCATTACTTGAACTAAAGACACACAAGCCTGCAAAACAGAAGACTTTCCCAAGAATAAGAACAGACTCTCTGGACATGGAGCATTGGATTTGACATTCCAAAATCTCAGCATTTAAAAAAAAAAAAAGGAATTTCCTTAATCTTTTTTTCACTTTTCCTTTAGAAAATACTGATTTTTCCATCAGTGATTTTATAAGCATTTCATCAGTTTATATACGAAGGCGGCATGTAAACTGTTCTCCACAGAACAGAGGTCCAGTTTTAAAGCAGAAAAGGTTTCTGCCTCTTATTTTTTTTAACCACCATGCTCGCAAAACAGGCCGTTATTTCAAGGAGAGGCCAGTCTCCAATGCATTGCTATTTGTCCTGGTTGCACCTAATACATTTTCACTAAACACAGATATAGAATAGAAAAGAAAAATTAGAGTCATCTGCTATAGAAAATATAGATCTTTCCCTGGTTAGAAATAGTGGAGGTTTACTACAGAAAACAGCTATTGCAAAACTGCAGCCATCAGGGCAGGAAGGCAGCTTGTACATTATGGTTTCCGCAGTAATATCACTAAGAAAAAATATTCACTTCTCCAGCTGTGAGATATCTATGAACTGTAATCATGGATGTCTTCTTTGTCATCAAGCAGTTGTGAAGCATCATCAAATCAAACTCACAGTAAACAGGAGATTAAATTAAATTATATATCTCCTCACAATCACAGAGTCATTTAAATAAGCCCCTGACCCACAGAAAACACCACCAGTGTAGCCACAAACACAAAATGAGATTTAGGAGCTTCCACAGCACCTGTGGCTTGAGGACTTGATGTGTTATAAATGCCAATTAACTTGGCAGTATTGCACCTCCTTGGGGTTTTACTGTTTCAGGGTAACATTACATCCTTCCCAGAAATGGAGAGACCTGTCCAAAGTTTTGAATTAACTGGTGGAAATGGGTTCTGAATTGCTTGCTGTCCTCCCATCCTTGTCTGGCCATCCCTCTGTCTCCTCCACGCACTGCAAGAGACACCAGCAGCAAACCTCTCTCTGAGAAACTCCTGCTTGTTTCTGAAGGCTTCAGCCAGGATTTAAGTTTCCAGACTCAGAAGCACTTCTCCCCTCTGGTGTACTGAGGGTGACTGCTATCCGTTTCCTTACCAGACTCCAAAGCAATGCCAGCCACAGAGAGCTACTGGTGAGACGGTGGCACAAAGGAGATGGGGAATGAACCTTGTGTGCAGGGTGGGGACAGATGTCCTCTACAGGGTAGTAACAGAGCCCCAGACAATTTTTCAGGCTCCCAGACAAGCTCCAGGGCAGCAATGCCACAGGGGAAGAAACTCCTTAGCAGAACTCCAGTTTCTCCTCAGCTAGACACCCTTGCACTCCACAGCCTCGGGGCTCATCTCTGTTCCTGTCCTCATGTTCTCCTCAGCGCCACTTATCTCCAGGTCCCCAACTCACCGATGCCTCCTCCTCCTCCTCCTCCTCCCCTCTGAAGCCACAGCTTGTGCAGTGGTGACAGCTGGCTGAGAAGCCCAAGCCAAGCCACTTAAGAGTCCACCGCTAAAAATTAACAGATGCTGTTTCCAATTCCTAAAGACCACTTGAGACTAAGCTGGAGGGACTTAGTAATTGTCTGAAGCTGCATCTATACTGAGAAAAGCCAAAGTTTGGAGGATAAAGACTGTGTTTTGCCTCTCAATATGTTCTTCTTTCCTGTAAAGCCCACCATATGCACAAGACAAGTTTTGTATTTATGTTTAATCAACTAAAACAAAAAATGGGCAAAACTCTGCTAGGATGGTTCGTGCTGATCCTCCTCCACTCAAGGATTTCTAAATTAATATTTTAAAGCTTAGAATAAAAGCGTTCCAATATATCTAAGTGCTTTGAGCTCCTAAGTCCCAAACCTAAGTATTTCAGTGGAAAATAAGTAATTTTAAAAATGAGGTTCTTCCCATTAAGGAGTCCAAAATTTCAGTCTCCTGGGCCTGGATTTTTTTCTTTCTCAGGAAGAGCACAGCTTAATTTCATGGGTTTGGAAACTGCTGTACAAAACATTAAAGAAATAAAAACTGCAGCATTTGTTTTTCTTTAGCATAGCAATGCAAAACCAGCCTTGCCTAAATTTTCATCTATTTCTGACAGGATTCCCATATCCTGCAAGTTAATCCCAGGGAACAGTCACATCTACCCAAGTGAGCAGGTTGGGGAGGGAGGAGAGTCTGTGCCGGGCAGGTCCCAGCCTGAGCTGCCCCAGCTGGGGCTCAGCATGGCCCTATGGGGCAGAACTGCCCCACCAGAGATATGAGGAGCTCTGACAGCCCCAGAAATACCAGGAAAGGCCTTTCTGAGATGGTCCCATGCCACAGAAAACAAAACTAATTTCTCCCAGGTGAGAGGACACTCCTGCTGCACACTCTTGTTAGGAGTCCATTTCAGAGCTGAAGCTTACAGGGTAAACCATTCAACTTACAAGGAATCGTCAAAAAATGCAGCTAAACAGCAAACACATGTAAGTCCCAGGCATTTCCCTGAGCCCCACTTGTTCTTTTTTTAGCCTCAGGAGAAAAGCACATTCTTCTGCATAATTTATTTCTTCAACAGAATTATGCAGAAAACTGCAACTAAATTGCTTTTCCTGATTAAAACCAGGGTATTTTATATTCTCCCCTCCCCCCCATTTCTGGATTATTTGCTTTTTATCCTAGAGCCTCTTCCCCCTAGATGTAGCTCTTTAATTTTGCCTAGAAAAAAAGCAAAGCCCCATCTACTCCTACCTTTCACAGCACATCCCCAGGTGAAGTCAGGGAGACCTCCACCCCACTGCCCCAGCCCCACCTCTATAAATAGGGGTCATGGCAGCCCACGGGCTGATTCTGTTGTGGGTCTTTGTGGTTTGGGAGTGGGCTTTCTTAAGTGAAGGAACTTCGTTAATGAAAGGGGGAAGGTATTTTATCTCAGACAGTGAAACAGCTTTCTAAAAGGGCTCATGCTCTTGGAATGGTGTTGGGAGGTCTACAGGTAGGTGTTTACAGTGCTGAAAAAAACAGTTCTGTACCAGGAGCTGAACAGCACAGGTGCTGGCACAGTGTTGCACACTTGTACAACAGCAGAGCCAGGTTCAACTGGTCACAAATCACAAGGCCCAAAATCAGTGCAAGAATGACCTGCATTTGGATAAGTTACTTGCTGTTGTTCAGGTTTTCTGCCTATGGGCGTGAGAGGCTAATTTTAGCACACCTGGAAAAGGGATTGGGGATCAGTGGTTTGTGGGACAGCAGTTTCACCTCCCTGTGAACTCATTTCTTTGTGCAGTAGTGATGTAGTGCTTCTATTTGCATTTAGCTCTAGATGAACATATTGGCTCAGCTCTTCAAAAACCTTCCTTTAGAGACCAGTTCCAGTCCAGAGGCTGATTATAAACCTTTGTGTGCCCACTGCCATGCTCTTAGCAGAAATAAAAAATGGATGGATTTTCACTTTCATTTAATGTCTTTGCCTGGTACGAGGAATCTGATGTGATGAGTCAGTGCTGAGCCATGCTTTATGGTATCTGCCTGCATCTAAGAAATTAGGGCCACAGCAGTTTAATACAGGCACACTCAGTATTACCCGACAGGCTTTATTTTCAGAATGACTGGGCTGTTGTTTCTGGTTTCTGTGCTGCTTCCACTGTGGGGTGTTTAGCAGCACCAGTGGAAATGAAAATGCAATTGGTGCAGCTCTGTGGGGATGTCTAAGTTCTCATTATAGTAGTATGGCTGTCTTCCTCCTCATTCTTGTCTTTATTAATCATGAGCATAGTTAAGTGAAAACAGGCTCTGGGTCACACTCCCAGATGAAGAAGGCCAGAAGACATGGGATGGGGAGCAGGTGGGGGCTGTAGCTTAGCCATGAAATCCTCTTTGTCAGCTGATGTAGGTTGTTTGTTAGGGCTTTTTTATTCATGGGAAAAGATACCACTACTGGTCTCCTCTGCATCTCTCTCTGAGCCCATCCTTTCCTAAAAACGAGGGAAAGCAGCCTGTGTAGCTGTGGTGTCTGTATTGTTCACTGGTTTAATCCAGACTTAAGAAGTGTCCCTCATTTTGGGGTTACAGAGTTACATGACACAACAAAATGTCTAAAAAGCACTAAGAGCGCTCTAAGTCCTATAAGGTGACCAGGTGCTGGTAAATGGAAAGCTAGACAGTGAGTTCAGGCAAGTAGCAAACCTTAAATGGTCCTTGCTTAAATACAGAAATACACACTGCAACCACTCAACACTTAGTTCAACTTTTCTCAACAAGTCTGGGAGAAAAGACAGGTTTTGAAGAATGTATTGAACACTTATTCCAGGCCTTGTTCTGGTAAAGGGAAAAAGTCCTACTGACAGGAACCCGCCCTTGGAAAACATGTATCCAGGAATCACTTACTCATGTACCAACTCAAATGCCATTGCAGGAACAGAACTGACCTCTCACGTGTCCCTCTGCTCTACAAATGGGCTAATACCCCTCTACGCTGACTTGAGTTTATGGGTGCTCCTGGGTGCTTCCTCTGCCTTGCACTCACTGAGCACAACCGAGTCCCTGGATAATTGTGCCAGGGGCCAGAATCCATGTGGAATAGCTGGGTCTAACCATTGGAATTGTGTCTACTGCCATCTGCGTACAGCAAGTCACGATGTCACAAAGTCACATTCTGTATAGTCAGGTTGTGTTAATTTTATCAGTGCTGGTTGAACTATGCGCTTGGTATCATTGTGTTTATCATTCATGTCTCTACTAATAGGATACTTCAGCTATTCTAAACTCATCACTGCAGAAGCTATTGACACATCTGATGTGTCAGAAACATACCTCTCTTTCCGAGTAACAGATCATTAGTGCACTGATGCTGTCTTTCTTGCTTGAATCCATTAATCATTGATCTTCAGCGTGAAACTTCAAATAAACTATTTTCTCTAATTTTGCCTATTTTTTGCTCACTATTAACTTTGCTCATGATAGTATTATGTGGTCTTCTAGGTTGTCGGAAGATGCTGTTAGGAATGGAATTCCTTTAACAGGAGAAAAGTAGGAGAAAAGTGTATTAATGGGTCAATTTTTGACCGATATTTTGAATGAATTATAAATGGAGCAAGAATTCCCAAACTTCTCCAAATTAGTGGCCTTTATGTTAGTTCCTAAGTTACTACAGATGATGGCTCCCCAACAGTAACTAAAACAGTAACTACAAATAAACAGTATTTAGGGCTTTTATTTGCAAATTAGTCTGTACTATTAGGCCAGCTTTATTTTTGATGATACCTCTGCAAGGTGTTTTCTGAAAACAGGGAACCAAAATCATCTAAGGAGCTTCTGCACTGTTCCCTTAGTAAATACTGGTTTTGTTCCCCACTTTAGACTTGGCATTGCATTATTGCAGGTAATAGCCTTTCGAGAGCGGTGATTAAATGCACAGGTTGAACAAGGCTGTACATATTGTGCTTTACATTCCAGCTGATTACATTAAATATTCCAGATTCCCAGGGTCCTCTCAGTATATGCAGCGCTCTGCTGAGCAGACTCATCATCAATATTTAAATGCTCTTTTATACCAAGCTGCTAACAGCCCTATTTGATACGTAGCAATAGAAATGATGTATCAGATTGCAATAGGTTTCACTCTTCCACCAACATCTTCTGTAACTACAATCCCAGCTCCTTTCTCTTCCTGAGCCCACCTCACTAAGGAATCTGATGTTACAGTCCACACACCTACTCTAATCCCAGAGACCTGCTGTCCTGCTAACAGAAGGCAAATGACCCTTTGATGTGATGTCAAGAACCTACACATCCATCTGGCCCCTTGCTTTAGGGCTTCTCTGCTTCAATCACAACATGCTCCAAAGCTCCTTCTGGGCTATGTTTCCTGGAGGCCGCCTCCTTCCTGCTGGAGGAGGTGTGAAGCTTTGGGTCTCATGTCTTCTAATCTGCACACTGGCTGATGGGGAATAGGCATGCTGGACCCACTTCTCCAAGCATGTTTTCCAGAATCTTTTAAAAGGAAGGACTGCACAGCCTGTGCTGGATGGTACATTCAGCCAGAGCCCATGTGCATCCTTTCCTGTGCCCTGAGCCAAGCTCCAGTCCCTCGGCTTGAATGGAGACAGAGAACCACAGATACTAATAACTGAACTCACAGCAATAATAAAACATGATATGCTCCGTTAGATCTTTCATGTGAAATAAAGCCCTGTGACACAGAGATATCATTATCATTTTTATCTCGTCAGAAGTAACTATCGCATTTGTGGGTAAATATAATAGATCAAAATTCCTTCATAGAAAAGGAATCTGTATAAATACAAACAGTGATTAAAGGGCTAACAACAATGGTCTTTGCTGCCGAGGCTCCAGCAGCACCCTGTGTGCATCCTCAGCAATACATTTACAAGGAAAATTTTAAAGCTAAATCTATGATATTACTTCTTCTCCCTTGTCAATAATCTGGTAGCCCTAGGCACTCATGCCAATGGAAAAGCAGGCTGGAGTTCAAAGATGTGGCACACAAGAAAGTAGCAGGGATAATTTTCACCTGATATCACATCATCAGAAACTGCTACACAAAATTATTGTGAATTATGGGGGCCTGCTGTGCATTTGATTTCCCACAGCTGCTACCACAGCAGTCACTTTCCTGAAAATTAAGTGCATGTTTCATCTGCTCACAGGAAGGGAAGAGGGGGAAAAGGTAAAGAAAGAAAAATTTATGATGGAAAACCCACTGAAAGCTCCTGTGCTGTACAGTAAAGCCACAGCCTGTTTCATAGCTGTAGTCTGGGACAAGTGGTAGGGACACGTGGTGCGGTGGCACTGGGCAAGATGGGCTGTGTCAATCAGAAGTGGAGCCAGAGCAGACCTACCAGAGCTGTGTCCAGCAACTGCAATATGTTCATTCAATTTACATTCCCCGCAACTCACTTCTGTCTCTTATCTCCAGCAAGGGACACTACACAAAGCAGATTATTCCAGTTTCTCTCCTCCAAAGCAGGCAGCAGCATTAAAAGCCCTTGCAATTGCCAGGAGCTGTGCAATAGCGTAATTAGACCCTCCAAGCCTGTCGGAAATGAGGGGCCATGGGGGAGTGAGGGGAGGGCGTTTCTTTCGTTCCTACATGTGAAACTGCAAGACAAAGCTCCTTCCTAAGCACTTACTGTGTGATCACCGTGCTTGATTTGAATGCCCCCGCTTGTCTGGTTGGTACCGCTTCCCCGTTGTGAGGCTGACAGGGCATAGCACTAGACTGACAGCCCCAAGCCTGAGCAGAAAGGGAACAGCACAAATGTATTTCCCTCCTCCACCCATTATCATTCTGCTCCAACAAATGTTGACCGGAAAAGCCATGTGGTTATTTCATTTTCGGGCAGATTTTACTAGCATGGAAACAAAGATACTTCAATCGCACTTTTGTGTCCCAAGATCGCCAAGTGCTTCTTTGAGTGCTAATTAAATTTCACAACCTCCTCAAACAGTAGGTCAATCCAATCCGACATTGTGGTAGCTTTTTTTCCTATGGAAATGATGCAGAGGTGCCCATGCCGGCTGTCTGGGTGTGCATCTGCATGCTCTCCACTTAACATGTGCTGGAACCACTGGCCTATTTAAAGAAGACTTGACAGAGAGGTAGAACCCCCAGAGAAAATGAATCTCCCAAATTTTTCATGGTCCTGACCAACATCGCTTAAAGGTGCAGAAGGGAAAGGCTGTTGTGTGAGTTCATGAGGCAATGCAGGCAGAAAATGCCTCAGTCATGGAAAAGCTTCAGCCAAAGCTTGTACTTTCTTGGACAGTGAACTGAGAGATATCCAGAGGAAACTGGACTTGGGACATTCTGGCTCACAAAACAAATCGTTTATAGACCAGAGGAAGATGGACTACGTTAGCAAAGGGCCTCCCACGAGCTCATGCAAACCAAGCCCAGATCCAGGACCCCAGTCCAGAAGCCCTGACATTTCCTTGGGCAGAGTGATGCCTTGAACCTCATTCCTGTAATGCTCACAGATATGATCACAACTTTGATTCTTGCACTGCTCAGAGCACCATAGGATCAGCCGTATGTAAAATCAGGAGCAATAAAAAGGTCTTCACTGGGCACAAGCTGATTTTGACCCTAGGCCTTTAATTTTTAGCCTTTTCTTTTGAAAAGGAGATTGGTATGGATCCTTAGAGTAAGAAGTGGTAATAGTGTTTCTCTCAAAGAGGACTTTTTATAAGGTAGAATGAATATGGATCCTGAGAAAAAGTGAAGAAAAGTCACTGTGATTCCTGGGGCAATTTCATCCACATAGATGGCCTTCTTCAGATCTTCCCAGGAATTCCTCTGGGTTTTGGGGGTCTTTATCTTCATACAGGAGGCCTGAGAGCACAGGGTTCATCTGAGATAAGACAAGAGACTTACAGCTGCCACCCAATTTCCATCAGCACTTGTTTTGCAAAGAGCCAGGTCCTCTTTCACTATGAAGTTGAGGCAAAGAAGAAATTACTGTAACTCATTTTAATGGTAAATTTACTTTGGTATCAAGCTGGTATTTAAGTCAGATATGAAGCTATTCGGTGTGAGTCAATGGAACAGCAATTGGATTCTTACATAATATGGAAAAGGATTGCAATTTGGGGTTAATTAGGAGTATTAAGTACAGTTAGACAGTTGGAAAAACAGAAAAGTGCAAGCACATGGTAGTACCTCTTCAATATAGTGTGCAGTCAAGTGTGACTTTTTTGCCTGTCTGAAAGAAAAAAATCTAGTTTGAGAGGCCATAGTGGGCATTTCTGTGATCTGGATTGTGACTGTGAGGAAAGATGGAGTGGGATGAGAAGAGAAAAGGAAAAGAGCGGGGTTTTGCTTTAATTCAAAGCATCTTGAACTGTTAAAATTTTGGCCCTGTCTGGATAACAATAATGCAAGAAACACCCCTTTGTGATAAGTACCTCTTTTCTTTAGAAATTTCCATTCCAAAAAGCCATTCTCTGTCACTAATATGTCTGACCCCTAATAAAATAAATACACCCCAACAGTTTTTGCCACTTGCTTTGTTCACTGTAACCTGCCAGTTAACTTCCTGTCCCCAGAAGTGGCTGTCATCACTCATTTGTGCACAGACGGAGATCTTTGGGCAAGAAATGGCCTTCCATCAGCTGGAACTGTTCAGTGGGAACAGCCATATTAGTCCCAGCATTATTTGAAATGCAGCAGAAGCAAACACAGAAATAACACTGAGTAGAAAAGCACAGGATCATTAAGGGAGGAGAAGGGGGGCTGCATTTCTCTGGCTTCTAAGACGGTATTGTCGACAATAGAGGAAAAGGGATTATCTTTTTTCTTCCAAGGTTGGGAGTCCTGTTTCAGGTTTCATATAATAAGAATGGTACAGCGCAGACAGCAATAATAACCTGCTCTGAAAGCTGCTTGCTGCACAATGGCAAATTGCTCATGGGCAGTGATGGCAAAATTTAATCCCTGCACTGCTTAGAATGCAACCCGCATAGCCACTCAAGACAACATAATAGCACTTTTGTAGCTCTCTGCTACAAACATCACTTTGAAAAGGATACAGCTGTGGAGGGGGGTCTCCACATGCGTCATTTTTGGCTGACTACCAAGCTAGCAGAGCCTCAGACACACTGTGCTCCCTCATACAGCTCTGCCAGCTACTGCATAGTCACGCTTGGGGAAGGGAGAGGAAATGGAAGGAGCTGTGTGAGCAGTAAATTCAAGATAAAGTTAAGTTGCTTGGCCAGGTGAACGGATTAGGAATTCATTTGCTGAAGAAGTGGGATGAGAGAAAACTGGGAGACAGGTCCAGTCTGGGATTTCATTTACAATCTGTAAGGCACTGTATGGACTCACCTAAGTCTCTAAAGCCACAGATGTGTCAAACATCAGACATTCCTTCATCAAATGCTGACCCTATGATATGACCATGCATAGAGGATCCCAGACAAGACTAGAGACAGCACCAGCTATTTCTCTCCCCATCTTCCCTCCACTGTTCTCCTGAGCTATCAGTCACACTGTTTCCAGCTGCCAAATAAATCAGCGAAGTGACCAAAGGATGCCAAAGGACACCCAGTTTCCTCTCACCACCACGCTGGTTCTGTACAGCCACAGAAGTGCCCACACATCCTGCTCAGCAGTCAGAGCTGTGAGGACAATAAACCCTGGAGAAAAGGACCAGCTTGGAGAACAATGGCCTTTCCACAGTAGCACTTGTGCAAGGCTTTGAGTGCTGAGACCATGAGCTGTGCTTTGCTTGGTGTGCTGCTGGGAGATGTGACAGCTCCCTCGGGAGCAGCCCGGTCCCCCTCTACTGCTGCTCCTGCTCTCCAAGCCCTGCTAGCAAAACAGCCGACAGCAGCATTGCCTTGCTGATGCCTCAGCAGAGCCAGCCGGGGAGCCTGACAGCCGGCAGGGATCGGCTGCCTTTGCCCACAGCAGGCTGGAAGCACTCCCACAAGCGCTGCTGGCACGTGTGTGTGTGGAGGAACAGGGCTGATGTTCTCCAACTGGGGTGGAGGGATGAGCAGCTGAGAGCAGTGCAGTATCCCGCTGACCCAACCAGATTCAGAAGAGTCATTTCCACCCTGGGAGCACATTTGTTGCTGGAGGGTAGCAGTAGGCAAGGGAGGAAGAGCTTGGGTTTTTACGGTCAGCTGTGGACCAGAAGGAGCAAGAATCCCCTCCAGAACTGAGCAAGGCAGCTTGCGCTTTGAATCTCTACCAACCTGCTGTTGACTGTTTCTGAAAGCACCAGAATTATCAGCCAGAATTAGTTTATGCATAACAAATCCAAGAAAACTGTAAGCTTCTTATGGATCACCCAAAGAGAGATAACGTGGAGGTGTTTTGTCATATGATACCACCTGGGCCTCTGCATCCAAATAATTTAGAAAGAATTTCCTTAGGATGGTCTGTTTCTCACAGCAAACCTTTGGGGTCTACTCTCCCTTCCTGGCACAAATAAAGATACAGGATTTTGAGTGAATTGCCTAGTAATTCTGCCATGAACTGAACTGCTTTCTCCTTCCTCCTCACCTCACTGTATTAGTGATGGTAACAAGGGAGTTATTATCAATCAAGGCAAGCTACATTGTGATCTGTGCCACTGAAATCCATTTCAGATCAGAGGATAAAATGTGATTATATTTACACTTCCTTGACACAATTCAGGCAGCAAAATAACAGCCTTCTAGAGACATTTTTCTTCTTCATATTTAGATTTGTCAGTATTGTGGAGCTGTGTGAGAAGGGAGGGAATTATTATAGCAGCTGGGGTTCAGTGATATGTTTTAGTTGCCTTACAAATGAAGATGTTCAGTTTATTGTGTTGTCTTCCCATCTTTTCCATTTCCAAGTTCCTTGAATACTGTCCAGAACATCCTCCAGATTGATGAGATTGCATTTCAATCAATACAGCTCTATGTAAATCTATTTTTGCTTTTGACACATACCATAAATTATTTCTACTTATAACCTTAATTGGTCTGTATTCATCACAGGAGATGGAATTTCGAACTCATGCAGCTGTTTATAAATTAAATTTGCAATTAATGAAGAAAGTATGAGATTAAGCACTTCATACTTCCCCGATCTGAATTTGAAAAGGATATAACCATGTTTTATATGGTCAGACTGTTCTTGGACATTTTTATGTTAAAGGTGTAAGCTCCAAAAACACTCAGAAATGCAGAAACTGGCTTGACCAATGTAGTCTTAGAGAACCTAAGGTTGGGGTTGACCTGCTGGTGGGAACAAACATTATCCCTTATAACAAAAATCTCATTTCCAGTAAACAACTGTATGTTCTCTTCTCCTTCCAACACCAGCAATGATTTTGAGCCCATCCATACCACCCAGAACATCAAGGAAGCCTCCCTTCTCATTTTACATTAGTGCCTGCTGCAGAGTGTCCTAGGCACAGCCAGAAGAATCCCCCAAACTTTGGTCTAGATTGAAAAACAACCTACTCTCAGCTTTTTACACCTTCTTTCTCTTTTTAGGAATTGTATTACAACTTCTAATATATTTCCTGGGTCTCTACAAAGTATTTCAGGGAAGGGTCATCTCCTGTCACCTCTTCAGATTCACAGAGACAGTTTTCAAATCAGTAGCCAACCTGAGAATGATTCAGTATTCTCCTCACAGCCACACACTACGTAGCAGGAGAGCTGTGAAAAGGTGAGTTAACCAGAAGCGTCAATTGCCATTTTTAAGGAACAATCATGTAGAATTACTGTTCAAACTTCATAATATACCATAATACACAGAGTTCGTCTGCAGGATAGCACACTGAAACTGGGAAAGAATGAAAGCTCTTTCCTTTCTTTCACAACTGGAATTCAAGACCTCTTCATTGGCCAATTTTCTAATACCCGCAATTTTTTTTTTGTCTTATTCAATGCCTCGTTCTTCCCTATCTTCAGCAGACTGCTTTAGGCAAAGCTGTGCTCCTCTCCATTTCATTTTTTCTCTCTTTTACCTTCATGACTTAAAGAGTGAATTCGAAACTACAGAGTGCAATTAGGAATATATCCTTGCCCTGTCATTTAGTACAGGCACAGAAAACTCAGGAGAAAACATAAATATGCAAAAAAATGAGTAGTCGATTCCAATGTAGTCACTGCTTATGGATCCAAGGTGACCAAGGCCTTCCCTAAAGACTTTTGTACAAGTGAGAATCAGGATCTTGAATCTGTGGTACATTACCTGCTAATGGAAGTTTATAATATCGGTTAATAGAAATGCTATAAATTCCTCTATATATCCATCCAGTAAAAAATGAGATATAGTGCTGCAATCTTCCGCAAGTAACTCAGCTAATACAATTCGAGCATGTCTATGTGTGTTACCTTGCATTTAAAAAGGGCTCCATGGCTAATAATAGACTGGAAACTAGTTGGACGTGGTTCTTGGGAATCACATCAACAGCTCTAGAAACCTGTCCTTATACAATACCCAAACCTGCTCAACTGAGCAACTGCTCTTTGCTTTTGGAAAGGAATGGGGTTCTGGTGCAGGAAGAAGAAAGGTTTAATAAAGAGCAGTGATTGCTGAAGGGAATACTAAGGATGAGAAGCTAGGAGTCAGTAAACAAGCAGATGGTTAAAAAGGAACATTAAGTGGAGGTTAAATAAAACATTAGAAAAGAGGTAAACCGGTGGCTGAATCCTGGAGGAAGCAGAAGTGTTAAGCAGTAACAGCATGTGTATGCATGTGCATGTCTTGAGGGAAGACTCTCCACTGCATTCTTTCTCCCTTTCTTCCTTTTATATCCACAGAAAGGCCCCACACACTTTTTAGTGCTGCATGGGTCCATGGCACCCATGGAAAAGTACTGCAGGCTTTTGTAAACACACAAGAGAGAAAATGCCAGGGCAGGCTTATGGGAGAGGCGAAAAGTAGCTGAAAAAAATTTAGAAGCTCCTTGTCTCGAAAAGGTAACCTAAAAGGTTGGCTATGTGATTACGAGCACTTTTCTTGCTGGATCGGCTCAAGCCAAGGAATCCTCCTGATGGCCTATGGAGGGGAGATGAAGCTTCTTCAGCTTATCTACTCCAATCGACCCTCCCTCTTCAGGGCGGCTGACCAGCAACAACGATGAGCTGGCACACACAGAAGTACTATACAGACCATTCCGATAAAGCTAATACTTGTTATCTCACCCCGCTTCGCGTACAGCCCACACCAGGCACCCACCATGCTGAGCGAGGACTGCTGAGCAGGCTGGCCAGGGCTGCCCACCGCCTTCCCTTGCCGCCTCCTTCCCATCAGGGAATCTTCAGTTATCACCTCCTTTTCAATCTCAGCTATTGACCTGTTTTCTAACTTTATCAAGCCATCTACGAGAGGAATTACTTTCTCCCCGAGGTCAGTCTTGGAGGTGAGTGTGTTCTGGAAGAGCCGTAACTTTGATAATGAAATACTTTGCAAGCCAGAGCATGCTCACTCCATGTTTTACCACCATATGGTTAAATTTTCCCCTCCATCAGATTTAATAAATAGTGTTTACAAATTCTTAGGCATGCCTCCCTAGTAAAATCCACTAAACCCACAACAAATATACTTATCATGGCATTAATTTGGTTAGAGATTTTCTCGGAGTATTGACAGCCGTATCTAATTTCTAAGGATTTATTTTTATTTCAAAATATATTAAATGTATTTTTTCTTTACCCACTACAATTCCTTTATAATCGTATTTCCTCTGAAGGCATGGGGCAGCTGCTTTACAAGCATCCACTGTTAGACTACATCCCCTCAAAAATATCCTTCAATAATTAATATTTTATATTTATTCGCAAGTAAGAACTTAAATTTTCCAACACAGATCTGCAAAGCCCTAAGTTCATTCTTCCTACAACTGAACAGTGACATTTCATGGTTCAAACACCACTCCCTGCTGGGAGATTATCTGGTACCATGGTCTAGATATTAATATCTGCAGTCTGTGAAGTAGGCTTTAATAATCTTAAATATAAATTTTAATATAAATTCTCCCACTCATACTTGTTCCTTCTTAAAAATGAAACCAAGCAGACACCTAAAAAACAGGGACTTCAATTTATATTCAGTACCAGTTCTTGATGCATTTCCTTTCTCAGTCAATCAGTTGGCCTGTTAACAACAAAATATCCGGACTAGTAGTGAACTAAGTGTCTTGCTGATAGATTCAGATGCCTACGTTTCTCTTGAAATATGGATGTTACCTACCATATATATGTGAGACTCTCTTCCACCCCAGTAGTTTTAGCATATCTGTAGAGACACATCATGGCAAATGCATGCTAACATGGCATGGAGCTACCCACTGCAAGTACCAGCATCTCTCCATGTTCCCTACTTACTTGGAGCCATGGATTCATCCTCACCTCTTTTTGTATGGAGAAATACTGCAGTAAAAAAGTGCGATCAGTGAGCAGCTGCTCAGTTCCACGATACAAACGCCCACATGCCAGCAACAAGCAAAAGATTCCCACCACATTTATACTGTTAGAGAGCTCTGAGAGTCCAGGGAAGTGTGAAGTGTTTATGATGATGAGTGAACTCAGGAACAGTTTCCTTCTGCTTGTATTTCTCTTGATGGGACTTATTTCCTCGGTTATGACAAACTCCATTCTGAAGATGTGTGAATTGTTACAATTGAGCTAAAATGTGTGCGGCACCAAGTGGGAGAGAAATAACTAACCCAGAAAGCAAGCACTCTCTGACATCTGGTCTTACCCGAGGTGCTCTCAGGTAGCATTGTGCTTCCTGCATCAGACTCTGTTCTCGTCCCACAAATCCATAAATAAACTTCTGAGGAGAGAGAACCTAATTCCCTGATTGCAATGGCAGATTCCATCAGATAAAACAAAACAGCACCTGAATTCATCCTCACACACCCTTCACCCTCCTCTAGCAACATGACAGCAAATTGGGAGCAATACATCTTCCGCTAATAAAACTAACCACCTCCGTGGTAGGAATGTTCCTGAAAAGGAGGAAAGAGGTTTTATCTGGGCAAATGAATAGTTCCCAGTCATCTGCTCAGTCCATTAGCAGCCAGGCTGTGCTGCATTAGTTAGCTGGCCTGGGTACATGCCTTGAGTATTATCAAAAATTGATATCCATCCAAAGATGATGTCAAATATTTCTGAGTATGGGGAGGAGTCTCAGTAGAAGAGTGTGAACAAAGAGTTGCTAATTTTTCATATACTCCTCATGATGAAAACTTCTTTTCTTCACTTCCGATATTCAGTCATTAAGTTTCCAAGGTCAAATATTCAGGGCCAAAATTGCAGCTTGCATGAAAGATCATTGCTGTATTGGTTTAGACCACTTCAAAATGATGTCCTTAGGCTTGATTTTTCCAAAGTCACGCTGTCTTTCCAGAGTTTCCCATAGAACCAGTGCTTCCAGTGACAGGAAATGCATGTGATGTGCTTAAAAAGCTTGTCACTCCAAGTATGTTATTAACCAAACCACAGTGCAAACTGCAACCCCAAAACAACTGGCACAAGCTTTTCTTCTATGTTTGCAGAACGTCTAGCACTGTGAAGGCCTGCTCTGTGCCACAGCCCATGGGATATTCCTCTAATAATAATTAATAACAACAGCTCTGCAAATAACAAGAAGAAATGTTCGAACAGTGGCACTTTGATTCTGGTGACAACATTCCTCTCAACATATCCAACCCACAGCACAGCTACCCCACAGGCTCTGCTCTATAACCCACACTGTTTCAGTCTGCAAGGGGCCACTGATGGAAGGAATTCAATATTGTTCTGTATTTGGCTAATGCAATAATCAGTAAATGTGACGCATCCTTTGCTAATGTGCTCAGTGTTATGTTTGGAAAAGGAGAAGTCAGTGAAACATCCCGGATATAAACATGTGCTATCTTCCCAACTATGGAAATGTATTTTCCCTTCCCTTATATTCTCTCTGTGGCTTATCTATCCGCATCTGCTAAATACAACGTACCCTTGATTCGGTTCACAGCCTCAAAGCTTTTATGTGGCTTCTGCTCCACTCCAGGAATTTCACAAATAAATTGCTGTACTGGATTTGTTTTAAAGAAAGCATTTGTTTGTTTTCAAATCATATACTTGGCTAAATGAAAAGGATCTAGCTCTGTGTTTTCTCCCAGGCTGTTTGGGTTCCACTAATTGTTTGCTGCTGTATGTTTGAAGGAGATTAAGGGCACAAGGGATGGGGCAGAACTGCAGAGTGAGCCCTGCTTCCAGTTCTACATGACCTATGTCTATGGAGAACACTGACCCTCCTCTCAGACCGGGGCAGAGGGAGGCTTTCTCCTCCAACAACACCTCCCATGTGCATGTCGACATCTCACCCTGGTTTCAGCCAAAGGAGAAGTACATGCACTCCCAGAGCAGCTGATTTGTCCTGCTTTTAGACACCTACTTTAGAAGAGGAATCATACCTTAAAAGTGTCAGTTGATCTCTGTGGACTTCAAAGGGAATTTGAACAGTTAGTTCACATGAAGATGACAATCAATGTTGTAAGTAATTTTGGACTGATTAGTTCTTTTCCCAGTATTTTATTATTTCAGTCTGTAGAAATAACATGGATCTGATCTGTATCTGGTATGTATCTGCATCTGGGCTTCCTGCCCCCATCCGGTCCAGAATCTCCAAAACTGGTACTGACTGGAGACCCGGTCAGAAAGGCACCTGGACATTTCAACTCTTTTAAAAGGTGTCTGTACCAGGGATGCCCATTAACATCTTAAAGCAAGTTTGTCAGTTTACCCAATACAAAATGGGGATAAAGATGCTGAAACTCATGTCTGACTTAAAGATCTTGCACTCTCCACGACCCACGGTCTATTAGTAGTAGTAACATAATGGGCACAAGTAGCAGAATGAGATTTGAAATCAATGATTTCAAATGACTGATCAGAAGTTGTTGTTCAGACAGTAGATGAGAAAGAATGAGACCTTCTAAAATATGAAAGCTCAGACCTCAGGACCTTTGAGGAAAAAGATATTCCCTGATACGGGGAATAAAGTAGTGTGAAGAATAACCTTGTAAACAGCACTATCATAATCAAAAAGATGTTTGTGAAAAGACACAAAACGAAACTGCTGGAGTCAATGGATACGGACCACATTTGGTGACAGGGGTATTTGCTTCTGTAACCCCATCATGTCAAGGTCAGGAAAAAAAGTTCACACTCTGAGCACACTCTGGTTGTATCACACCTTGATCACACACAGGGGAAACTGCTCCAGAAAGGAAGCACGGTTTTGTTTTATGCTATGATAACAGTAACCAGCACATCTCATAATTTCCCCTGTGCTTCAGCAATGGAACTGACTCCTCCAGGTGAACAGCAGGGCAACAATTATTTTTAGTGGCTAAAAAATTAATCTGATGCTCTCTTCTTGATGTCTCCCCATCTACCTCAGAGTTAGTCTCCATCAGGGCTGCAACTTCTTCCCTAGAATATCTTTAGCATAAGGCAGTTTCATTCTGACAGAAAGACACTCACCAGCAAGGTCCTTAAAACAGTACTTAATTTTATCACTAGGCTGACAAAATCAAGGTGATAGATAGCCCAAGCTCAGTAGAAAATAATGATGCTACTTCATACCCACAACATAAGACTGCTACAATAGCAATAACATGTGTACATTATGGATTATCAATCCTGGAACAGCAGAACTGGCATCTCTCTTAATCAGCTGCTAAATTATTCTTAGCTAGTCCCTAAATTAAACATTTAAACAGACAACCCTATAGAGAATGCTTTAGAAGTGGTTTTATGAGATCTTAAGAGCCTGATGTGCAGCACTCCGGAGAACCAAGGGTTTCTGCTTGGCTTTGGCTAAGACCTGGCAGCTCAGCACTGCTGGAGGCTGAGCCCAGACAGATACCTGAAAGGCTGCAGCTCCCCCTGCACTCCCCTGTACGAGGCAGATGCTCCTCACTGCCACAGGAGAGAGTAGGAGGGAAGGGAAGCAACTGCTGATGTGCTGGATGCCACCAGGAAAACCTGAGCCTTTTTGGCCATGTATGTTTAAGGCAGGGCTGGGAACTAATAAGGATGCTGGTCTGAAGATGTTCACTTAGCCACTTAACTTCATGACCTTGTGCAAATTGCCTGACTAAGCACCATCTACAGCTATAAAAGTGGACGCAAAACACAGCCTGGATGATATATTTGAAAGCATTATGCATGATGGGTGTCTGAAAGCTGCTCCTAAGCCATTTCAATACAGAAGGAAGCCATACTGTATAAAAACCTGCTAGTGGCAGCCAGAGTAATTCTCTGCAGCTAGAATTTTCCAAAGGCACCTCATATTGACCTACAACGCACCATTCTCCAAAAGAATAAACACACAGCCAAATAAGAAGAAAAATGCACATATACTGAGGTATATAAATCTCCTCTGGAGGATGCAGTACAGTGACCTTTTACTGAACCATGTGTGGATTAGCTCTGCTATATTACTCAGATGTCTTGAATGAATCCCCTTCTGGAAGATCATTGCATATAAAACAAATAAAAGTGGAGATATTTAGCTGTTGGAATATTGCTTCACCTTTCCCAAAATTATTCTGTGCACATCTACATGTACCAGACTGTATTGAAAAGATATGAATTGATCTCACCTTATCCCTTTTTTGTTGCTGTCAAGGTATTTTTAATCACTTGTCCAGTATTATTAGTCTTTGTATTTTCTCTTGTAAGCCCCATTCAAAGTCAAGGCTTCCTTGTGCTCCATGTGTGTGAGCGGGCCAGTTCCCTCCTCAGCCACCCCTCAGGTTATCCTCACACTGCGCATGGCACATCCACAGATCACAGTCACTGCCTTCTGTGGTCGGCAGGTCCTGGTCTTTCTTACTCAGGCTTGTGGGTCTTCCTCTGAAGTGACTTCCTCTAAAGCTACTTTGGCTTTCAGGCTACCCTTGCCTCTCAGCTCCCACTTCTGCCGTTGTCCTACATTTAGGTCAGTCCTTTTCACCTCCTCTTCCATCAGGCAGGACTTGCAAAGTGCATCTCAGGAGTGTATACACTGTTCTGAAGTTCGTTGTCCGGTTGGTCACTGCAGGCAATGCCCAAGAGAAAGGGATATTTCAACCTCTGTTTAGCAACAGGGAAACTGGGGCACAAGAGGCAGACTTGCACTGGGTCAAACGGGAAGATGGAAGGTGAACCCAGATTTGAATCCTACCTTAGACACCACAGCCACAGAAATATCCTTCTGTCTTACTGCATCTCTTTTAATCTGAATGTCATTATCTTTACTTTTTTTCCCTTTCCTTGTAGATAACAGCTGTAATTAGTTTATAGCATTAAATATACTTTGAAATAAAAATTAAATAACAAATCATGAATATATTGCCTGCATCTCTCCCTCTAGTGCACAGGAATTCCTAGATTCACAGTGATCGCAAAAGTACTGCATCTAGTGTCACAGACAATACCAAGTATTGTCAGTAAACAGTTTAACAGCAAAATGTGACCTCATAAAATCTTTATACTATTGATACAGAAGAAGTTTTCCTTTAAAAAAAAAAGACTGACTCAATCCCCCAGTGCTCATGCACCTGTGGAGTGGAAAGTTTTCTGGATTGCTCTTGGCTGCCAGGAATTTTTTTACCCACTTATATTTTGGCGCCTTTCATCTCAACTTCTTTCTGAAGTTGATCATCCCTGTGGTGCCTAAATGAGAGATGACAGTGAACCCATAGGGAAAATAAGGCTGATGAAATGCAAAGTAGCGTTATTTATGCCGAGTCTGTGTGCAAAGTGCATTTCAAACTTCCTTGATTTTTCAGTAATAACCAATGTTGGGGGGGATGGGGCAAGCCAATATTTGCATTTGATATTTCTGAATATCTCATATTTTTCTTTCTCCTTTGGCTCAGTGAAGCACAATTTTTTATTTTTTTTTCCCATATGACTTGAAGATCTGAGTGATAACTAATGCTCTGCAGGAAAAGTAACTAGCATCTTTGGGGTCTGCAGGTGGAAGAGGAAAACGGGCTGGAGAGGGTGGGTTTGGGCAACCCCTCCTTTCAGCCTACAGGAGATGAATGTCAGATTTTGAGGCATATTGCCGTGATTGCTGTGGGAGCCTCACATTGATGCTGTCAGTGTCATATTCCTGTTCCCCACTGAAATGAATTACTTGACTTTGAAGTATTATCATAGTTGCTCCTCTTTAAACAAATACCCTGTCTTCCTGAACAAAAGACATCAGCTGTAAAGTGCTGCTCCAGGGTTGGCCACCTCTAGGCAAGGCTGGGGAACAGCCAGCAAACCTCTCTGCCATACGCTGAGTCCAGAGTGCATTTGGCCAGGATTTTGACAGTAAAGAGCCAAATACTGATTTGTCCAGAGCACCTACCATGCCTAGGACTTCAGTGGCCTGAATCAGCACTATGTAAAAAATTATCCAAAGGAGATAGGATCAACCAGAGATAAGTCACCTCAATATTTCACCTTGGAAGTATGACTGGAAGACCCATCTGCAAACCCAAACAGATATAAATCTGTGACATCAGTGAAACGCATCGAGTCAGGCAGGAAAGCACAAGAAAGCCCTGTCCTGTTGATAATCTGACATTCTGCTTTTGCTCCTCATATTGCCTAAATCAGGAGGGGCAGACTTCCTCCCACCATTTGCATGAAGGGATTCTTGCTAATTTTTCACATCTAGGATTATGAACACAGCAGTAAGAGAGGGTGAGACAGCCATCAGGCACATACAATAACAGATTTGCAGCTCTCAGGCTCAAGGCTTCCCCACAGCGGTGGCTCCGTGCTTATGAACACTTGAAGTGCATCCCTAATGATCTCGCCCAGCCACAGCAGACAGTCAGGGGTTTCCTGCTGGTTATCAGGCACGATGGTGGACTAGCTGCCCTGCTGTGCCACTGAGAATTGCCAGAAACTTGTGAATAGAGCCTGTGTTTGGGATCTTCATTGTCTTCACCATGATTATCATACATTTGTAATAAGCAGAAAGAAATCCAAAGGACAGGTCTACAGCTCCTTTGGTCACAGGAGCAGAGAGGAATGAATCCAGTGTGTCCCCAGTGCTCCCATGGCTCTGTGTCTGCTCCTACTCAGGCTTCCCTATCCTCTACTTAAGACCCTGCAGATAACAGGGTCCCTGAACAGGCAGAACTGGCAAAATGAAATAGTCAGTTCCAAATTTAGAAGGTAGCTCCGTCCCCCTGAAGCAACTTTTTCTTGTTCCTAGTGGCACAGCAAAGGCATTTCTTTTTTCTCCCCAAGCTAGGCTAAGCAGATAGTCCTCATTGACCTCTATTTCCATATTTATTGTGTTTGTGTCGCAGCCAGGCACTACAAGGACATCTATATGAGCGTGGTAGCTTCAAGGCTCCCTGTTGTTTAGATATCCCCAGAGCCAGGCAAGTTGTATCAGCTGGCAGGGAAACCAGAGCCCGCCAGTGGGAACAGGCCTGAATTCAAGCCCAATACTACAGGAATTACTGACATAACACCCCAGGCTGTGCAGTGCAGACAACTACACTAGAAAGATGTATAGCCAAGAAAAGTAGTATAGCCATAGCCTAGCTGTCATATTTGCATGAAGCTGAAAAAGTACGCTACATTAATATCCCCGTGCACTTTACTGGTCTAAGTCCCATCCAAAATAAGGGGCCCATTTTGCTTCAAACCATGCAGGCAGTTATTTGCTTGCAATGCAAACTAAATAGATTCTGCTTTAACTTTCCAAATTAACAACTCATTGATCATCAACCAGGCACGAGAAATATCAGCTCAAACTATAAATGCTCGTGAAATTTATGGTCACAGAATGGTACAAAGAAAACCACGCCGCAGCCTTCCCTTGAGGGTTCACGTAACGCCTGCTGCCTCCAGCTGACGCCAGTAGCGCAGTACAAACCTCTGCTCCTCAACTGAAAGGCAACCCTGTTCGCTGGTGGGTGGTGTGGGCTGTTTTCTCCCACTGGAACAGGCACCAGGGGGGAACACCACACTTCCTCAGTTTGTTGCAGTGACTTCCAAATACATAGCTGTAAAAACAAACTATGGCCCTAGAATTTTGTGTGAATGAACGTAAATCATTACTTCAAGCATGCGAACAGCAAACCTGCTTATAAGATTTATTATTGTCAAGCTGGGCAATTACAGCATGGAGTCAAGTTTGTGTTTTAATAAATGAAGTACCAAAGCTCTTGCCAAAAAAAGAGGAAAAAAGAATTAAGTCAAACTTAATCTGATCCAGATGGGCTGCACCAGGTTTTACCCAGCATGGCACTGGTGTGATAAGAGAGCCGGGTGTTCCGCCCAAAACCGGGAAAGGCTGCCCCCCTGCCTGAGCAAATGACACACTTTAGACTCCAACTGCAAGAAGATGCAACGGATTTTTAAATGACACAAATTAAAAATTAATTAGCTCTTTGGGTTTTTTGTTGTGTGATTGGTTTTGTGCTCAGGCGATTAACTGCCAGCAGGGTGGCGACCAGCAGAAATAAGCTCTGCTGCAGCCCCACAAAATAGCTGGGGTGGGTAACAATACAGAAACAGCTGGTGGCGAGAGGCTCCAGCACAGCTTAAAGAAAGGTGAGAATATCCTCTCTGACTTGCTTAATTTGTAAAAGAAAACCAGCAAGACCTTCTGCCAAAGTAACTGAACTGTGAGAGAGAGATATACTACGTTCTGTACTCTTTTTCCCTTCCAAACAAGTGCAAGAGAAATATAGAAGCACCTTCATCCATCAGACACTGCCCACTGAGGAACACTGCTTAGTTCGCTTTATTTCACTGTTTCTCTTGGACGGACATACACAGCCACGTCCTGACAATAAGGCGCTGCTAAATGCTGTTTCGGTCCTTCGCCTGCTCCCACAGATCTGGTATGTCTGCCTGCAACAGTGCTCTGCAACAGCCTTCCCCCAGGGATCGGGCAGACTGCTGCTATCCAACTGCTCACGTACCAAACAGCTTGAGTCCAGGTCAGAGATCCAACATCTGGGCTATTCCGTTCCTGCATTTGTTTTGTCTTTTGTGATAAAAGGATAGCGTGGACTGAACCTGCCAGAAACACAGCTCTGTCCTAGATTAAGTCACTCTCTCGCACTTCCCTGTCTAATGAAGCAGCTCTTACTCTCTCCTCTTCCTTCTGCCCTTCTTACTGAGAATGTTTCTCTTCAGGGCAGCGAGTCCCTTTTCTTGTTTTCACACCCTGATCTCACTAGCATAACACTGCTAAAAAGACCAACACGGGAGCTGGGACTCCCATACGTTGACAAAGCAGCTCAGCTGTGTTATACTTGAGCTGGGCCAGAGGATGGGGACAAGTGATATCTAAAACTTGGCAATTCTTTGCCTGTTATCACCAGTGAAAATCTATTTTCTAAGAATCTAACAAACAGGTAAATGATGTCCCTGATTTGGCAAGCTCTGTCTGATTTCATTGCCTTCATTTTTTTCCTAACGTGCCCCATATCTTGCCATCATTTTCTTGCCTTGCTACTAGTCTCAGTGTTCAGGGTCACAATTAAATCAGGTACATCTGCTTTCTATTTAAACCAGTGAGGAAATATTTATGCTGCAGGAGAACCTGTGGTTTTGCTTGCAGTGTCAGAGGAGGCCATTCAACGTACAGCAGGAGGCTCCAGGGCACCTGCAGATAGCTAGCTGGGCTAGATCAACTTCTTTGTATTTAAGTGGCTGGCAGCAAGCCATTAATTGTGTTTGAGTTTTTGCCTTCAGTAGGTGGTTTCACTCCAATGGAGCCCAGCATCATGGGGGGGAGAGGGAAAGAAAACAGAAAGGCATCACCAGTGTATACCCAGTGTTCTGACATGCTAGTTAAGTTCTAAATTATGTTTTTAATTACTTGGCATGATTTATTGAGACAGTGTCTCAAGGTCATAAAGCACCACAAAGTGACACAACTTGCCTGCCAGCTTGAATCTCTGCCACTGAAGTGCTCCTTTCTCTTCTGCTCTGTCATGCTCCTTGTGCCTCCTCCCACACTATCCAGCATCTCCATGGTCGGATGGGATCAGACTTAACACTTTAGGTACCTTTGGATGCTAATTTGGTAGCTCTGAGCCAAGGCTGGAAAGGGAAAGGTTTGGGGATAGCAAAGCTGGACAGAAGAGTTGGGTTCCAAGGCATGTGTAAAATAGATCTGCCAAAGGAGTCCTTAAAAAAAAACAGTTCCATTGCTGACCCTGTGATAAAGAAATGAGAAACCTAGAAAGCGATCAGGTAGGAGTAAAAAGGGGAGAAAAATTACGCCGCTGTAATGCCTCTCATGCAGCCAGTTCATGCAGCTTGACACAGCCTGTCTGGGTGGATGAGAGAATAGACCTGCAATCCACTGAACTTGTCCTGCACCAGCCTAAAATAAGCAAGAGGATGGTCAAGGCCCTGCCCGGTGCTATTTGGCCCCGAAGAGCTGTAAAGGAAGACTCACTGACCTTAAGTGTACAGCAGGAACTCCCTTGCTTCGCACCCCGTGCATAATGATGTGTTACCGCACTGCCAATTAAAGCTGCTAACACTCTTTGTGCCTTTGGGAAGGAATCTGTGCCCTTCCTGTGGCAAAACAGTGCAATGTGGCAAGGAATAGACTGTGGAATCCAATCCTGATGCATTTTAAGGCTTCTATAAATAATTAAGGGAGCTCATTAATTAATAAAAAGAAAGCGAAATTGAAAAAGCAGGAGGAGAGGGGCAATGAATACCCACTGGGGGATAAGAAGTATGTCCTACACTGCAGCTTACACAGACTGAAGTCTTTTAGGAAGAGTTAAAGTGGCTTTGTGGTTTGAGCTAGAGAAACAAATCTTAGCTGGAAAAAAAAATCTTCTGGGAATAACAAAGCTACTTCCTAAATCCAAGTTACACTTGGGAAGATTTTTCAAGATTTACACACTCAAGTGAGAACAACATGGGATATATACAGAGGTATCTGTGTATTTCTCAAATACATGAGGGAAAAAAAAGGATCTAGCTGGTGCCTGAGGTTGGCTTGCACCAACAAGTCTTTGGGGAAGAGATAAAATATAGCAATGGAGAGGAAAACATCTTTCATTAATTAGATCATTATTAGTCTCCTCTGGCTCAAATATGGGCAGCTTTGAAACCCTAGCTGCTATCAAAGAAAAGATTTACAGAAGTTCCACAAAGACAGAAAGAAACAATAAAGTCTGGTAATATCCCAGTGGGCTACGAATTGGTAGAGTACACCGACTGCAAGTTACTAATTACAGCAGCTTTGAAATCAGAAGCTTAAATCTGTGCTAAACAGCAACACGGTGCTTTGGGCCACAGTTTCAAGCGCAGAGAAGAAATGTGCCAAACACGCACCCGGGCACAGACAAGTCATTCCAAAAGGAAACCAGGAAATTGCAGGTGCAGCTGAATGCTTGTGAGCACACAATTACCCGGTGGGTGTTTGCAACTGCATATTTCATACGCGCAATTACCTCTTTGCACCCCTGCCTGCATATTTTTGTATGCGATTTAAATGCTTATCTTTAAGAATATGACTTTGCTGTCTGAAAATACAAAACTTGCCCGAAGTGCTGGTCTGAATGTCTGGTAGGCATCAGGGTTTTAAACAGGCAAAAGGGCTGGTTTATCTCATATTACTGACATACTGCCTGACATGAAATTGGTACTTTGCTGCCGATGACTTCTCATCTCCTGAATATTTCCCTTGGAAGTTTTGGCATGCAGCTGACGAGCCGTGCAGCACAAGTGAAGGGAGAGGAGATGTATGTCTACCCTACAGGAATGAAATGCAGAGAAACGGTATTAAATGAGGTTGAAGCCTGCGATCTTGCCAAATCAAGAAAATGGAAGGTAATATAGGTGGCTGTGCTAAAGGGCTATCTTTCGCTGTCAAGCAGCCTGACATTTGCTCTGGTTTCAAATACTTATAATCTGTTGTGAAATATCCTTTGGATTTTACTGTCAGCAGCTCTGTAGAGATGTGGGGTCTGTGGCTGGGCAGGCAGGAGGATGTATGAATACATTCACCCTCTGCTGCCTGCCCCACAGACCCTGCCCAGCCTGGCGGCTTGCCAGCAGGGTCCGGTATACAGCCTCCATGGGAAAGAAGCACCCTTATTTTTTCAAACTCTGCTAGAAAAACCTCCACCATGAAACAAACACAATGTACATTTGATGCAAAATGTTTTTAAGTAGAGGGAAAAGGAGCCAATAATAGGACAATATCCTAAATAAAACTTTTACTTCATTCTTTAGAGCCTGCATGGCTCTATACCGTGATAGATGTTTAATAACACCCAGCAAGCTATACGCAAGTAGTAAAGAAGTCTTTCCCAGTGTAGAGCCAGCACAACCCCTATTTCTAAATTTTCCTCCCCCAGCGTAAAAGACTCAAAGCTAGGGTAACTTTCAAATCTGCTACACCATCAGTTTTTAGTGCTCTAACTCCACTGTACCGGCATCCCACGCTCCCAGAAAATGATACTAATCCTAAAATATGTGTCTGATGTAACGTCTGTAACTAAAATGTTGGGGGAAGGGGTTGGGGCTTATTTGTGTTGCCTCACTTGTACTGCTAGCAGTCTGCCATGCCTTCCAAGAAAGAGCAAAAGAAGGGAACAGAACTTCAAGAAATCACGCTAAAGAATGGATATTAGTTGCAGAAAAGTTACATAGTTTCTCATTACTACTCCACAGTAGTTTTAAAAGACTGCATAAACGTAAGAATTGATGGATGAAATAAAAAAAAAAAAGAAAGATATTGCCACCTAGTAGGGGAAAAAAAATCTCTGTCCAAGGCTGCAATGATTTATTAATATAAGTAATCAATAGCAATAGGTCTGTATCAGTTTTACATCTAATTTAAACTTTCAGGTCTCAGTGTACTCATTAAATAATATAATAGATTTACATATTTTAATTATATTTTATGGATTCTGAACATAATGTAATTGAAAGGGTTTTTCAGCAGAGGTGATGAATGAACAGGGCAGCCAGACATTCTGTACAGCCATTGTGTGCGAAGGACTTCAGTGTGGTATGAGCCTAACCCCTGATCTGAGCAGCAGTGGATTCACCTTCATGTATAACCACGTGCATTGAACAACTGCATACACTGAAACAAGGCACTGAAATGGGGCAACCAGAGGCCAGAGTGAAGGTGCAAACCCTTTTGGCTTTTAGCTCCTCCCTTAGCAAACAATTATACCAGGAGCATAACAAGACATGGGCTTAGAAAAGCATAGCCCAGAGAGCATATGTTCACTGAGCAGGACTGTGTGAAATAAAGATATTTCAAGTCTTGTGCCAAGGACCTAGCAAGGTGATACTCCTTAGACCAAGCACCGCTCCTGCACACGTTCAGCTGTGTTATGTGTTTTACAAGTGGGAAACTGAGCCCTGGAAGAGGGGGAATGAACTTGACCCAGGTCCCAGAGCAGGCAGGGACAGAGGCAGGACAAGGGCCAGGGCTCCCTATGTCCACTCTTCTTATCCAGCCATTAGGCTGAAAGAATGATTTGACAAAAGGTTGGTGTGCCCCAAACTGCTTTTCCAACCATATCATACCAGCTAATAAAGGATACTACGTCTTTCTGCAAACCTTGCATCTCTCATATCCTTAAATAGTCACAACTCTAACACCATCACTATCTCTTCTACATTCAAGTATTACCTATCAGTAAAATGCAGCTCCCTTGAACCAAGGTCAAAACCCACTGAACTACATCCTCAACAGCTTCGGCAACCAAAGTGACTGCTGAAGACAGGAAGTAAAGATTTGAAATAAAAACTGAAATGAAAACACACAGGAAAGGAGGTCAGCATTGCCAGCTCTCTTGACTCCACTAGAGGTCTTTGATACTTCATGTTTCCTCTACAGCTTCAGCTATTTGGTCTTGTGAGCAAAGAAATAAAGTTTCTAGTCCTCATGACTGTGGAGGAAAAGCTGAAAATGCAACTCCAGGACAATCGAACAACAAAACCTAGAAGGCAAAGAGAAAGACCCCAGAATTCATACTTAATGCAGCCCAAGGAGGTTCCAGTCTTAGTTGAAGCCTCCTGGTGCTACTCAGGTGTAAAACACTACTACAGTGCATAACAACAAAAGAACAAGCAGTCACTTGTCTTGTGATTTGTTGGCCCCTAGCATTTGAAAGCCTTCGTATGTTGATTTAGTAGTCAATCCTCAATTACTTTCCAGCTTTCTCTTCTCCTTGTGTAAAACCATTCTCTAACATCTATACCAATAATACATCAATAGAGCTCTGTAATAGCCACAAAATCCATGATGTGGGATGTTATCCAGTTTTGATATCCCTTCACTGATTTAGGGAAATAATTAATTGTTCTCTTTTCCTTTCTACTTTATTTAAAACAACTATCCCCTCTGTGACCTTTGCTGCTGTGAACTGCACCATCTTCCTGCCTCAGTTACGCTCCTCCCTTTACAACAGCTTACGCAAGAGCTGGCTCAAGCATGACTGCAAGATCTGGGGAAGGCAAAGATGGCTGCAAGATTTGGGGAGGGTAAAATTTTGGTCACAGGTAGAGTTTGACTTCTACATTGTGGGGGAGAGAGACCAGGTAGCCAAAGCATTTATCTGACTGTCAGCAGTGCTTAGGAGACCTGGTGAGGAGAGGGCAACACTCCCCCAGCCCTCTTGCCATCCTGATCTCCAGTTACATATTCAGGGGTTATTCAGAACACCTACTGTTTCTTGCAAGACAGACGCCAGAAATGCCGCTGTTCAGGATGAAATCTGGACTTCCTGATTTGCGATCATTTTCAGTGGCTTCCACTTTTTTTTTCCATTGCAGTTTTTCCTTACTGTGAACTTTTGAGACTTCTGACATGCAGGTATGGGGCAATTTTGGGTTGGTCAACCAAGGGCAGACAGCAGCAGTAAAAACACCCCTGGTATTTCTGTTTTCATCTGAGCCTACTTCAGTGTCTGGAATTTGATTCAGTTTTCTGGTGCAGGCAGGTCCAGTGAGACTCTCAGTGTGTTGTATGTTAACAACCCACAGACCTTTCCAAGCTGAGGCTGAGTTTAAACAAATCTGAGCTGGGCTTCAGACAACCCAACTGGGAAAAATGGGCAAGCTATAAACTATGAATAGCATCTGTTGACTGCTTTGACTGTTTCATAGCAAATGTTCACAAATAGTGAGATTTTTCCTACTATTACTCAAGTTAAATTAGACCTTATTCTGCAGAAAACATCACTGCAATAAGCTGTACAACTTGAAGTTGGCAAATTTTGTAAATGTTTCCTCTGATTTTCATGTATTCTCAGTTCACCATAAAGTATGTTGGCCTTTTAGTCACAGAATGCTGTTTTGGGAGTAGCAACTAGTGATTTAATTAATCCCTGTTATCTTCTACCCTCAAGAACTCTTTATCACATAACAAGTTTATTTGCATGTTTAAATAATTCCCTGTTACTGGTCCTGATACCACTTCCCCTGAATATGCACACAGATCACAATTGTTTCACTGATTTTCCCCAAAAGAAGGACTTTAAATGAAGCGTAAAATATAACTAAGCCACAACAATGGTAGGAATTCCCCAAATAATCAACCTGTGATGACTGAAACAGATATCCACTACAAGATATTCTGTAAGGGGGCACTTCCTAAGAGAACAGCACAAAATCTGTACAGATTTACATGGTGCTTGTGTTCCATCTCTCAGCTTGAGCAACCTCACTTTTACACAATTTCCACTACAAGACAAAAACAATAATGCCTTCTAACACACACATTAGTTAATCAAGGTCAGTCCTAGGGTTACAACTGTACCCACTAGCAGATCAGTCCTGCTTAAACATCCTGCTAGTTGAGACTGTGTCAGCCTTGACCTCTAGACAAGGTCTTTCCTCTTCTTGCTCAGCTCTACCTTCAAATCATAAAGCAAGTTTCATTACCTTCTCTGAAGAACCTGAATGCATCACTTTCCCATTATTGTCCATGCTGTTACCATCAGAAACTTGTCCCCAGGGTATCATCTCTCAGATGGCATCCCCGTTCCCTTCAGCCTTGGCTCCAATTCCAGCTCTCACTGATGTTTCTGCATTTGCTCAGTAAACACGCCATGTTCTGTATAATGTAAAACATGAGCATCTCATACACTGATAAAATTACTTCTGTGCTTACACAGCTACTTAATTCCATTTTGCCATTGATTTGTCATTTTAAAGTTAAATAATAAACATGGATTGTAGCCAGGATACCGAGTGCTGCTTTCTCCCCCTCTAGTTTTTGATTTGTGTGTTTGTTTATTTACTGATATATTTAAGTACTCCCTATTGCATTTCACACATAATCTGGCAAATCCTGAGGATTTACTTTCACAATTGATTAGAAAAGTCAATGTTTTACAGATAGGATTAAAATGAAAAGCATCTAGAAGCCTTGATGGAATCTACTTATGACAACTACTATCTCTGATGGGCTTTCCAGCCCTTAAAAACCTATGTTGCGGGTTGTCAAACATTGTGAAGATATAACCATTTCCTGTTACAGGTATTATGTCAATTAAAGAAATATACTTGCTCATTTGCCCATTGTGGGAGTGCCTTTTAGGCTTTTCATTTAATCAGCACATGGGAAAAGATCATTGTTTTCCATTTGCTGGTAGTTTTCTTCTCCTCAAAATTAAATCAGACAGGCTAGTAGGCAATGCTGAGGCAAGCAGTGCATTTTCAATATTGTCACTTCAGTAATCTAAATTTAAAAATTCTAAAAATGTCAACATGTGACATTTTGTTTTTCCTTTTTTGTTTTAGCTCCAAACCATGTATTACTTCTTCAGTTTTATTCATTTTTAAATAAGTGTTTAGAATTTTTTTTAATGTTTTATGACAGGGCAAACTGCTTTTCAGCATTTTGATTCTCTGTCAAATGGTGAACCTGGCTTCCTTTTGATCCACTCTCACAACCAAAACCAAATCAGTTATTCACACACAGCTTGCTCCACAGTGGAATAATTTTCCAGATCATGAAATTTCAGTGCAGAGTGATAAAAAGATTAGGCTGGTGTCACAGAGCAGATTACAGGGCAGCCTGGAGAAAAGAATTAGATCTCCTCCTAATCCCACTCTCCTGGGGATTGGGTCCTGTTGCTGGCCTTCACTGATGCTGCTAGATGGTGAAATTCAATTCTGTTGCACAGTGCCATCAGTGGTTTGACTCCATAAGAGGGGCTTTGTTTTGCTGTTCTTAGTGAATTTAATGCCAAAATGTGGGGGGAAAGGAAGGAGATTGTGTGCTGGGGCTGAGAAATTCCTAAAGAGAGCAAGGCATCGCTACTTTATTAGCTGACCACCGGAATTTGTAGAACAGTCAATACTGATTGATCTTGCCTGTTACAGTAGGGTCAAGTGAGCAGACAGGATAAGGTAATCAGGAAGCACTGTTTGTGTGTCGGTGCTAGAAAGTCACATAAAGCCAGAGACAGACAATGCACAGAGACCCACACAAGTCTAAGGCACTGGAAAACACCCCAATTAAGTGAAAATTACCATCCCCATTAAGTGGCAGCCATCATTGCTTAATTGCTACCCAGGGAGGTATCCTGATTAAGACCAGATGAAGTTTAGCACATCTTAGGCAGTGGGTTATTGCTCAGATATGAAGGAAAGGGAAGAAAAGGAAAACCAGAAATACAAGACTAAGGTGTTTTGGTCTAAAGCTGGAGGTGTTCATTTTTGCTAGATAAAACCAGAGCAGGGCTGGGCATCCACTGAATTTGGGTGTCTTTCTCTCCTCATCCATAAGGTCAGGGTCTTGCAGGGACAGGGGCTGACACGTCCCTGTTTTGCCATTTGTTTGCTTCAAGTGGGGAAGGAGCAGGACTTGAGTCTGCCTGCTCCAGCCAGACACTTAACCCAGCCCAGGCTGGACTGCCAGCCCGTGCAGTCATGCTCTGGTTCTGCTTTCTCTGCGGAGCTCAGAGCAGCTCAAAAGCACCTTTTATTCAGCTAGAATCAGGCCCACTGTTCTCACTCTAAATCCTCTGGCCTCAGTGAAGACTATGGCTTTGTCAAGATAATGTGACCACTACTTTTTTTTTTTTTTCCCCTAACCCAGCAATTCCTCTTTCTTTGGAAGAGCTTTGACCTTTAAATGAAAGTGCATGCCAAGAAAAATCCAGAGCTTGTTATCAAGACGATCTGTGGCACAGGCTGTGTGGTAATGTCCTCCCGAGGTGATGAATCAGATCTATCAGTGTCTAGATACTAAGGCCTTTTTTATCCTTGCAAACTCAGGGCTTTCCAAATCTTTAAGCCTGATCAGAGATAGAGCACTACAAGAGCTTACTTAAATCTCAGCAAGCAGAAAAGAGGGCGAGGGGGAGAGAGCTCACATAAAATAAAGAACACCACTTTTTAAAGATAAAACATAACTCTAGGTACAATAAAAGCCTTTAGAGAACAGAAGAGATCTTTGTCAGGAATGTATCTCATTTAGTCCCATTGTTTCACTGTGTGCTTTTCAGAAAGCCAGCCATTTATCGTGCCTTTTTTTCCCCAGGTTTTTTTTTTTCTTTCCTTTCCTGATGCCAGTTTCCATTTCATTAGGAAATGAATCACTGATGAGGTGCTAGTCCTGTCTCCCTGCAAGCAGACCTCAAAAACAGGGCAGTCAGGAAAAAGAAAATATACAGTCTTATGACCTAAAACCTGAATGTTTTAACAAGTACAGTTTTATTTATGTTGTGCTGTGTTATGGATAGCTGTTGTTTAGTGTTTATGGCATGCAGGCTAATAATTCCAAGTCAGAGTACCTGTGGTGAGATACCTTCAACATGTGTTGAGGCCCCAAAGGGAGAAATTTTCAAAGAGAAAAGCAAAGTGAAGAAGAATTCCTAAATTTCCACGAAATTTCCCCTGTGGGTGCTCTGAGCCGAACCTTCCTGGTTCACAGCACATTGCTGGAATGCTGTACCCGTGTCCCTCAAAGCCTCAGAGGGATCTCTCATTTTCACAGTTGGTGTACTGCGCACACATTTGTTCGTGGAGTTACATGCCCAGACAAGGAGACAATCACATTTCTGTAGCTTGAGTACCCCTGTGATGAGGCATAATGCTGTCATGGTTTTTGCACAGAGAAGCAAACTCCCAGAAAAGCCATGTCAGCTTGAGTTTGACCTTTCATTCAACAATGATGCAGATCAGGATATTTTCTATGCAACATGGCTGCATACTGAGCACACACATGTTGTCAGATAGGGTATAGTCTACACCCAAACATCCTTAATCTGATGATCCCAAAAAAAGCAAAGTCCTGACCCACACAGCAGTTCATTTTGGCTACTTCAGGTATTCCACAGTGAGAGAGGAAGAGAGGGGACATTGCTTTCCTATCCTCTGCACAAACTCATCCACCACTCAGACTGAATTGGTATGACACACAAACTGAACTGTTGCCAGAAATGCCCATCTTGAAGCTTGAAAAATGTGTTCGTTTTTCCCAGCAACATCAGTCTAATAAAATACACTTCTCCCTACCACCCTAGTCTCTTTCATATCCTCTGACAATACTCCTACAGGACTATCATGATGCTGCATGAGTGTTCACAGCTTCCAGCTACATTTTTGTTGAATTTCACCTGGATAACCACAAAAGAAAACAAATGCATTTAGCATTTGCAGAATCTTGTCCCTCAGCTTTATAAGGTTATGATATATAATGCACACATTTATCTTATACAGCTTCTAAGTGATTAATCTAATATGTCCTCCATTTAGAGACCATGCAGCATTTTGCAAAAGTGCATTGGACTGACCCACTCATATGATGTGCATGAGTAAGACACACCACTTTCACTCACACCACCAAAAAGCTTTGAGAATTGTTGTACTGGGAGGTTGATCAAACTCCTGCACAGCTACAATTCCCACAAGGGCTTATTTTGAATATCCAGATTTACTAACCAGCAGCCTGATTTTCAGAAGAGCCAAAAATCCAGCAGCCTTCCATGTCTCCCTTCCCATTTTTTTTTCCCAAAGCAATGTATGTGCTGCATGACTTCTATTCATTCCTGCATATGTGGAATATGATGCCTAACTCCAGCTGTTCCTACAAACTCCTTATAATCTTAACAGAGAATACATAAATAGATCAGGAACAACACTGAGAACCTGATAACTTGATGGGTACAGACTGAGCATCTCAGATGCTTCTGTCAAAGACATGAATTCAGGGATGACAACATGAGCAGTCAGGAGCTTGCTTAAGAACATGCAGTCTGGAAGAATGAGCAAAGGACAACCACCGTCAAACCCAGAGAGACAGGTAGCCTAGCTGGTGAACTTATTTGTAAGTCTTTGGCCAAGTTGCTTCATTTTCCCAGTGCCTCCCATCAGATTTGGCTCATCACCCCTAGGAGAAAGCCTTCTTCACGTGATGTAGGTAAAAAGTCTAAGGTCACGGTGCAATCCTGATTATCTATAGCCTATCAGAGCACAAAAGAAAACCCACCAATTCACCCTTAAAACTAAAACTATCCTACCTTTACTTCCCCTGGAAAGTGCTTTAGCTTTGCAGTTGCTTTCTTGCTTGTTCTACAGTGAATTGGTTTGTATCTCAAACCTACTTGTAACTAAGTAAACCTATTATACTGATTTTGACGTTGCATTGTTTCTTTTGCACTCCTTGTCTCTCTCTGTCTTCCTGCTGGTCCTTGTTTTCTGTTCTTATTAAAGCATTCCCAGGTCAGAGACTGTCCTTTTTGTATTGTTTGTTGTGTTGGGTTTTTTCCCCTCTGTATTTTCTGTATTTCTGCATTTGTATAACTCATAGTGCAGAGAGTTTTCAGTAATAATTTTGAATGTTTTTCCCCCTGGCCAGTTTTGTTTCCTCTGTATGTTTTCTCTCCTTTATGCTGGAGCAAAGGAGGAAACCTCAAATGAGCTGTGCATCAGGCCATTGATTAAGTCGAGTACCTTTCCATGCAGTAATTACCATTGCCTAAGCTATACCCAAGCACAGCAAATCATTTTTATTTCTGTATGCTCTGCAACTTGGAGAGAGAAACCCTAGTTGTAGATAGACAGCATATGAACTGCCAGAAAAATCCCAAGTTGTGTACAGATCATTTATAACCTAGCCAGCCCACTGTTTGTAGAGGTTTTTGCCCACTAAACATCTCATAAATCATTGACTTACTTTAAAAAGATAACAATAATTTCAAAGAGGTAAGTGGGATTGGTCTGGATCATTATGTTCTCCCTCTAGGGCAGGGAGTTGAAAGTTTTAATTTTCTTTCATCAATCTAAGTCATCACCCAAGGCTGGAGTGTGATGTTTGACTTCCACTGCTGCAAACCTTAGATAAAAGGAGATCTGAACACCCTCCATAGAGGTCTTGAGTGATGCTACTGCACTTGTTCATAAATTTGTATCATAAGATGACCACCTGTGAGCATAGTATTATAACCATGCACCAAGCCCACTGTGGGATCGAGGCCTAAAGCCACCAACAGCAGAGCCCACTGTCTTTTTTCTTGTCATGGGTTTACAAGTAAAGAGAAGGGGGCAGGGAGGTGTCATGTTTGTGATCAGGACTTCACAAACAGGTCTGTGTGTACGGGCATTATACAGCACAGCCATAATGAGTTCAGCACAGTTTTGGTAGTGTTGAATTCGCTCCACGTGGTCTGCAGAGTTGATTTGTGCAGGGAACATAACTGGGGTTTCCATATGTCTGGCAACCCAAGCTGTTCCTCCGAACTAGCTCACTGACACTCAGGAGCCTGCATAATTTTTCTAAATCCTTCAGATGTAGGCAGAAAAAGAAAATATGGGCCCATAAACTCATATGTAGAGTACTCAAAGCGGGAGGGTTACTCCT
The DNA here is from genome assembly GCF_000737465.1 of Haliaeetus leucocephalus. Classification (NCBI taxonomy): domain Eukaryota; kingdom Metazoa; phylum Chordata; class Aves; order Accipitriformes; family Accipitridae; genus Haliaeetus; species Haliaeetus leucocephalus. The sequence goes on along the minus strand of NW_010972572.1, from coordinate 443,345 downwards.
CTGTAACAGCAGTGGAAAGCTACTCTTACTCTCCCACCATGTGACATGTTTGTGGTGGTGTATACTTGTGTCCCCCATCAGTCCAGGACTATATCCCTTTCTGCACCTGAATCCCACTTTCTGTTTGCTGTTTCCATTGGCTCTGGGGCAGCAGTGGGCTTTTTTGCTACGTTTGTGTAACAGAGGACCCTAGAATCCTTGTTTACGGTTTATGGCTGGTGCTTTGATGTGCTACAATTCCAGCCACAACAACCATAACAGAAACAAGTGCAGCCCTCAGCTAAGCGTTTTTTTTAATTTCAATTAATCTAGTGTTTTTTTCTTTTTGCAAAAACTGTACATCTATTTAATCTTTTCCCAAAAATCTGCTAATTTTTTAAAATAATTTGCTGAATAATTTATATGACTAATTTTCAGCATGTGCATTATTTCTTTGTTATTTTTTATTGGAATCAACTTGTTTTTAGCCAGTTGTAATCACTCTCTGTATTCCCTTCAAGAACAGAGGATCTTTCTGATAGGACCTGTGCAGTAAATGAGATACTGAATGTCCCCTATAGTCCATAACCTTATATAAAAAATACAACAAAAGATTGAGACAAGCAGAAGGCAGTAAACAGGGAAGCTCACAAGGCACAAGTGGGAAAGAAAAGTATTACAGAGCCACTAATGATCACTGCTTGATCGTGGCTTACCTGGAGTTCCTAAGTGTTTTAGAGGAATCCTGGCAGGAAGAAGTTCAACACAGTCACGCATGTGGGATGCTCCAAGCCTGAAGTATGTCAGCTTTGAGCTTTCTTGTGGTATGTTTCACTTCTTCAAGCTGGAAAAGAAGATGCCATGTTAATACATCAAAGGACAAAGCAACTCGGAGCAGATGATGGTAGAAACCTATTTACTAGCAATTTGACATTCTGCCAACAGCTTGTTGATGGCACATTGTACCAGCTATGCGAAGAACCACTTCTTCAGGCAAGAGGAAAATAAGGGCACCAAGTTCATTGCTTTTATTAATCCATCTATTGACACTGCCAACAAAGACAGTCCTGCTTTTAGTACCAGATTTAGTAAGCTTTTCCAAACAACTTATTTCCTATGTGCCACAGAAGGCAACTGGAGTGATGGACTGCAAATGAGTGCAAGCAATGAGCAAATCAGTCAGGTCCAAAGCACCTCAAAATAAGATCCACCTTTTCTGGATCCTTGCAGATACTGGACTTGCTGGCAACTGTGCCTGAGAATGCAAATACAGATGTGACAAGCGAATTCTGTGCTGCAGAATCACAACCATGCAGCAGCTACTGCAGGGGCGCAGGGCTCTGAGGAGGGACTGAACTGCAATGGACTAATCTTCCCGAGCTACTGCTTAATTAAAATTTTCAGCACCCTGTTCAGAATACAGAACTGAGTTATAGTTCAATAGGAGTATCACAGAGTATTTAAATAAAATGTATTTCAATAAAAAGGAATTCAATCTAACGAAGAGATTTTAAAAGGTATGGATGTATTTCTCAGAACCACTGTTTCTACCCTTACAAACTGATGATATGTGCTCTCTAAAATCTAATACCAACCTATAATGTTTTAAGAGGAGTATATTGTATTTAGCCGGTTACCTGGATTTCCTTGTAAATTAAACTGAAGCCCACAGCGATACTTATCTTCCTTTTGTTCTTTCCTCTCTAATTATACTGTGGCACTAATTATCTTATGGGCAGAAACAGCCTATAGATTGCTGCTGCTTCAAAAACTCAGCTGCTGCTCCTGCTATTCTCTCATACCTTATGAATATTTTCTTTCAGTCGAAAAAAAAAATGCAACAAAGCAAGCAAGACTCTGCCTCAAGTTTTCTCCTTTTCTACAAGTTCTTTACCTCCCTGGTTCTCACCTGCTTGCTATCACTACTGATTCCCAAAGTTGGATTCATGTTTATCCTTGATATACAGCAGTTCTCTAGACTATAAATGGTACCTGTGCTCTAAAAAGCATGACTGTTTCCTGAGTAACAAACCTAAAATTGTTAGGATCTTTTCCTATAGCTTTTATGTGGATGAGTAGTCTACCTCTAGTGTAATCCCATCTGGAGCAATTTAACAGCAGTTGTCAATAGTGTAACCATGAATTTTTTCATCTGAGAAAATGATTGTAAAATTGGATCATCATAGAGCACATTTCAGTGAAAAGACTGGCTTTTTTTTTAAGTATAAGCTCAATAAATGATGTTTCTAATGTTAAATCATGCAATGTTAACTTATTGCTAATGGCACAAACGTATGCTCACTTCACAAAATCTACCACATTAAGACCCTCTAAAGAGAGACAAAAAGGGATCTTAACAAATTTTTCAACTCATCAACTCACCATGGAGTCAACTTAAAGCATTGATTAATAGGACCCTTGCTATTCTAGCTGAACCCATAAGTAGCTTAATAAGACATAAAATATTCTGCTCAGGGTTTTTAGTTTAATACTTTTTTATTGATTTTTTACAAGAAATTACAATAACATTGTGCATATAAAGCAGTCTGTGCAAGGCCTTAATTTTGCACAGGCACATCATAAGTAACATTCATTCATTTTGCATGTGTCACCAATCTGCATGACCTTTAAACTGTTATTCAGCGAGAAAATTAAATATCTAGCAAAAAGCTTTGAAAGAACGATTCATTAGAGAGTACCTAGTATGTGCTACACATTGCATCAAGTCACACACATACACACATATCTAATGGGAAAACTTTGACACCTTTTAATGCCAGCACTGAGCATGACCGCCTTTTTTGCGGTGAGGGGGTTATCTTGCCGTACATGTATAGGACGTAGTTGGGCATTTACGAGCCTCGTGAGAAAACAAAGTTAAGAAACTTCACCGAGGTCATCCACCTATACGGCATTCACAGCTGTAGCATCTCCGTACTCTGTATGGATTCCATTCCTTGTTGCTCCGCAGCCCGATGTTACACAGAAAAGCCATGACAGCTGTCACTCTCCCCAGGCCTCCTCGCTTGCTCCCCACTCCAGACGCACTACATCATCTTCCCACCACCAGCTCTCTCCTCACCCCGAGGCAGTCCGACACCCCTGCTCTCAACCTGTGCTTTCACCACAAGGCTTTCTCTCTGCCCTGCTGAGACCAGCCTCCTTGGAGCTCGTTCTCCTAAACAGGCACAATGAAATAGCTGTCTGTTTTCCCCAGCTTGAATCGACGTGTTCAATTGTTTCAGTTTGCTTGATTTCTGCTGGCAAGGACAAACTGTTCCATTCACCTCAGAGCCGTCAACCACTTCTGACTACCCTCACAGCAAGCAGCTACAAGTGCTTCTACCTCCATTTGTCATGGTGCCCACGCTACATGGCTCTGAAGTCATTACGCAGGGCAAGAAGGGCAGCTGCCTAGAGCACAGGACTGCTTAATGGGCAACCAGGTTATATTTGCTCTCCATTTTATCTCACTTTCTTTTTAAATGTCTTGCCTAAAGCAAAAGGCCTAGAGTCACCACCACTGGGAAGCCCCACCATCACATAGGGATCTTCTCCATGAGTCAGAGCATAAGGCAGGTTTCAGACATGCTTATAACATCCTGAACAAAACTGTCTTCCCCCTGTCCAACAGTGACCCCTTCGTGACATTGCTCAATAACAAGCATAGACTTTGGGGGGAGGGGGACTGTAATCATTAAATTGTAAATCCCTTTAAATGCAAAGATCAAAGGGAAAGTTTCAATCCAATGACACATAATTAAAAATGCAGACATGAACGGCTTTGATTCATGAATGCTTATGCACTTTTAAATTGTTGCCAGGGAGATCAGGGCATGAGAAAATTAAAAACCATTACGCTTCAAAAGGATAAATGATTTTCACAGCTTTCTAACATTATTTCCTGTTGCGCAGATTTTTGTGTGTTTTAACATTTCCCCCACCCTGCCTTGGCAGATTAGTTCTGAAAAATGTTTTCCAGAAAGTGTTCAGAACTCAATGAGATTAAAAGGAGATTAGTGAACTTGTTGGATGGAGAGTTCCCATTGATAATTAATGGCAAATGCTTGGGGCAGTTAAAGAGGAACCCCACCACACACATTTTACACTTCTACCTGCATTTTAATTTAAAGAGCTGTGACCTTTTAATTCATTATTCTTTTTCTAATTGAGTCAGTACAATACAATATGGTATAGGCCATAAGCCAAATCTCCCTGAAGTTAAAGGAAACATTCCCATGACTGTAGTGGTTTCAATCTGTTTATTTAACATTTCTCACTTGTAAAAGCCAAAGCACTAAACTGAAAGGAAAAGGCTGCTTCCTATTTCACAAATAAAAATTTGAGACATACAAAGTGGACATGATTCTCAATCATCGTATCATGGATGCTAGACTAAGTCTAGGGCTGTCAAGCTACAGCAAATATTCCCACTTCTGATTCATGATGTCTCAGATCTGCCCTGCTTCAACATGTGACTTTAGCACTCCCAACTGGCACCTGAGACATCCTTTGAAGTGCTTTAAAATCATCCCAATCTTACTAGAGACAAACAGTGTTGCTTCATATTTACAAGCATTTAGAAGTTAATTTCTTAGACAGAAATTTGTTGCTGAAATGCACCTGTGAGTTGATGGTTGCAATGAAGTCATGGGCAGCATTCTCATTAGTGGCCTGAAAGTACATGTGAAAACAACATGAAAATCATTAGTGCTGAACTCGCATTGCTTCTTAACCACTGGCAACATGAAGGGTGAGGATGATCAGATGAAGCCCTGAAACCTATACTGTACACAGCTAGGTATTAGCTGGCCACTCTCCTCTCCCTGTACAGTTGACGGAATACAGGACAATTCACCTCATCTGCAAACACCTACATATGTAACTTCAGGTGTGTCCATATCATGTAGATGGTTTTGGTTTATATATCTAAAGGTACATACGATGAATCCCACTATTAAAAAGGTGTACCTTTGGGATGAAGGAACAGATACAGCCCCAGAGGCACAGCAGCTCTAAATACACCAGAAATCCCATTTTGTTTCCATGCTTTGGAATTTCAGGACTCCACTTTTTTAATAAAGTAAGGTGCAGCTGAAATACGTCTGCATCAGGCTGACTTGCTCCTCACTCTGCTGTGGCATTTTTCAGCTGCCAGTCAAGCCAACCTTCACAAAATTTTCCCTGAGGGGGAAAAGCCAGAGACAAGTAGCAGCAGACTAACAGAGCACTGAACAGTTCAGCAGGCATTTGATGGCAAAAGGAAAAACCTTTTGTATTTACTTTTGAACATATGAATCAGACATTGTTTCTGGTTAAGACCAGGCTACTTCTGAAAAGTGTCTCCACAGTCACAGCCAGCTGAGATTCAGCATAAGGGGCCATCCCAAAAATGCACTGATGCCTGCCTTTGTTATCCACTGCATTCACTGAGATAGCTCCAGGAATAAGATGCCCCACATTAAGACATGTAATATATTACCCCTTTTTGTTACTTATTATTTCTAATGTCTGAGTAGCAAATGAGACATGATGAATTTATCTTTCTTTTAGTTGGTGGTTGTTCAAGAATATGTTAATATTATTCTTTGTTTACAGTTATTGGATCAATAATGTTGCTACATAATTCTTATTCTGCAGATTTCAGTCCAAAGGAGATTTTCCAGTCTCAGTTTCTTTGTGACACAGACCATAACACTTAATCCACTTACTGCAAGGCTTAGATCAGTAACTTGCATTTGACTAAGGCAAAAGCATCTGGTGTTGACTTGAGGACTTCAAGAACTGGAGAAGCAGTTTATTCTAATTTTTTTTTTACATGCCTTATTTTTTTATATGAATTTGGGCCTTTCTCCACTAATGCTAATGTTCCCATCAGCATTTTCTATGTGAAAGAACAAAAGCTCTCTTCATGTTCAAGCACTTGGATCCTCTCATAAACCTGGCTGTTGAACAGTATCTTCTTCCACACACACCCCTGCAGAATGACTGTCCTGTCTTAAGGGAGCAAGAGACCAACTACTCTGCAGGTTTAAATGAGCTCTGATTCATTACTGTCATCAATTTACATCACCTGTTTAGCCTTAAAACTGGCAGTATTGTAAGAGCAGGCTGACAGCTACTGGATAGTGAAGACTCTCTGAACTGAGAAATGCCCCATCATTCATGTGAATACTCAGACTTCTCCAAATTCCCCCAGGGAAGGAGCTGATCATACTCCATACCAGGAGGGTTGCCTGGCCCAGTTCAGGCAGGACTCCTCTGAATTTCCTGGACCCATATACACTCAGTTTTTGGCTTAAAGGAATTCACTTAACCTAAGACGAGGTACCCAATTTCATCACTCTTTCCTCCAGCTTTTTGGTTTGGTATTGTTCTGCTTGGCACGTCTTGCCTTCAAAAGAAACATGCTCCTTGTAAAACAAGGGACAAGGGCATATTTATTGCAGCCCCGAAGTGCCTCAGGCAACCTGAGAATCTCCTCTGGGGATTTGTATCGTGTTTCTGCAGCAGCACACCAAGCATAAGGTTTGCCCTCCTTGTAGTCAACCGTCATGGCACACAGAGCCCAACACTTCAGGGATTTGCTACAGTGATGTCCAATCTCATGTCTAGTTGGGACGCTGCATAAATACCAAGACTTCCTCCCACTCTATTTTCTGCTGCAAAACCTGTGATTTTTCTCTGGGTATATTTGTCAGCTTCTCTATTACGAGATTAGGTCTGGGATTAGAGTTCTCTGCTATTCACTGCATTTCTTTATCCCACCTGTCAAAACAGAATCAGTCTTTCAGTACCATGATGATACCTTAATATAGTGGGGATCAGGTTACGACTGACCTACAGACACAAAGAGGAGATGGAGTAAGAAGCTCTCTTCTGCATCAGTAGGGCACTGACCCGAACTGTGCGGATGCCATTTGACTCTCCTTCCTCTTAAACGGGATGTACACAAGGGAGAGGGTGAATAACAAAGATTACTTTGTCCCTCGGTACACATCTGAACTATGCAGCTGAGGCTGGGAAAAGTGTGAAAGGAGGGAGAGGAGTCACAGCAATACCAATTCTGTCCAGCATGGTACTCCCGCAATTCCAATTTCTGTTGATACTACTCTGAGCAGTAATGTACCAAAAACATGTGTGCTGTTTGTATATTGGCTTGCAAAAACAGGGACGACAGGTTCTGATAAAACAGATGGAAGGACAGTTTCCTACACCATGAATCTCTGCTCAGCCACCATGCCAAATATTGAACTATTCTGTTTCATCCCCATAGTCAGAATCTGACTCTTACCAGGACTAATAGCAGGAGCTAAGCAAGAACAGCTGTTCTGATTCCAGCATGCTTGAAAGCAGGGGCAACAGGAAATCTCACAGCTGAACAAAATCCTTTGCTGTTATGTTTTTATTCATGTTCTTTCATTTCAGCAGTGAAACAGTGAACTGGCATTCAAATATTTAGGCCCATTTCAGTGATTGGTGGTGTGACTTTCTTGTTCAATTCACATTCATTCTGTTCCCAGTAATGATTACCTTTGTCCCAGGCTCATCACAAGTCCAAGCTCACTGCAAGTCCAGGAGAAGGAAAAGAACAAAACTAATGAATTTGAATGGTGTTCATCAGTAACAAATTTTATAAACTCCTAGACTGTTTGCAGCAGCTCCAATTTACTGTGCTTAATTTGCTTTGTAGGACAAAGACCACCATAGTTTCTGACAATCTCAGCAGTTTATCAGCATACTGTGGAAGAGATTATTTTAAAATGTATAGGTAGCCAGCTGGTTAGCGTTCTCTTTTTTTTTTTTTTAAGACACCTGCATATTTGAAGCAATTCTCTTTAACACTATCAGCCTTGCCAGGGCTAGGACCATTATGAAGGGGAAGATGAGGAGGAAATCCTCATCCAGAGATAAAAGAGCTGCCAACTGCCTTTTCTGCCCTATTGGAAATTATATTAAGAGTTGAGAATCTCTCTTCTCACCTACTAGAGTGGTTGGCAACTGAGTGCTCTCTATGTCACGGAAGACTCCCAATTCACTCTTCTGTGCGCTTTTCAAAAGAAATCAGTGTTCTCATGTTCTTTCTGCAGGTCTCCTTTACTAAACAGCTACTTAGCAATATGCTTCCTCTGCTCAGCTTGTCCTTCGAGTTGGAGTGCTTGTTTTATGCTAGGATAGAGAATATGTTATAGACATGTTTTTCAGAAAGGCTGACTTCCTCAAAGTACATCACTGTACTGAAACTCAAGAGATTTGCATTCATCTTCTGACTCCATCGCTGGCTGACTGGCTGACCTCAGCTTCACCATCCATAAGGTAGTGATGAGAATCATCAAACAGCTACTTGTGTGTCAAACACGCAAAAGCTGGGGGTGAGCGGTGCTGAAGAACAGTGAGGCATGATTACTAATAGCTTGCATGATTATTCCCAAACACATGCAATCTCATAATATTGCCTTCATTTGGCATAACACTGCCTGAAAACACTGAGAGGAAAACACTGTTTTGCTCTAGTGTTTTATTGATAACTGGAACGGGAGATACAAGCAGAGTATCTGCATTGCCCCGGCAGACAAACAAAATCCCCACGTCCCGCAGGTAATTACCATCTCCTAATTGGGTTTGAAAACAGGAGATTTGAGTCTGAATGCATGGAGTTTGCACTAAAATGAACAATTACTTGTCTCAGGGATTCAGTGGTTTCAAAACACAACAGGAAGAGACTGAAACTGAGGCTGAATTGAGGCTTTACCTGTGAGTTTGCAGATAGCCCTCACAGACCTCCACTAACAAGCTGGCTACTTTTACGAGCTGGAATCAGAATCCATACTTGCCCCTATTGTCATTTTTATCTGCCACTCTAGGCTCATTACATCAGTTTAACTAAGGGCAATTAATATGAAAATTAAAATTGATAGCAAAATTAAGTACTTGGAAGACAGTCACTGTTCCTGCATAACTCTGGCATGCCTAATTACTGTAATAAAACCCCAGTAACAACCTGCACTTTCCAGGCCAGCCCTGACCCAGCCCCAGACACCTCTTTCCTGCTACGGTCCCCAATCTGGCCCTTGAGTCTGTGAGACAATGCTCCCCATTCCTCCCTGCTGGGTTCACTCATTACACTCCTGTGCAGCAGCCAACTTTAAAAACTTTTAAGATGCCATGACAGTCTAGCCCCCTATCTTGCTGTTGATGTAATGCAAAGATTTTATAGCATGGCTTACAATGCAGAGATCAAAAATAGACACGGGCTTGCTCGATACCAACACAGACCTCTTCAAAAAGTCTGGTCTTCTGCCAGCAGACTGTCAAAGTCCTATACCTGGTACAGGAGGAAAGGAAAACCACTAGACCTGTCCATGACTTTGGGGTTTCATTTCTCTGTGGCTTGGTTCACAAAATACCTACTTTGCCAATCCAGACACTTAATTATTCAGAGTTTGTATAATACTTTGAAGGCACAAGCTGTATCTCAGACGTAAAGTATTATTACGAACAGGGTTCTGGTATCTTCCAGCCTTCACTTGGCAGCACTTTAAATGTTATCTGCACCAACATTATTGTGACAATAACCTCTCACACTAGATCATCAGCAACGTCCAAACTTCCCACCCATGACATACAGCTTAAAACTCATCTACTTGAAATGAGCTGGCAGAATTAGAATTATCCTCTCTATTTTCCATTACCAAGGCACCAGGCACACATTTTACAAACATCCTTTCAGCAAGGGACTATGTCAGTTTACTGATACAATAATCAACATCAATCTGCAAAACTCTTTTGCTGACATTGTTGATAGGGAACAAAACACAGTGTTAAACACACTCAGCCCTCATTCCCCCAGTGCAGCTTATCTGGAGTTGCTTTGTAGAGAGGATGTTGTGATTTTATGCTAGTGTATCCAATTTTATATTGATACCTGCTGTGTATGAGTGGAGCTATAACTGTGTTGTGCCCAAGAGCTATCCTTACTATGCACTGACTATGCTGTAACTACCTCCATCGTATACTTATAAATGGTTCCAAGCAGCGAAATAATATCTGTATTGATCTAAAGAACGTTTTATTGATTAAAGACTGCAGAAGAAACCATATGAAATGCAGGCCCATTATTTAACACTGTCTTCCCAGTACCTGTGTTGGAAATATAGGAACATGAGGCTGTTAAATTTTTTATCAGATGGCTCCCACTGAGATTGCTGTAATGATGCAAAGTCAAATCACTACTCTTTGGGTTTGTTTTAGGTTTCCCCCCATTCTATTCTCTTCTATAGGTGAAAGGGAAAGATCTACAGATGAAAAATGCTTCTGCATATTGACATTAAAAGGCTAAGGCAGGACGAAAGTGCATCCCCATACTTTCTATAGCAAGATGGCGCACAGGTCTAGGACAGGAGATTGGTGTGACTGAGCAACCTTTTGGGAAGGACAGCTTATACAGATCTCCACTGGCCTGCACCTTAACAGCTTTCAGTGTGTTTAATGTCAAACTAAAAAGCTATTGTGTCATGTTGAAGGGCCATCCATCTTCAAGGTTTTGTAGTTATTCTTGCAGGTAGAGGAGGGGGATATGGAAGAGAGCCCTCGGAACGGCACATGAGGGGCAATTATCTGATTTTAAAGAAACCTCACTAGCAAGCATAGCCAAGTGTTTTCAGGTATAGCAGGAGCAGGAGAAACTTGGCGTACAGGCACAGGGGATCAGCACAGGGCTGCCTCCTGGCAGCCGCTGACAATGTACCGTACCTTTTAGTTCACATCTTACGTTCCTGTTTTTCTCCTGAAGAAAAATTCAGAAAACACCAACTGACATCTCTGCCAGGAAATACGAAATGTAAATAAAACCCAACAGCCTCTTGGGAAATCCAAATTCAAAGGCTTTCAGACTCAATCTCCACACAGCTCTGAACTCCCCAAGATTGTGGGAGTCTGTTCTTGTATGAGAAATGCAGTATCAATTGTTTTACCATTGATGTTGTGTTGTAAGGGGAAAGATACCACAAGAAGGTGATGAAAATCTAAGTCAGGAAATAGGATGAAATCAATGCTTGGGGGACAGAAAGGAAAGAATGTGATATGATCCAGGATTCTGACATTGTTCAGTGAAGGCTTAGCGAGCTATTAAGTTATGGACACATTTTGAGTATTTCTAGTTATATATATTGTAAGCAGAGAAAAACCTAGCAATTTTGATATCACAGGAATGCTAATACCGATTTCTATGTATATCAGTTGGGAAAGAAATGCAGTCATAGTATGGGAACCTGAGGAATTGAAAGCCTTGGTAAAATTGGTAAACTCAGCTCCATAAAGATAACTTCCCTTTTTGGGTTGGTTGGTTTGTTTTTTCTATCACCCTTCTGTAGTGTGTAAAAAGTTTCTCTATTGAAGAAATTAAGGTGAATTATGCTAGATTGAGTGAATCCAAGCTAGACAGTCAACTGAAGAAACTACTTTCTCTTCTGGCATTTCTCTATACCAGAAATCAGTATCACCTGCCAAATGATATCTTCTAAAATACCTCTTGCCAGGTTGAGACAGTAGAAGCCAGTGCCAGAGCACACAGTAGGTAAAAGGAAAGGACCTGAGCTGCAGCACCTCTACCTCCAAAGACTCATTATCATCTTTGGTAAGTCTCTTCGCATCTCTTTCCATACCAGCATTGTGGATTTATTTCAGAACAGGCGAGACTGCCCTAGCTTTGTTAGGAGGCCTATTTTGAAGATTAAAAGTATTACAGAAATATTATCACCAAGGCTGGAAAGGAATTTGTTTTCCCAGGCTGTACATTGTCTTTTTAACTTATCCCAAAGCACAGAGAAACAGTTGGGTTGTTTTTTGTTTGGTTTTTTTTTTTTATATACACACACACACATATCTATTTAGCCTTTCTTGCACACACCCTTCCCAGTTTTGGCTTACGTTAATAACTATATTGAACATTAAAAAAAAAAAATCTCTTTCAGCCACTGTTTTTGAGAGTTATGTAATTTAATTTCTTTTTGTAATAGTTTCATATTGGTATTTTCAGGAAGTAAAAACACTTCATAAAAATTACTTCCCAGACAGTACTTACAAATTAATGCATTCTTGCAACTACCAAAAAACCTCCCTACTTTTTCAGGATAATAAATAGTAGGGAAAATCTTTAGAAGGGATTTTGTCCTTTAGAAATAATAGCATATGAAACTGGAAATTTAAGAACACTTTCTTCTATGTGTGAAAAAATGTTTGGTGATTTGTAAGGATAAGCACAGTTTGAGCATTATCTCAAGTGATGGGTTGAGTGTATGGTCTGAGTTAAATCTGGACTCCTCCTTGGGGGAAGCCGGGTGTAGTACCTAGCTCGACTTCAGATACCCTAAGTCATATTGAACAAATCCTTTCCCACCTCCTTTTGCTATCTGTGATGGAGGGATAACAATGCATCTATCTCTACTTTATCTTCTGTAACGGAATTAGGTCCTTAGAGATTCTTGGTTTGTGGGGTACATATGGTGCTCAGCATAAGAAGTTACACTTAGATTAAATTCAGAGCAAGTCTGACAGGTAATACTGCAGACTGAATGTGGTATCTGCAAACTTTGGAAGAAGTCTGAAGGACAGTGAGTGTTTTAACCTCAGCAATTTTTCCCCAGAAAACGCATTGCTCAACCCCAGTTACAGCCTGAGCTGCTTCTGCAACGGCTGCATCAAACCAGGGGACTCAAAGGGAAGAACCTATAGATCAAAATCTTTTGGAGACATGTAGCCACTGAGGGAATGGCTGAGTCTGGTAGTGAGAATGCAATAAAACTGCAGAGATCCACCTAAGTAAAATAGAGCAGAGGTATATTTACAGACAGACATGAGGTCTCCCTTGTGGCTCTCCTTGTAATGTTTCAAGGACCTGGAATCAGCATCAGAGTCAAGGACAGTGCTGAAATGCACTCTGGCTACGCAGCCTGGCAAATATGCAGGCTGGCCCCTTAGGGATGTTTAGATGATTTAGTGGTGGAGGGTAATGCAAATGGCGCATTCAGAGCATTTACAAAACAAACTGATTCTCTCTTACTGTTTTGCTACTGGAAGGAGACTTTTTTCAGTTAGTTACAGTTCATTAACTGCTACCATTGAATGGTTCTTATTTTAATTTCTTTGATCTAATTCAGACAGGTTTTTTTCTTTTTCCGCATTCAGCCAGAGTGTTAGTTTTGGCCTAGTTAGTGAAATATATAGCTGACTTACATTAACGACTATTACAGGACACCTACAAACATTCAGACAGTCCAGTCACTCAACAGGCTGAACAATTTAATCTCATCTCTTGGAAGAGAAATGCTGCTTCATGGAATGGGAAAGCTAATGGCCCACTTCTTTGGAATAAGCTTTGAAACACCTGAATGAAACCACACAAGTGTGTGGTTTTGGAAGAGGAACTATGGGGACACTTAACAAACATGCAGTGGTTCAGCAGAGCCATGTAAAGGGAGACTCTACAGTGGTGCGAGATAGGAAAAGAAATTTCCAGTCTGGCCTCAGGTCCTGTGAGAGCTTCCAGTAGTTGGGACCTAAAGGCCCACATCTGGAAGTCTCAACAAAGGGACCCAAGTGTTTCCAAGTCCGAGATCTGTGGTACTCGAATCTAATAGGCTGAAGTGAAGATAACTTTGGAAAGAGACCAAGTCCTTCCCTAACTTAGATTTAATTCAATTTTTTATCACAAAGGGATTATCTATGCAGTGTATGTTCTCACAGGATCCAGAGAGATCTTGCCTCATTTTCATCTTCTTCGGATTTGAACAGTCTGCAGGAAAAATTAGCTGCATTACCAGAGAAAGCAGACTCCAGAGTGCAATAAAGTGTCCATACATTTGAGGAACAAATATATTGGTGATATTCATTCTCGTACCACACTACATACCAAGTATGGCCCTACACAGAGCTGAAGGATAGATGGAAGTCCTCTGACTGTAACAGTGATTACCGTGTAAGAAAGAGGCAGGAATCACAGCCATGCCCATGTTTTTCTTCTTTTTCACTCAAAGGGTCAAAAATCTCTGAACCGAACTTAGACCAGTGGTGCCATGAGTCAGATGTAATAAATCGAGGGCTTCTATTAACTAAACAGAAGTTGGCTGCATAGAAGTAAGTAACAGCTCTTTTTATCTTTAGTATCTCCTGATGCTTCCTCATGATTGAAAGGCAACTTCAAAAACTTCATATTAGAAAACATGGAGAATGCTTTTAGTTCTCCTGATTCAGGAGGACTTTGGTTAGTACAGGGAAACAAGCACACAGAAAACCTCAGGAATCCCAAGGCAAACTTGCTGCTTTCCCATTGTTCATCACAGGAGGGTCACAGTTACACAACAGAATGAAACTGAAATAAGCAAAACTGACCAGAGAAAAACATGTGCCATTGCTAAGACTGAAAAAAACACCACTCCTATTCAAGTTTTATGGCACAAGCCTGACACTACTTTGGTTCAATTTTCTGTAATAGAGGCAGAATGTCTCCGAAAGGGCAACAGTAATAAATATTGACAGACAAAATCTGTCCACTGAAACTTTTTCCTAACAAGATCTCAGATCTTGGCACCAGGCACAATTCCAGGGTGAAGGATCATGCTGCAGGGTTGAGCATTATACCACATGCTGATACAGCCACAACAAAGAAAAATATCAAGAGTACAAAAAGCCTTTGGTGTCCAAATTTTTAGGGGGACAGTTTATTTATGAAGCCACAAATGCTTCCAGTCAAATTCCTGTTGGTTTATATACGAATAGGGGAAGTGAAATAATTGTGGGAAAGGTGGAGTCTAAGGCAGAACAATTGTTTTGATTATTTCAATTGCAACCACCCCAAACTAGTTTCTAGCTAATTTCATTGCAACTAAGCATCTGGGATTTTATTGTCATCATTTTTAGTAGTCAAAACCTCTTTTTCTATCCCACTGAAGCTTCTCCTCTGCCTCTTGATCTCCCAGAGCATTGTAAATGTGGGACAATGTAACATAAGCCTCAAAATAGGCCATTACCTAAACAAACGGATGGGGTCATATTCATTTATTTCATGGCAGCCATCCTCCACCCTTTGCTTTCTTTTGAGGTCGTTTTTTGATTGTCTTGTTTTGAAGCCAGGCAATTTGTCCCACACTCACTGCTGTTCATGGGCTAATTAGAATTTTAAAAGTAATTTAAACACCCTTTGCAGTGTGCTGTTAATTCCCTCCAGATTGCTGGGGACATTAGCTTCAGTGTTTGTTGATTTTAACTGACTCTAAAATATCAAACACATTAGAGGTTGTACCAGATTTGGGATAATTCACCTTTAACAATAAATTCATTACAAAAGTAAGCATCCTACTTAATTAGCATTGGCTTGCACTTGTGGAAAGCTCCACACTCCAAGAAGGCTGTATGGCTGAATCACACAGTGGCAGATCTCAGTGCATCAAGAGGCCAAGCTGGGGAGGCATGGCCTCGGCACCCCGGAGTGATCAAAGCAGGGTTGCACAGGGCATCTGTAGAGTTCACCTCTTCATCACTAGCACAGGCTGGAGACCCAGCTTCTGGGACACCCCTGCTGCTCTCATCTGTGCTGGCTGGACTGTCACCGGCATGAATGGGCCACCTCAGACACCAGGTACACCTTGGTCTTTCTTCTTATTGCTTCAGGCCCAAGCAGCTTGAACTAGGTGCTGGTTTTGTGTGAGAACCTTCCCTAGCAGAAGTCAAACCCTGACCTGAGCCCACAGACAAGTCCAGAAGAACCACAGCCCCCAGCACATCAAGCCCAAGCTACATCTGCTCTCCTGCATCGTGATTCAGCGGGAGCCCAGAAGGGCTGTCTCCCGCCCTGTGCCATCCCTCTTGGGCTGCTGTGGTGCCAGCAGGCGCCTGGAGCTCCGAGCGCTCCTCCAGGCTCCAGTGAGGCTGCTGCTGAGCATCACGGCTCAGCCAGCCTGTGCCTGCAACAGAGGCACTAACATGGACAGCGTAACATGGTAGAAGAAACCCTGATTCAGATCAAACATGGAAATGTTCTAACCACCTTTATATTGATACCTTTAACTCTAAATTACCATATGCAAATTGTGTAAACAGAATTAATTGTATAAGAAATAATTATGATATAGCAGGAACCAGCACCAAGAATTTGGGAAAGAATTAGTGGAAAAAAATTAGAAGCAGTTTACAGAAAAGAATTAATACTATAATACATTCACAGTCTGCAGAGTCATTTCATTTATTTTCTTTGACACATCTCTCTGAAAAGGGAAACAATTTTATGAAAAAAAATCACTACACAGTCCCACACTTTGCAAATACCCTATTATTTGTACAAACAAAAAGTTAGTGTCTAATTCTCAGTAAAGATTTGACACCACTTTCCACAAAAAGCATTATTACAAGCAATTAAAACTGAACTACACTTGTCAGAGAAGTGCCTACAGCACACATCAGTGAGCATTAACAACCACTTCTATCTGGCATGTTTGCTTATGCATTGATACTTTGATTAAGCCAGCTAAGAACATGAAAGCAGCTGTACCTGGGTTCATCTAGCCAAGTACCCTCTCATCAACAAGGGCCAGAAGTTGACACCTAGAGATGAGCAAGAACTGTGCAAATGTATATGGCACTTCCCAAGTACTCTCACAGCCTCTGACCGTTTTCAACTCAAGGAATTTCTTGAATCTAACATTATCTGACTATCTAGTAACACTCACTAGATGTCTTCTCCAAATGCTGTGCAGGCTCTCTGTATCCCATGTGCTCTTTTTGCAAACATGACAGTCTTCAGTGAGGAGTTTCACAGACCTACCAACACTTCTTCTGTTTGTCTTGAACACAGTTGCTACAATTTTTAATGACATAATTTTATTTTCCATCTACTCCTTACCTAAAAGCTCTTAATTTTTTTTTTTATTATTATTTGCTTTGCTGGTAGCTATAGAGTAGTGAGCTGACATTTTCATGGAATTCAGGTGTGCTCTGAATTGTGGCACACACTTTTTGTACAGCTATACCACTTCAGAAATGAACAGTCTGACTTCCTAATGTGGTTACCAGTACATCATTGTAGCTTTAAAGAGACCAAATACTGTTACACCAGTGTAACCATATCTGTACTTGAGGCTGCTCTAATTGAATCTCATGTTAGTATACCAGTTTTAAAGTGAAATACTGAGCAAGGCACAAGCCAGTACAGAGACCAGCCAAAACCAAACTATCATTTTACTGCCTAAGAAACACTGGAGCAGCAGCATGAGTCAACCGGCACTGCTTCATCAGAGCCGGTGTGCTCAGCTCTGTGACATAAAAACCACTCCCTTACTTCTCCTCTGTTATTAATACTCTGTGCTTTTGTTTACCCCCAAAAGAGCTTGTATATAGTGCTCTGACTCTAAAATATCAAAGTATTAATGAAGAGTTTTTAAACCGTCAGGCTAGCACTGAAAGTTGAGAAACAGTTTCTCCCTTAGGTCTCCATGGTTACTGCATCTCCAAAGTGCAATTCAAGTCACTTAAGTCATAATTTGCTCCAGGTAGCTTCCTGAGCTGTTGCCGAGGTATCGTCCCCCTTTGGATTAGTAAGTGTATGGCAGGGCCAGCCACTGTAACCCTAATTCTTCTCACTGGTGTCCCCAGGCAGCATCCCAGGGGTGGCTGAAACATATACTGAGTGTGCCTTGCAGTGGGGTGAGCTGTCTTCTTCTGAGGTACAGTCAGTGATGGCTCTTGCCATTGAGTTCAACACAACTGTTGTGGTTTAACCCCAGCCAGCAACCAGGCACCACACAGCCGCTCGCTCACTCCCCAACATCCCAGTGGGATGCAGAGGAGAATAAAAAGAAAGTAAAATTCGTGGGCTGAGATAAGAATGATTTAAGAACTAAAGTGAAATAAAATTTAATACTAACAACAATAATAATGAAATATAATAATAATAGTAATGAAAAGGAATATAATTAAAAAAAAAGACCCAAGAAAAGACAAGGGATGCACAATGCAATTGCTCACTACCCGCTGACCGATGCCCGAGCAGCGATCAGCCCCTCCCAGCCAACTCCCCCCCGTTTATATACTGAGCATGACATTCTATGGTATGGAATATCCCTTAGGCTAGTTCGGGTCAGCTGTCCCGGCCATGCTCCCTCCCAGGTTCTTGTACACCTGCTTGCTGGCAGAGCATGGGAAACTGAAAAATCCTTAACTTAGGATAAGCACGACTTGGCAACAACTAAAAACGTCAGTGTGTCATCAACATTATTCTCACACTAAATCCAAAACACACTGTAACAGCTACTAAGAAGAAAATTAACTCTCTCCCTGCCAAAACCAGGACAAGGACCCCTGTGGGCTTTTGCAGATTTTAGGTCAGGTGTTCAAGGCTCAAACTTGACCTGGCAGGAGGCAACAAGATTTCGTCTATGGCTGAATCAGCTTTCAACTAAGACATATTTACTGATGGCTTTTATAAATCTAGCATTTTCCAAGAGAAAGCACAAGGCAGTGGATAGCACTGCAAGCCCAGGTCGGTGACCTCCCAGGGCTGTATTTGACATGCTCAAAGGCCTTGAGGGCATCATTGTACTTCTGCAAATCCAATGCTCCAGAGAGCCTGACAGACTAAAGCCAATGAGAACCCACTTAAAAAGCAGCATAGAGAAACACAGGAAACACAGCAGCTTGTAAAATGCACATTTGTAAGTGTAGCTGGCAGATAACAGAATAATAAGTGGAGACAACAATACCTATATATAAAAAAGTCCTTAGAACAGCTGAGATTACAGGTCTAACATATTTTCCAGCTACCCAGTCCCACAGATAAACCTGCAGTAATAGAAATCACCAAGGAGACAATTCAGGCCCACAGGATAGGAGCCTGTGTAGCAGAGATGCAGAAGGCAGTACATTACAGACTAAAGCTGATAGGAACCAGTTAATTTAAATAATGTGCAGGCAGCAGGACACCATGGTTCAACATGGGTAACATGTTTGGGGCTCAATCATGAGATGAAAAGCAAGAGCTGCAGCAGATCAGTCTACAAGAAACAGATCTAAACACTGATGCTCAAGAACATGAAAATTCTGTTACATATTCAGGGCTATAGTCTGCCATCCTGTCCCTCCCAAAATAGGGTGTCCTGTCCCAGGAATGGAAGGGTACTATCCAAAGCAGATCATCTCCTTATGAAGAACAATCATGCACAATCAAGCCAGACATTCCTTAAGCGAGATGTAATTTCAAGTTTCCTAGATTCAGGTATCTTGAAAGGCCAATTGCTGAGCTACTGTCAGCTGAAAACAAGCCCTGCTCAAGCATCTGAAAGTCTAGAGGCTGAGGAAGTCTTTAGTCATTGTTAAGGATCACAGCTTAAAGAATTAATTCGGACTGAAGGGAAGTACGCTACCAAAGAAGAAATACAGGGAGGTGAAACCCACTGTGATTAATAAACACAGAAAATGTGAAATTTACTTCTTCCAAACAGTTTACTACACTCAGTTAAAAATGTTTTAATTTCTGATCGGTCTAGCTATGTTTATCTACAAACATATAAAATGACATTATATGTCCCTTCTGGTGGATAAAATCGCAAATAGTTAACAGCATGCAAAAATAATCAGGGTAGCAAGCAGGGAAAAAAAGCTCTTTTCTACTAGAATTTACACATGGAACCTAGAAAGAGAGACTAATTGCTCCCTGGGACCCTCTGATTAGCTAAATCTGACTTGTAAACAGCTGCAAGATCATGATATCAAGGAGCGGGTACCTCTGTTTTCTGTCTCACTGGCTGCTTGTGACACATTTTTCCCCTGATTTGAGCTGATTGGGCCTCTCATTTACCAATTAGGGGATGAGACTGAACAGGGAGGAACAGAGGATGATTAAAAATCTGCTCTTTGCTATTTCTGCAACAACTGTGGACCATTCTCTTCCAAATTAAATCTGGCTTCTGGCTGGCAAGCTAACTGGCAAATGCAATCTCATTCCCTGAGTGCCAGAGCACATCAGCTGTACGTGTGCCATTTGTGGTCCATCTGCAGGAAACAAGACATGCCAATTGCTTTCGGGTGGGCTGGGAGAGGGATGCAGCACTGTCAAGAAGCATGTCACAGAGCTTTCCTACTCTTCCCACCCAAGTGGATAAGCTTTGGGAATCTTGTGAGACTGTGCTTTAAAACAACTTTGGCAATTCACACTGTTTCCCAACACCTGCTCTTGTCAACAGGTCTGGTCACTAAACCATCATTCTTTAAATGGGAAGACAGTGGCAATGAAATCTTTTAATTGTTTAAAAATAATTATAATGTGATCTAAGAGTTCTGGCAGGTGATGTCATGGGAAGTGTTTGTTTTCTGTTTGTCCACTCTACCTCTTGATCTAGGGTAGGGTGCAAATGAACTGAACCCACACTCAGGAAAACAGTTCAAATATAGCTATTCAAAATTCACTCTAAGCCAGATGACAAATAAAACACACATCCATAGGAAACCCATATTCTCCATCAGATAATTACTGGGCACAGGCCTCCCACAGGAAGGCTTTAGGCCAGTTTCATAACCTTTATAATTTTATAATCTCTATCTTGGGAGGGAAGTAGTGCTCTGAGGAGACAAAAGCTCTCTTCAGAATACCACGGGGGTTTTCTTCTGAATAATTGTGTCTTTTTTTTTTTTTTTAAGTAATTTTTCAGACACAGAAATGTCATATTCTATTGTATGATGTCACAGATTTTTTTCAGCATAAGAGAATACTTTAAATGAGTAACAGCACAGAGGTAACAATACCAATCAGAATTACAGCTCACTTATCTAGCTCTGATTCAGTGAATAGGTAAAGTGAGCTGAACAGCCTTACTGCAGTTAACTGATGCCCATTCATCCCCCTCTAATTTGTCCTAACAAGTTTGTCCCAATAATTGCCATAACTGGCAAATTCAATTCAGGAGAGATTCAGGAGGAAAACTCTTCATAGTTACCAGTGCAGATTAAAGTGGGCTGCCAGAGTTGCAAGGGAAAGCTAACAAGGCACCTGACTGTATTATGCTTGGAGTAAGCCGGAGCTGTCAGTCTTCCACTCTTGAGTACTCTCATTTGAGAAAAGCACAAGATCTTGAGTGCCTCTTGTCCTCTGTGATTGCATCTGCACTCTAGTGCTGCCATCCTCTTGGAGTTTGACTAAGCCCCATGATCACTGAGAGCTTGTTTGCTGTTTTCTCAGCATACATAGGGTCGATCCATCTACTTATTTATTTATTTTTAGCTGTTGTTTGCCTTGCTGCAGCTGAAAACAGATGCACAGAGATACTGCCTGACATTGTCAACGGGGAAATTATGTGAAACACTGGTACCCATAATGTTGACTGCAGCTTAAGCCAAAAACTGCAGCAAGTGGCCTGACTGCACAGCATTGAATTAAAATGTTACACTTATTCATAAGCTTCCTTGACATTAATATGAATAAAATGGCAATAAGCCTATACTTTATATTCTGTCATTTCACTCTGCATGACTAGTACTGTAACTTTGTATGCTCCCACTACACTCATACAGATTACACTTACAAATTGCCCCTCTGAATAAAGAGCACTGTGCAGGGATGACAAGTATTGATTTTCAATCTCCTTCCAAAATGACTCTATCATTGCAAGTAAGTCAGGCAATTTGCCTCACTTTACACTTCAGGCTATAGGCCTCAGATCACATTGACAGGCCTGATCCTTCAGGAGATGTTTAATTAGAAAAGAAATGAAAGGAATTACTGTAAATCAGCACTTAGTCAGTGGTGCTACAGAATTTGTAAAGCTCCTTCCTCCCCCCCTCCCTCTCACATACGAACTGCCTAATTTATTCTCCTATCCTCGCCAGGAAGTTTGAGGTGGTTGTTTCACATAAACAGAATTGCTGCCTTTTCTGTAGGACATACCTCGGCATGGTCTAGCCTCTGTTTTACTCTTCGCTGACAGCTCCTCCTGCGCTGGCGCTGCAGTAAGGAAGGGGCACACCAGCACTCTCCAGGGCTGACACCGGCTCACCTTCCCCGCCAGCCAGGGAGACTGACAGTGCCGTGCAGCTGCCTGGCACTTTTGCTTTCAGGGCTATGTTTGAACCTAATTATGACTAACACACGGTAAAAACACATCTTACTGGAGGGGCATTATAATACTGTTAAGTGCTGTGTGCACTCAGAAAGCCACGGCGTGCTCCTCTCGTAGCCCCGCGGTGCTGCTGTAGGACAAAGGCTCCCTCCAGCCTCAGCACCATGACGACCTGTCGGTTAAATAAGTTTCTTCCACAAAGGACTGTAGTTCTTCCTTCACGCTTTTTATCACGGTGCTTTTGAGTGGTTGTGAGGTGGGGGCTTCTTTTTTTTGTCTTTTTTTTAAAACAAGCACGGGGTTTACAGGCGTTCTTCCTCTGCCCCATGCTTAGTTCTTTCTCCCTCACGCACAAACCCGCACCTTTCCCCGCTGGGGAGGGCGGCGTTCCCGGTCCCCCGCACTTCTCCAGCCCCGCGGCAGGACGGACAGACGGACGCCGCCAGCCCCACCCTCAGCCTGACTGGAAGCCGACCGGGCCGCGCGAGCCGCGCCCTTCCCGCCCGACGACGACGCCCCAGAGATGGCGGACAGGCCGCGGGTTCCCGCCCGCCCTCACCCGGCCTCCAGCGGGGTGCCCGCGCCAGAAGGAAGCTCTCGGCGACTGGGGGCAGAGGGCGTTAGAAGCCGCGAATACCGTCCAGCGGGGGAAGGGGAGCGGCGGAACTTGCGGGTTGCCGCCGAGAGCAAGACGCGCCCCGGCCCCGCCACGCTGCTGGGGGGAAGAGCCCGGCCGCGGAAGAAAGGCGCTCACCTGCTGCCCTGGCCTTCCCTGCACCCGGCTCCGCCGCCGACGAGACGACGCGCTGCTGCCCGGCCGGCCCCTGAGGCGAGCCGCGAGGCGCCGTGCCCTCGGGCAGGTGAGGGGCGGCTTGGCGTCGCGTCAGGCTGCTCGGGGAGGTCTCCGAGGCCGCGCACCCGCTGCCAGGCCTCCGCCCTCCCCGCCGGTAACAGCGCGCTGTAACGGGGCACAGCTGCGCAACCGTGAGCGCTACTGCCCGCCACCCCCTTAAAACCCACGGGAGAGACTCCCCCCACCCCTGCCCCCGAAGCGGGGGCCTCCTCCTGGGGAGGGGACCGAGACCGGGACCGGGACCGGGACCCTTTTGCATGGACTCCGTGAAGACTCTGTCCCCTGGTGAGATAATTTAATGGGATGAAGCAGGTTGTGCCCCTGTTGGGGGGGGTACCTCACACATCCCAATGCAGCCCCGGTACAGGTGAACGTAACTTACATAGCGACATAAGCTGCGTAGCTCTGGTTCCCCATGGCTAGCACTGCTGCGCAACCATCCCGAGCAGCTCAGACAAAGGTGTGCAGATGCCCTGGTCATGCATCCACCAGAGAGCAGGCGCCTCCTGGAAACCATGATCCTCCCGCACAGCGACGCACAAGGTGTGCATTTGGTCCTGGGATCGCAGGGCTTGCAGCTGCTGCTCCACTGCGGTCCAGCTGCACATCAGGCTCTCACAAAAAAACCCAACAACCAGGCAGCCTTGAGTCCGAAATTCCCCCAAAGCACAGTGCAAGTTCTTGAAACGTGCCCGTGCAGGTGTCTGCAGGGCAACAGGTGGCAGGGTATGGGAAATCCTGGATGTGGGGCAGGTTCACTGCAGTGTTTTTCATAGCAAGTGAGTTCACAGTTGTGTGAATGACATACCAACCTTACCATCTGAAAGGGCTACAGGAATAACCTCTGTGCCTTTTAAGTACTTGTTAAAAAAGTAGTATCTCTAAGCTGAAGAGAAGGATGTAACATCTGTGACTCTGAAAGAGGTTTTAAAAAATTACCTGCTGTTGGAATGCAGTAGGGAGAAAAACCCTCCTACAATTTTATTAAAACTTGTTACAAATGGTGAGTGCAATCATCCTTGTATAGATTACGATTTCTTCTCTTTAGTGTAAGAGAGAAAACCACTTGTTTACTGTAGCAGTAATACACGGAGAACTACTTTCAAAGCTCCCAGCTTTGAAAAATCACCAAAAAAATCACCAAAAAAAAGCCAGCCAACAGGTTCACATGCCAATGGTCTGATAGTAGGCTGCACGTGACTGGTCTTGCTCATGCAGTACAGAAATACTTGAAGGAGGGGAGTGTTGTGTAAGCAGTTTTCAGCCTTGCTGATGCAGGTTCTTGGCTGTCTTGGAGTGGATGGGGCAGGGGAGGACCACAGGGCTCCTCCGTGAGTGGTTTAAGAGACTGTTCTGTGACCTGAAGGCAAAGCATGCTTCTCTTTGAGTCAAGGACGGCAAAACCCTACAAACACTTGAGGTTAATTTCTATTTTTGCTGCAAAAGTCAGGAAAAGGTAATTTTATTTTTATAAATGCATAGAAAATTTGAAACATCTGGAATCTTCGTATTTCTTTGAACACAGTGTTGTGAGTGTAAGCTCAGTCGAACCTACGAACTTTAACTAGTGCTTTGCTGTTAATTGGGGTCACCGAGGTCACCCAGATGACTTGGACTTCTTCCTTTAGTGTTGTGAGGAATTCTGGCTGCAGAACAGCCTACTTGCTATTGATGGACATGGCTTGCCAGCTGACTATGTACAAAGGCTTTTAATAAATAGATTGAGTCTCGTTCTAAAGCATGTGATAGTTCAGCCCTGAATTGTTGGAGTCAGTGGGGGAAATACTAGGTAGATTTTTTTTATTTTTTTTTGCCTGAATGATTCAGGAGTTTAGAGAAGAGGAATCATTGTACTAAATAAGAATAAAAGTAAAACACTATGAACTACCTTAAAAATACTTCATGATTAACATATACTTTTCTACTCAGAATTCACTAGAACAAGCAGCAAACACACAGAGTGAACCTTCTGTGCTTTATTACTACCACCATTAATATTTTCAGAAATTTCCAACTGCTTCAACCATTTGTTCTGGCACTAAAAAGGAAAGCTTTGATTTCTAGCTGTCTCAGCTAAAAACACTAAGTTGTTATGTGAACAACAGAGCTAATGGAGTCAAGCTTCCTATGAAGTTGAACTTTTTGTTCCTTTTTTTCTTTCTCTTTCCACACAGAGTAACTGCAGCCTCCTTATGTGCCCTTTGTGAGAGCCACACTGAGCAAGACAGGCCAGACAGTGACCCCCAAGCAGCATATGGAACAACCAAGATCCGCTTGCCTTTTCCCTGGCAGAGGTGCTCGTTTGTGTCCCTACTCTAGCTAGATACTAATTGCCATGAAATTTGTAGGAATGTAATTATCTTTGAATTGTCTATTCCTATGTAAAATTTTGTTATAATAGCCTACCAGGTTCATAAGTTTCTGGGGTGTTGGTTTGGTGTGGTTTTGTTGTTTTGGAAGTAGATTGACAATGTAGTCAAAAAGGCCTGTTTTCTTCAGGAGATTAGGTCACTGGATTTAAAAAGCTCAAGTTTCTAGTCATTATCCTGGGAACTTCAATTATATTTTCAGGACATTCAGGAATGAATAATGCTTCCTCGCTATCAAACAGCGACTTTACACATGGGATTTAAAGAAGCATAATGCACTGAAGGGAGCCCATAGTGTAGCATAACTGAATGATCAAGCATACACAAGAATTTTACAGCCTGGGGTAAGAGGACAATGTGCTTGATCTAAGTCTCTTTCCACAGCTGTGGAGGGCTACTGAGGTAGCTAGTACTCACCCTCTACTTCTAAAGGGAATTGAAGTCTCTAGGACTGCACTGTCTCTCCCACAGATAGTCGTGGCTTTGTGCTGGGTAGGGAGCTCCTGCACTCAGGATCATCCTCAGCCCCAGCTTGCTGGGGATTGTTATTGCTGCAGAAGCCATGATAGGATCAAGCTTGCAACTGATGGAGGGGATGTTTCTTGCTGCAGCTTCTGCTGACGTTTTAGCTCTTTTGGAAAAGTAGCAGCAGCCTAAATGTTCCTTCATATGTCCCTATAACCAAAACAAACTAGTTATCTATGGGTCTCTTTCACAGTCTGTTGGCAGTTTGCCATCTCTGACAGAGTGGCCACGCTAGCCAGGTAACATGAACTTAGTTCTCCTGTCCAGACATTCCCAAGCACCAGTGTAAATACTATTTTAAAGTTGCAGAGAACATATAATTTTAACAGAAATCTCACAGATTCTTTCACGCAGATGAGACCTGAGTGATCCAGCCAAGTGCTCTTCCTCACTTGCACTCCCTTCCCTACTGGGCTGCTACCATGGGACAGTTCTTCTCCCTATCTACTGGCAAGTACCAACAAAGAGCTCCCCTTCTGCTCCCTGTTCTCAAGGCTTTGGCTTTCCAACATTACAAGAACATGCAAAGAATAAAAGAATAATAAAATCTTAGCACCTTCTTAGGATTGTTTTGCAACAGCTCTCTGCTGTGTTATGTGCAGCCTGTGATTGTAAAGTCATTTTGCACTTACAAATATTTTCTGTTAGGAAACAGAATGCTTTAGCCAGTCACTTATTTGCAAGTGTTCTGTAATTTTTTATACTTTTTTATTTAAAAAAAAATCAATTGATCTGAATATGCCAGAATACAGGACTGAATTTTCAGTGCAGAAGTTATTTATATATGCTGTGAAAGAGATTAGAATCGTGCTTAATATAAATCCCTTTTTTCCTTTTAAAGCTATTAAGATATAGGTACAAGCTGTACCATACAATTGGGGAAAATGAGGACATGGGGAAAGTAAATTACTGAAGACCATGCAAAATTAGCAATAGTTCTGATTATCACTAAGTATTCTGTTGCTGTTATCTCAAGAAAGAGGGGGAAGTAGAAGGTGTATATTCATTTAAAAAGCTTCAGATCACTGAAGAAGGAAAATGCTTTCTGACTGCCTGGCAGGAATGACTGTTGGAGGGCATTGCTGTGACTCCTTTGTTGTGTGACCATTCCTAAATTCTATTACTCGTTCTGCTATTTTGGTTGTTTCTTGCCTAAATGCAGGCCCTAGCCCTCGATTCACTTTGGTGGATCACTAATACATGGGGTGTTGTGGGACACTGTCTGCCCAGGGGCCCCTGACTGCACGGGAAGGCTTTTGGGGCTGAGCCATTTGGAGCAAGTCCAGCCTATTTTATTTCTCTGCACAGCACCATGCACAGTCCTGCCCGCACCCATCAGCCAGCACCTTCACTCTCTCTGATCTAAATTGGGAGGACTCAAAAATGGCCCAACCTTTATTTTTCCCCCTTATTGCCCATCTCCGTCCCTTCTGTCCCAAAATAACTAATAATCCCCACTCCCATTTCAAAGACAGATACACCTCCTCATGCTACTGCCTTACTTACTGAGATAACTTCTGAAGGAAACCTTTTCATTAAACCAATTTCAGCATGCTCTATTTAGTTTTTCAGAGATTCTGTGTGAGAGAGGGAGATAAGTGACACAGGCTATTTATTGAACCAGTCCAAAATACTACACTTTACTTAGTTAACATTTTCAGTACTTAATTCTTAATTGAAAGGATTAATTGGGTCTTCATAACTGCTGCTACTCAAAAATGCATGTGACATAAGGGGAAAGAGACAACTATTTGGATGATGGAAAAATAGCTGGTTACTAGTTGCTCACCATCTGGTCAGAGTAAGTGCTGACCTTGACTTGCAGCAGTTCCCTTCCCCCAGAAGGACCCTACTTCTTGTTTTTAGTTGTTTTCCTCATTAGTTTTGCAGTTTCCCTTTACACTTCTTCCCTGTTTTGAGCAGTTTCAACTGATACTCTTCTCAAAGCACACCAGCCCTCTCCCACCACTTCAGTATGTTTCTAAAGAGGAGGATGAACATTTTTCTTGAGGGGATGCTTCAGTCACAGGTTGTACTGGAAATCCCTTTTCCCTTCAGTAGCTTATTGCTTTGCTGCTTTGTCCCACATTCCTGCTTACCTTAGCCTTTATATTTGGGATTCTCCCTCTGATCTGGAGAAAAGGCTTGCTATCATTCCAGCTGCACTTGAGCCTGTGTGGTCTGAAGCAGTCATTTTATTTAAGCTGCAGTTTAAAAATAAAATCCTCTCCGCAATAATTACAGTGTTGCATTAGAAAATACTGGATGTCTACATATTGCATACATAGACTGTTCTCTCTGCACTGAGATAGCTTCACCATCTGCTCTCCTGCTCCCTGTTCTTACTCCTGCAGACATTAGATAAACATGTTGAGAGAGCAGCAGGCTGTTTTCAATCATGACATATCTGAGCTGTGTTTAAAGTCAAAAGCCTTTATTTACAGCTCAGTGAAGAGAGAAGACTCATAATCAAGGGCAATAAACTAGATCCATAGCAGTTTAATGGTTCAAAGGCATGGGAGCCATGTATGTCAAACCCATCACTTCTTTAAAATGGAGAAGGCTCCAAAAAGAGAAGAGGGCATGCGAGGCTTCCTGGTTACCATGAGATGGCCTTCAGTGCTGTGGGTTGGGTTTGGAGGCATAGCAGTGGGTCAAGTATGCACTGCTTCTCATGGGTGTCACAGAGTGTCCTGAAAAGAAATTCACTGGCTTTTACTCAATGCATAGTGCTGAAGCAGCATGAGATATTGGCAGGAATACTTGAAGGAGGACATTCCTCCCTGGGATAAGTTGCCACAGCTGCTGTTAGTAGAAAAATGGATGTTAAGTCTTCCTCCATGCTTGGAAAGGAAGGAGAACAATGAAAGGGACAGGGTATTGGCAGGATGGTCCTGTAATGGCCTGGAAGTCAATCAGTCTGTCTCATGCCTCACTGCAGAAACCCACAGAATTCAGTGTCCACCTCTGAACATGAAGCCAGTCTTTATCAACTGACTTAGTCCAGTATCAGCTCAGAATACTTAAACCAACATTGAGTAGCTTCTACTTCTAAACTAATAATCTAAATCCTATCTGAACCTGGGCACTGACTGGGCCTCCTCAATGTGAAGATGTAGTTGTGTTCAGTTAACTCTTCAGTGCTGTGAATCCAGGAATGGAGTTAACATGAAATCTTAAATGTGTTGGATTGGTTGATTTGTCTTTGCAGGAGTTGTAACGGCTCTGGCATGCAGTCTTCTTGTTTAGAGCTAGTGCTTATACGAAGGTAATTGAGTGGCTAAACTGATCCAGGACAAGACTCCTACAGCACAAGCTTGCAAAAAATCCCAAAGCCAGGTTTTTCAAGGTGAGGTTCTCTAGCAATATGTGCACGTTTTCCCCTGCTCATTCCATCAACCTTTCTAATTTTACTTGTTTTCTCTCTGATCCTTGGAATTCAATTGTACTGATTTCCTGAGCATTAAACATACATGAATGTTCCCCTAGTATGCTTAATGGCCCTAGCAAAAAGTGTTTCGACTCATTGGCAATGCAATTGGAGCAATCACTGAACACAATCTACTCTTTCAGGATTGGATGTTGGAAGCAGCTATTTTTTTTTACAGTGAGTGAGCGTGCAAAGTTATGATATTAGAAATGGCTCCTGAGAAGTGACAAATGGGCTTCAAAATGCAGCATAATGATCATTACAAGATGGGGTTGTATTTTGATCTTGAACTGCTATGCACATTTTATTGAGATGGGAGTAAAGATCCCAGAGAGTGCGGCTTCAGTAGCCAACCCGAACCACATTTGGTCTTTGGCTATGAGGCATTCATGAATTTGAAGTCCCATATCTCTAGGATGGTGCAGAAATCCCCAAGCCTGAAGCATGTCACAGCTGTAGCTTGCAGTTCCTGGTGGTCTAGTGGCTGTCATGTTGCAAAATCTCAGGAGTCCAAATTGAAGTTAATGTTGGATTGACAGTCCATTTCTAAATTCTCTTTCAGTTTCTGCTGACTGAAGAAGCTGTTCTTGCACCAAAAGCTATGTACTATTTACACTTTTCTGCCAAAGATTAATAAAATGGCTCTAGTAACTGAGTCACAACCTAAAGTGCCAAAGACACTGGTTCTTTAGAGTGGACCTATTAATCAGCCAAGCTGAGCAGAATTTCTTCACTCTGCTTCAGGAACACATCCAAAGCTGTTGCCAGCTGATTTCTGCTCCCTGCAGGTCTACCAGTGGCTCTGTAGGATTTTTCTACTCTCTTGAGCTTCATCCAGGGAGTCTTTCTGCCACGAGTGGGTTCTCTGCAATCCCAAAGTCCTTATCTGATTATTAAAGCAGGCAGGGGGGAGGCCATAAAAAGCCTCTCATTGCAGTTTCAGAATGGCACAGATATTTTTTTTCCTAAGCTTTGTGTACTATCTCTATTATTATATGGTGCTTCTTTGCCTGCTCAGGCCACACAGTGTCAGCATCTCCGGGGAGGTCCTGCACTGTAGCACCATCTGGCTACAAGACTCCTGCTCTGGTTCATTTGTAGCCAATGCACGGAAAGGAATAAAGGAAAACTTTCCCCTTCATCCATCAGTATACTGATGATTCCTGTTCCTGGTGTGACTAGCTGAGAAGGTGGGACTCTCCCAAAGTCATGCTTATCAAATGCAGTCTGAGCTCTGAAGTGGAGGGAGCTGTGGGTTAGATGGCACATCATGACATGCACCATGCCCCCCAGATTTAAAGCCTTGATTGGCCATATTAGGCCTCTGAGGGAAGAGAAATCATCTTTGCCTGCAGAGGAAGAAGTGTAATGCCCTGTGTCCAATTTTCTTTTCATTGCTGTTTTTATTATGGAAACAAAATGTTCACTGATTCTAAAATGAAAATGGAGAAAGCTAATTTTTGTAGTTCTTGCTAATAAAATTCTTAATGTGCTCTTCTCCCATTATCATAAAGATTGTTATGGTTTACTTTATCTCTGGAATCTTATTATTTTCCCCAGAATTCATGGGCATTCCTTATCTTCAAAACTATTTTCATCTATTGAGATATTCTTCCTTTATCTTATCTTTATCCTCATAGTTATTACCCTATTTCTGGTTTTGTAAACCATAAGTGGCTATTGATCACAAAAGCTTTACAGTCTACAAGAGGATGAGGCAGCAAAACTACTGGAAGCACTGGGTAAGGGTCTAAAGAAGAAATTCTGGGTTTACAAGTAACCAAAAATCTGATAGATAGCAAGGTAATACAAAGCCATTTAAAAATGAGTCACTCCAGTAGTATTGAGAAGTGTCAGCTTAATTTGCTGTATTGTAAATGCTGCAGATAATACACTGAGCTGAGGCCCTGTTCATACTGGTAAAATGCAGGTCAAGTGTGTACATTGAAAGTTATATGGTTTGGCGACAGGTGAAGTATAATCTGGCTGACTGGAACCTGTCTGACTGCACTGCCTCATGCCTGAGCATACTTAAAAATGGGTTTCAGTGAGGGTTAGAGGGCTGTTCTCCATTCATAAGCTGCTTTTCCCTCTCGAAATATTTTGTACCTTCTAAGGACCTAAGCAAAACTAAAACAATGCAGTTGCAAAGATTTCTTGGGAAAACACCTCTGAGCTGGTTTGCACTAACATCTGTGATTTACAAGCACAAGAATTGTTCTGAGAGCAGGAAAGGTGCTAGTAAAGGGCACTGCTGCACAGACATGGGGCACAAAGCCACCGATATTCTGAAAACTGACAATGAGAGAGTAGGGCCTCTTTACAGTGATTCTTTTCATGCACAGAAAAACGAGAAAGAAAGAACAAGAATCCAAAATGATTTTTACCTTGCATTGCACTTGCAGAGTGCAAGACGACTGTAGCATGTGGCCCAACCTTTGCATGTGTACAGTGGTGCCACTGACCACCTGCAGAGCCAAGGTGTACATAGAAACTGTTAAACTTGTCACAAGGTGTACTACAGCTCACTCACACTGACATTCACAGGCTTCTGCCACTGCCTTTCTTTGAGCTGGTTTAATAGTCCCAGCTGGTAACTAAAGGAAAAAATACAGTTGATCTTAAGGGACTGAAGCCTGTTTGACTGTATCTAGGTAGCAATTTAACAAAAGGAGAGAATCAGCATTGTCAAGGAATTCTGTGAATTTGACTTCTGAAATCCTAAAACTTTTATCTGTCCTTTCCTGGGATGGCAGCAGGAGTCTAGTAATAAGCATGTAATGAAGAAAGACTGAAACACCTCTAAGCCGTGCACCTTCACACCAGAATTCTCCTTGTGTTTCCTTTTGACATCCAGCCAAATGAGTTGCCTTCTCCTGGAATAACCTGAAAGCTGGCAGCTAGGTGGGAGCCAGAGCAGTGATGGATTGCCCAGGCAGCCACAGCATCTCCAGTGTCAGCGGGTAACAAGGCAGCTGGAATCCTTCGTTTTCAAAATGTCCCCTCCATCTCCTTTGAGCCATCGTGCAAAGCCCATGAAGTACAGCGTGAATCAGGCCAGCTTTGCTGACAGCACATGCTGACAGCAGGCTCTCTGGTTCAGCCCTTCACTCCTGCCGTTAATCTTTCTTGCACTGAGCCAAATGCTCACAGCGGCTTTTCCTCACCCTCTCTCTGTTGAAAGCAAACTGTTACAATTGCTGCTGAGGTGAGAAGGAGAGGACAGGGCAGCCTGTACCTCAGAGGGTTGAATCACCACCAAAAGGGAAAACACGCAGTCCTTGTCCTGCTTGAGCAAGGCTGGACTCTGCACACATTGCTATGGCAACCTCAAGCTCTTTGGTGACTTGATGCCATCAGTGAAACCTGTAGGTTGTACTGGCTGTGAGGAGTTTTGAGGCCCTCGTCACTATTCCTTTTCCCCACACCATTGAACTCAGACCACCACTGAACTTGCCAGCTGCTGTGGAGCACAGGCTCTAAGATTCCTGGAGACATAAGCTTTTCTGGTTTTTTCATTATAGCAGTTTCTGCTATAATGTCCACACATCGCCAGTACAAAAAAGACAACAGAAGGATAAAAGCTAATTATAGCCATTGGCAAAAAATGGTGGAGGCTCTCTCCATGCTGGCAGTAGTTCACTTGACATGTGATTAATGGTGGTTAGTGTGGGCACAGCCAAGGCTTGTACAACCCTAGATAAATAATAATGAAGTTTAAAAAGATATATGCTCCTTGAGTTAATAATTTTAACAGGCTGTGAGAAATGTTGCTGTTCTCATGGTAACAGGAAAGCTGTAATTTCATCTCTAATTTGAGAATGCTTGTATAATGTGTGCAGATAGCTTTCTGATGGGAACTTTTTTTTCTCTTCTTTAATTGAAGCCTTTTTAATGAACTAATATTATTGTGTAGTTTGGGCAAACAATTCAAAATGGACTAATTAGCACTAAATACACCATTGAAAAGTGTAGTCAGAATTATTTGGAACTGAACTGGTATTGCGGCTTACAACCCCTGGTTTCTGTATCAATAGATGCCTGATACTGATGTATGTGGGCATCTCTCAGGGCTCTTCAGGAGATTCTGAATGCATTTGCATCTCACTGGAGGTTGCATTTGCAGAGTTACATTCATTAGATAAGAAAGAAATGCATCCACTGGTCCTCACCTCTGCACTACAAACATGTGTGGTCACTATTTGAATAAATACCTCAAGAACAAAGACTCTCAGAGGTCAAAACAGCCCAAGAATTTGGACAGTCAGTTTTTTCTATCATGGCTTTGACCCAGATATTAAGATACACAAAGGTATTGAGAGTCTCATCCTTTCCGTGGTAATCCTGAAAAAATACGAGTAAGGCACCTGAATATGTGCTGCAGGTGCAAGACTGAGAATGAGACTTTCTTGGAAAACCAGCAAGAATTAGGCTTGTGATTCTTTAGCACTTTCGAAAGTATTATCCGTGGTCCTTTTTAGTTTATTACAATGGCTTAGTCATGGAAACCAAATGACAGCATACATAATGAAAGCATTTCTGCTAGTTGTACAAAAGCGTCTCCATTGACTAGTAATCTTAAACCATCTCTGCTGCTCATTTTTCCTATTAAAGCTCTATATTCAGGTTTATTATTCTGTATCTGTTCAAGAACATTTAAGTGCCTGATACTGGGACAGTTCCAAAGCAGTTTTAGAGTACTTAGAAGTATGAATTAGTGCTTTGCTTATAGGAAAACAAAATGTGACCTTGCCCTGAATGGATGCGTACAGGGATTGAAGTGGGACCTCAGTTACCCACGGGTAGGAGTGGATGCGTAGGTGGTTTGATGAGCCTCACTCACCAGAGGGAGCTGGAGCTGAGCATGGAGGAGGAGGAAATTGCCATTTTCAGCTTCTTGTTTTTATCTTTCAGCATAGACAGATTGACATGTGATGAAACATACGCATTTCACAGTTAGCTTTTCAAAGGCTGTGTTACTTCAGAATCATTAACCTGGCTGGGATCTTGGCATTCTTATCTATCTGCTTTGTTGAATATTTTCATAGCAGCAATTGGTGGTGGCTTGCATATCCTTAAAGCTGCAAAGCTAGCATTTTAATTTATCCTAATTCAGAACCTAATTGTCTTGCACTGTTGGCTAATTAAATGTTCAAAGAAGTGATAAATTAAGCAGGTTGATCGTTACAACACAAGTAATTAGCCAGTCCAACTGAATCTGAGCCTTGAAATCCACATTCCCCGAGAAGATAGGAATTTTGGGGATGTGCAAGAAAGCAAAGTGTGTGTCAAGGTTCAGGAGGAAAAAAGTTCCTTGACTATTTCATGTGAAGTGTCCAAATCTCACATCAGTTTGGGGATTTTCAGGCTGTTTACTTTGTGCATAAGGAGTTTTTTTCCTGGTGCCACGAAGAGAAGATGAAGTTCCAAGATAGCACCTTGAGATGCCGAGATTTGCAGCTAGTTTCCTACAGGATCTGACATCTTCCTCTGTTAGACATGCAGAGTGTATTTTGTGAAAATAAGTACAGTGGGATTTTTTAAAAAACAAACAAAAGCACAAAAATTCCAACCGTCTCAGCATTAGTTACATACCTAAATAGGCAGTTATAAATGTAGTATTCCCTGGTAGGAAGCCTCCATTCGCAAAGGTTTTCATACAACGTTTTACTAAAAATTCTCCCTGGGGTCAAATTACTTAAGATCTAAAGACCAAAATGTATGTTCTGAAAATCTCAGTCTACCTGTGCAACTGCTCAAATTCTCAAGACAACTTTCTGCCAGGAAAAAAAATCTGTACAATGCATCATCATAGCAGCTTGATATTATTCCTGCTGATATATCCAAGTTCTCTTTATTCCTCTCACGCAGCCCACCCTGAATGAAGGTGCATGTCTAGGGAAGGGGCATGTTGGCACACTGTCCAGCAGCACTACATCATTGGGGACTGGCTGGAATGAGAACCTGGGGATGGTGTGCCTGGGACAGGACACCCCATCTTGCAGCCGAAAACAGGGATGAAAAATAGTCAGCAGAGGTACTGAGATTGTTTAATTAAAGCATGTGGGGGACCTCATTAGTTAGGCAAGTGTGGTGCTTGGCTCCTGGCTGCAGGAGAGAAGGATGCCTCAGAAGCAATCCTTGGTGTGATCCTGTGAAGTGCTGCTGCATCCTTCCCAGCCCCTCCCTGCTCTGCATAGCATCTGGCTGTTACAAGTCAAACTCCTCCACCCTGTCTTGCTTCCATACTGCTGATCCTCTCTGTGGGTTCAAGTCTCAGTATGTTTTTTACCAAAAATAAATTAAGCAACTGTTTGCACCATCTCCACACACAGCTGTCTCACTTTATTTGCAGTCGTATCACTCACTGTTTGGTTCATTAGTAGAGTTTTCTTCTCTCTTCCTTTGCATTTATGACAGTGAGATTTGAGTTTTCCAGCCTTCTGTGGTGGAAATAACAAATAATAATTGCTAACAGTGCCTCTCAAGGGTAAATTCAAATGCAGACTTCCCACAGGCTGTGTTTTTCTCACCTATCCACAGTGGCTGTGGTGTGGGACCAGCATTTAGATCATTCTCTCAATGCTGCTGCAACAGCTGGACTACTCTGTCTTCTTCTGCCTGCCTCTTCTAGAGGTGATAATAACTTTTAAAGGTTTTCTGCTTGTCTTCTCACTGCCACAAAGAAAATGTCTTGTCACGGCTCTTTAGTTTATCTACTGTTTCCTTGTGTAGTGGGTTATAACTTGTTTCCTAAACTCAGAACTCCTGCTTGCTTTGCTGAATCAGCTGGTATTTCATATTGCAAATGATACTCTTAAAATTAAAGCTCCTAAAATGTTCTAATTTCTTTTTTTTTTTTCTGTGCTCTAATTGGTCTAGCTGGATTATGTTAATTATTTCTGATCAAAACCGCTTAATTAGCATGTCAGGTCAATTAGTGAGGGCCTTTGGGGTTTAAGATAGTTATTTTATTTTCATTTTTAGTTATAGTGTAGGCAATCCATTGTTATACATTTTATGTTTCTAGAACTATCCCTGAATTAATGAAAAGTTAACAGACTGGGATATAAGAAAATGCTTCATAAGCATCCACCAATATCTTGCACTGGGGATCACTGGTACCTAAAATGCTTCTTTAATCCTTCATCATTGAAATCAGTCTTGAAAGCAGAATTCCTGGCCTTGCAGCTGGCCCACAAGGGGACAAGCACCAAGAGAGCCATGTACTACCCTGAACCTGAGGGACAAGGGTTAGAACAGGGAAAGCTGCAACCACAAGTGTTCTCCCTTCCTGCCCATAAAATGCAGGGATAACAGTAATTTCCCATCTGTGAGATCCATTTGAACAACTCCTTGTAAAATACTGAAAAGCTGCTAAATGTTGTTATGTTTATTTCTTGCAGATAACTTACTGTAATACCCATTCATAATCAGAGAAGCCTTTAGATTAAATTGGCATAGAGGGTATCAAAGAAAAGCTGTCCATAGATTTAAGTCTCTTTTTTTTTTTAGATATTCTAAATACTTGATTTATTTCTGTGAGTGTAGGTTTTCATCAAACCATCTTTCTCCTTAATTGAGCTAATAACTTTACTCCTGTCCTCCTCTTTGTTCACTCTGGCAAGCAATTTCCCAGCCTCATCTCCCATCTCATATATCCACTTTTGATCTGATTATTAGCATTTAATCTTCTGCAACATTCAGTGTATGATATTCAAACCCAGCCTTATTTAAGGAAGTAATACCTTTTGGTGTGCTGGGTGTCACACATTTCCTTTGTAAGGTAACAATTTTATCTTACGTTATTGCAAGTTATTTGCTCTCCATTTTCATTTCCCCCCTCCCCTTTTTAACTGGCATATGACTCCTCATAAGAAGATATAAATGGAAATGCAACTGCAGAATGAATATTGAGGTAGGCATAGATTTATATATGAAAAATGCCCAATGAGCAAGCATTGGAGGATTTAACTCAGAAATACCCAGTTTACCTGCTTCTGAAGAAGCTTTTAGCTCCAGGTAGCTAGTGGATCCTTCGAGAAAGACTGGATACCCACCCATCACCTAGCCTTTCATTACTCCATATGCAGTTCACTGAAATGATTCCCAGAGGCCAACTGTTCAAACTGAGATCTGGATGGAAATTGTGTGATCCCATTGCTGTGTGTCTGGATTCATCTGTCAGACAGACCGGTCTTCATGCTAATCAGTCCAGATCACCTTGTGTACCTAGTCTATTAGTTATGGACTATTGAGGTGGGTGATCAGCTGCCTTGGTAAGCTATGTGCATGCACCAAAGTCAGGTGGGTGTAGTTAAGCAGTTTCTGTGCTAACTGCTTTTTATTCTATTCCATGGCTGGCCCTTCGGCTTGAAGCATAAAATCATAGAATCATTTAGGTTGGAAAAGACCTTCAAGAGCATCGAGTCCAACCATCAACCATGCCCACTAAACCATGTTCTGGAGTACCTTGTCTACATGCTTTTTGAATACTTCCAGGGATGGTGACTCAACCACTTCCCTGGGCAGCCTATTCCAATGTCTGACAACCCTCTTGGTAAAGAAATTTTTCCTAATATCCAACCTAAATCTCCCTTGCCACAACTTGAGGCCATTTCCTCTCATCCTATCACCAGCCACCTGACAGAAGAGACCAGCACCCATCTCACTACAACCCCCCTTCAGGTAGTTGTAGAGAGCAATAAGGTGTCCCCTCAGCATCCTCTTCTCCAGACTAAACAGCCCCAGCTCCCTCAGCCGCTCCTCATAAGACTTGTGCTCCAGGCCCCTCACCAACTTGGTTGCCCTTCTCTGGACATGCTCCAGCAACTCGGTGTCTTTTCTGTAGTGAGGGGCCCCAAACTGAACACAGTACTCGAGATGCGGCCTCACCAGTGCCGAGTACAGGGGAACAATCACCTCCCTGCTCCTGCTGGCCACACTATTTCTGATAGAGGCCAGGATGCCGTTGGCCTTCTTGGCCACCTGGGCACACTGCTTGGTGCATGTGCTCAGCATGGTGCATGTGCTCAGCGGG
The DNA here is from genome assembly GCF_000737465.1 of Haliaeetus leucocephalus. NCBI lineage: Eukaryota > Metazoa > Chordata > Aves > Accipitriformes > Accipitridae > Haliaeetus > Haliaeetus leucocephalus. The sequence goes on along the minus strand of NW_010972572.1, from coordinate 405,052 downwards.
AGAGGCAAGCTGGAGAACAGAGGTATTGCTGTCAGAAGCAATCGGAGCAAACCACAAATAGATAATTTCTGGGCCAGTGCAGACACATATACAAATCACTTTTTGCTCAGAAACCTAACTGGGAGATAGACCATTCAGAGTTTAAGAACATTTAAATATGTGAGAAAAAAAATAATCAGGAAATGGCAAGTGATCTTATAGCCAAGAAGTTGTTGCTAATGGAGCAGTATAGTGTGCAGTTAGCAGTGGGCTGGTCTGCTGAGAGGACTGATCAGCTGGTGTTACCACAGCATGCTCACCATAATGCTGCTCCTTCTTCAGTTACGCATGTCTTTCCTTCAGCTATTTCCAGCTAAATTCCTAGGGATCTGTTCTAAGCTTTTTCCCCGACGCAATTTGGCATTATATTTGTTTGCAGCTATAAACAAACATGAGAAATGGTGATGAACAATAGACACACAGTCATACTGTAATGGCTGCGGCACTACTCACCCTTTCTCAGCTGATGACCTTCCTGCTGTCACACTTGCACACCTGCAGCTATCAGAAGAGATCAAACAAAGAACCTTTTAGAAACAAACAAACAAACAAATTGATACAAATACAGAACAAAAAGCAATAAAATAAATGGCCTTCCTGCACTTCTAGTTTAGTTGCCTTTCCATAGGACTTGCTCAGCCATCTGCCTCCCAGCCTTTATCCCAGACACATCCAGTCCCCACTTCAGGAATCAAGGAACCAGATTATCAGGAACAGTTAACAGCCTGGAGTGAGCATTCCTCGTTTTGATAAATCAGGGCTTAAAACTTGCTAGAAAACAATTCTCAAAGTTAATGATTTGCTGCTGTGCCTTTCAAATGCATGCCAAGTGTCCTTATCTGTGAAGGCACTGAATGGTCTTTTTTTTTTTGTTCCTAACTACAGTCCTATCCCTATCCTATGTTGACACAGCCTCTTTCAAACACCAAATTATTTATCATTAATCTGAGGTGCTTCATGTATGTCACATAATTAACCTCCCAAATTAACAGGGAAGAGGAATTGAAAAAACATTATGTTCTGAGCTCAAAGTCTTCTCCAAATAGCACGAAAATGGAACACAATTGCATTTACCATTTAGGTCATCTTAGTTCAAACCTTTCCTGCAGTTAAATTAAGAAAAGATGTTTCCTTTGGGTCTCATTTATGGCAATATTTTAAATACAAATTTTTTTTGTTCTATGCAAATATATTTAAGGGACATCAACAATCAAACTCCGAGAAACAGAGTACTGTTATGTGCTTCAGGGACCAGTGTAGCATGGCTAGAAATTTAATAATTATGAAACAAATTAAGACTCCCTTTGTTTTCTTTCATTCTTTAAATTCATTCATATTACAGTGCTCTCCTGATTTCCAAAGAGATACAAGAATAAAAATCAGCAGTTCACCAACAATGATTTACACATCAGACAAGCTGGTGGTATTCTTTAGAAAAAATTAGCAACAAACACTGTCACTCTACTTACTATCTTCACACTGGATGAGTTGGGAGAGTGTGGGGTGAGGTGTTTTTGTTAGTTTTCTGGCAAGTAGTGTTTTTAGTCATATTTCTGAGGGATGGGTTGATGCAGGGGGTGTTTAATCTCAGAACTGATTAGGATTGTGAATTCGTAATATTGGGACTTGATTGCTAACAGCTGAAACATTATGGGACATTCTGCACTGGAAGATTTTAAATGACTGAGGAAAAACTGCTCCTAGTGATTAATAACACCTTTGTTCTATAATTCCTGCAGGCAACATGCTCTGAAAATAGTGTGTGGGAGGCTTGGGCTATGCAACCAGGCTCAGCTGAGAGCAAGGGGTTTGTGTGCTCTTCACACACCTACAGAATAAGGAGGAAAATATTTGCCAAAGACGTAGGAGATGCATGTTTCTTTTCTAACCAGGAAGGTCTGTGTGAATGACCATCTAGGTACTGGTTTATTCTAGTAACTGGAACATAAATGCTTCCACTCTGACTGCCTAATCACACTCTAAGCTCCTCAAGGCATAGCTTCTTACTCCTGAAATAAGCAATCAACATAGTAAGGCTGTGGCTTTACATCTTGCATACCACTGTAGTGCTTATCCTTGTACTAACAAATTACAGTCATTCACTTACAAGTGGCCTCCCTTGGGTGACCAGCTCCACAGCAGAACTTGGAGATGACCATGTATGTGTGATTATTTATTTATTTATTTTTAATGCAAGGAACTAAATTATCCTTTTCAAACATAGCTCCAGTGTTTACTTTTTCAGTTATTTGGAGGTAAATGCAGGACAATGCATTCAGACAGCTGGATGCATTTGGCTCTTATGCCTAGTAATGCAGGTGTAATGGCTAGACCTTTTCTTATTTAACAGGCTGATACATCACAGTGTCACAGTGTATGTTTCAGTGTGATTCCAGCACCTCATGGATGCTGATGAAAGAAAGGTAGCTTCCCTTCATCCTCTACCAAATCCTGGTGCTATATTTCACTACCACAATCAACACAGCCCAGCTGGCTATTTAGCTTATCATCAATCTACCTACATGCATATGCACAAAAATATCCTGAAAATGCTTTTGAAGTTTCTTTCTAATGCTCCTTGTACTCTAGTCTGACTACAAGCAGTTGTGTCAAAAATAGCAGACTTATTCCAGAAATAAGTGAATCTGTAACTGATAATAAAACTGCCAATATGAAATATTTACCATGGAAATATGCTGCCACTGTACTGGTCTCCTTGTGATACCACAATGCTGATGTGCTCTGGAAACAGTCTCTTTCCATGTACAAATGCACCCTTTAGCCAGAGGGGAGTCCAAACCTGCTTGTGTGAGGGATGAGAGAGCTTTAATGCCATGCACATGTTGTTATTGTTGTCCTCTGTTCATTAGTGTTAATTGCAAGGTATTGGTGAAGCACGAGTGATGGCAACCAGTGATGAAATTGCCAAATGATCTTACAAAGGCCAGTTCTGTCCTCAGACAGAATGGTTAATGGTTAAAACCATTTAGAGCAAAGCCTAGCCCTTTCTACTAGCTAGGAAGGATTTTCTGTAGTCAAAAACTTAAATAGAAGCAGGACCAACACATACCTGGAGATGCAGATCAGCAAAAGTCTAGGCAATCCATTAGGAAATGGAGGTCTTTCTAATTACAGAGCTTGGTATAACCATCTGCTTAGTACAGCAGGGAGGGAATAGTTCAAAAAGGCAAAAGTATTAAGCTCCAAAAATTTAAGAATCTGACAGGCGTGAGATGGCTCACCGCTTCTGGGCTTTTGCACACTGACAAAGCTGTATTCAAGCATAATGAAAACGTCTTTTTTTCTCCTTCTTGAAAAAAACACAATAAGAATGCAGCATTGTGGATTTTTGTTTTGGGTTTTATTTTGGTTTCACTGTTGTTTTTTTTTTTCCTCTAAGTGTATTTGTATAAAGTTGCAGACACAGATTCTCTAACTTTTTATTGAAGTCTTCACAAGTAGTCTCTCTTCAACAATGTATCTAAAGACATTTTGATGTGTAAAAGCTCATGAAGAGTGGTTAATGTGATAAAAGCAGAAGCTTGAAGCAATGACATCTAAAGAGAGTCTGTCTGAAGATCTTGAAATCAGATAGAATAAAGAGAAGGCTAAAATGACAAACATGTTTGATCTTACGTACTTAAACAGAAAATCATTTCTGAGCCTTGTCTTATCCTATAAAAGAGCTGATGAATGTCTTGGATTTAGATACATGTAGCTCTATTTGCTACTGAGAAAATTACATACTTGCCCCTTTGCACTAGTACTGTATTTTGGGAGTTTGAATTTATTGATTTAAAACCCCAAATCACCCACTTCATTCCTCCTCCCCTCTCTGCCTAAAAAAGTATTCAAGTGGAAAACAGCAGTCAGCTTTCTTGTACAAGGAAGGAATTAATTTCCTTAAGGAAAAGCAATGAAATGCCTCCAAAAATGAAGTACTGAGATGATTTTTGGGTCAAGTAGGGAAGAGCAATGCACACAGAAGGTAGCTGTTGAGTCAAGTGCAGTCATCGCAGCGCAACTACGCCATTTACAGGGAGAAGGTCAAGTAATTAAGGTGAGAGAAGACAATTTCTATGGCATTAAACCTGTAAATGAAGGGAGAATATGGAGGAATAATATGGCATGAGCCCTAAACCTGTCATTTCAGTATTCAAATCTGGAGCTCACAGATCAAGAGAAGCGGAGAGCTTCGTAACAAGGAGGTAATGATGGTCATCCAAGTGATCTTAAATTTATCAATGGGCTTTTATAGGCATGGACAAGCTTAGACCTAGAGCCGTTCCTTTAAAAACATAGGCTCCATTCTTGCAGAATTAAAGGAAACTTGTGTAACATTTTCTCACATTTTTAAATACTTCTGCCCCAAGCCCATAAAGCACGGAAAGCCTTTAAAAATGATTTTTTACACAATAAAACTAATTTTTCTTGTCTGCATTCAGGAGGTTCCTAGTTCAACCCTTCCAATTACAGAAAGCTTTTAGTATACCATGGCCCTGATTCAGTAAAGCATTCAAGTAGTTGCTTTATTGTAAGTGCAGCATTACACATACAACTCTGAGCTCCATGTTCAGGGGCAAGAAGGCCCTGAAACTAAATAATGATGCATTAGAAAAATTCATCTCAATTAAATGCTGCCCCGTTCCTTCATCTTGCAAGGAGGTGCAAAGAGAAGCACAGAAGGCTGAGACTGTTGTCTCTAGTTACTGATCCACCTGGCCAACAAAGCAGCCTAGCTTGTGCTTACTAGCACACTCACTTTCTCATGACTCTGCTTTTCTTCCCCCCACCACTCTCTAAAGGACCTATATGTTATCTTTGGTTGGTTACTGTTGTCTCTGTCCAAAGCCAAGATGTGTCAATCTCCACGTGTTCTTGTGAGCAAGTCACTGTCCCAAATGCAAAGTATCCGCATAAGCAAAATCTCTAATTTCATGCAATAAAAACTGCTGAAGAAGTGTAAGGAGAAAGCACCAACTCCAGATCAATGGAGGCTAGGGGCACCTAAGCCACTGTGCATGGACTGCAGTCAGAAGAAAGCAGCAGTTTTAATATTACTTTAGAGACTCTCCAATGCCTTATGCATCCACATCTCTGATATTACACTGAAGTTACACTTCAGTGTACAATATTTGCATTCCACTTGCTAATTCATGTTGCTTGTTCTCTCTAATCTTGACATCACAGCACAAATCCTTTTCATGCTCTATTTCCTATGCAGTGCAGCTTCCTGGGGTTGTAAGCAACATTATTCTCATTGAAGTTAATTTCTATAGTAGACTATGGACTGGCTCTAAATTTCTCTTACTTTCCCCACTTTTCAGGAGGAGCTATGCAAACAGAAGTCAAAGGAATTTTTTCTATTACCTTTTTAATCACCTTATGGTCTACTGAAAAGATGCTAGCGACTTCTGTTCTTCCTCATCTAAGGCCTGTTTCAAAGCCAGTGAGGGTTGTTACATTCACAGGATTGTGGACAAAACTACTTCTGACCAGTAGACAATCAAAGCAGACATAAGGCATCACTGTGAACATACTAAGGAGTCAGTTGAGGAGGATAAGAGACACAGTCTGCTGAAGGCAGCCTTATACTTTCATGGATAGAATCAATGCAGAGGAAGTAAACATGAATCCTGAAGGTGGTAGGATAGCAGGAGAAAGGTCCATGAGGAAAGAATGAGTCTTTGGAAGGCCATGAAGGGTGGCACAGATTTTGCAAGGTACTTTTCAATATGTGTGGTGTCCCAAAAAAACCACTTTTAACTCCTTTGGCTTTGCTGGCTAGGTGATACTTCCTGCAGCTGCCATGCAGGCCCATTTTTTTTTTTTTTGAAACAAAGCCACAGTTAAATGTACCTAACCTAAATCAGCACATCTGTCTATGTAAGAAGTTGTCAGCTGACCCTGATAAACACTGACCAAAATATCCACTCATTCTTTTTTTGTTGTTTTCTGTGATGTCTGCAGCATCACATCAGAACTGGTAGATCTTAGCCTGCCCTAGTTTAAGGTCTAGTTTGGCACCCAGAGAAAGTCATGTTGAGTCAAGACTCATTCATTAGTTTTATATCTGCTGACTTTACACTAGAAATTATTTCAGGATTCATTTCCTAGTTCTATAGCAGGGAATAGAGAATTTCTTACATACACAACCTGCAAAATGCTGTAGGAGAAAAGACAGTCTGTGCTGTGCAGTATAATTTAGACCATCTGTAATGACAAATTTTTCCAAGTTATATTTTTGCTGGAGGTCTCTGACATTTCTCTGTGCTGGGATATGAGTTATATAACAGTGATTCTCAACAGACATCAACAAAAGTGTCCCCAGCTTCAGCAATACCATAGCTCTTTAAATTATGCCTTGTCCATGTGCATGGACACATGCAATGGAAGTTCTGAAATATCCACTTGTATTCTCTCAATGTTTGTTTTCCACTCATACAGGAAACGGTATGTTTTTTCCTTCTGGCTGTGGGGCAAAACTTACTTCTCTTTCATTTCCTTATGACGGTGTCCTTCCTAAGTATGTCAGGAGGCAGCGGCAATGCATTTTTGTATGAATTATAATTAAAAACTCTTCAGGAACTTTACTTTTTGCAGTGTGCAGGGGGAAGGAAATATCCAATGTTATTGTTCAAGTCCACTTTATACTATATGCTTAACAGTAGCTACATGGGTGAAGTGGACTTAGGGAGCATTAATAGCAGCACATGCTTCAAATGGCTGCTCATTTTTCTGTCTCCTCTCCTGTGAGCTCAGAAATGGCTTGAAGTACAGCACAATAGAAATCGGCTGTTTTGTGTCTAAATTCCTGCAGATTTTTCCTGTGTTCAGTGAAGGTGCAGAACAATTGTATTAGTCCTACAGGAACAGAGATTGTATCTGTAACTTGTTAACACATGAAGTCGGTTTTGAAAGTATCTCCCTGTTGCTGTCCATCTGTTGAGGGAAAAGGCCAAGATGCATGGCTGGGACTCAGCTGCACAAACGTCACTCGAGATGCTCCTCCAGTTGCCACTTCAGATCAGCATAGCTCTTTTGCAAGTCCTGTGCTACTTCCACTGGTCTGTTGTGGATGTCTCTGGTTTTTAGACAATTGAAGTTCAATTTTTAGGCCTTCAGATTGAGTTTCTGGCTCTGCAACAAGTTCATCAGAGACTTAAAGCAAATCTCTTGATTACTCTGCAAGACACAGATAATGATCCTTTCTATTTAAACGGTAGGAGGTTCAGAGAAAAACAGTAGTTACTACATGTATGCCTAGATCCTAACACAGCAGGACATCAGTCTTGGCTGATCCTCATGCACTAGACCATTGATATTTGTTTCATCTCTCTCTCTCCAAGCTGTCAGCATACTCTGGCCAAGAGAACAGCCTAGAGGCGTTTCAGGGGTGGAGACCGTATATTTTAAAATGTTATTTCTGCTTTAGGCTAAGAAACTTAACTGTTCTGGGACAAATTATTTGCTGCTACTGTGCTGAGATCATTGCCACTCCATGGTAGGAAGGCTGTATTCATTCACAGCTTATACAGAAGTTCTACTCAAAATTGCTGATCCTTCCACTCATTCACCTCCTGTTCTCTGAAGTACCACCATCTGCGTACTATGTGGTATATAGTACACAGCCATATTTTTATTCTCTTCTGGAAAAAAAAAAGATAGGCACAGTCATCCTATCCCCTAGACTAAAATGCTTTCTACACAATGGTGAGCCACATATGTTTTTGCCTTACGTGTAGCAGAGTTTAACATGTTATACTGACTCATGGGAGAACATTAACAGAATACCTGTTTCTGCCTCTAAATTAAATTAAGGGTGAGGTCAAATCTCATCAGTGCCCTTAAAAGAGAGCTACACTAATTTTCCCTTTTTACCTTTCTGTCACTAATTCAGAGTTATAAAATACATAATTATACTGCACGGATTTTCGTTCTCTCTTTGTACAGCACTTAAAATGTTTTGTTCGCTTACAAAATGTTTTGTTTCAATTTTTATGGTCTGGATGCTTTTCATGTGTCTTAGACTACTACAGATGTTCCAAAAACTCCTTGCAAAAGTCCTTATTTCTGAAACCACCTTTGTGTGTTTTTTCTTCTCACACTGCTCTCCAGAGTACATCTTCACAAAGTCACCAGCATTCTTTTTACTGTTTTTAAATCAACAGCGGTGCTTAGAGTTTAAAAAAAACAGATTATGTTTTACTTGGGAGCACACAGTATGAGCTTCAACCAAACCATTATAATAGTTTGGACAAACTGCCTTTTCTCTGACAGATATTTTTCCAGATTTCTTGGGTGGGGAGGAGGGTGAGTGCAATGCAAGCACACAGAGTTATGGTGAGGAGGGCAGTTTGGGGGCTGGAGCCTGCAGGACATAGAATTTTGTGCTTTGCAAATCATTGAGCTGTAGCCAGTACAGGATGGGAGATCTCCGCTACAGCCTGATCTTTTGGAGAGCGCGCCATTTAAAAAATGAGCTGGAAAAGTATGGTCTACTATAAGGTTAAACTGTTCTATTGAAAATGGACAAACCAAAACTCATTTAACAGGTTTGGTTGAAAACACTGAGTAATAAGCCAGGGATTTGAATGCCTTCTCTACATGCAAAAGACAGTTCAACATATGGAGGCTTTTAGTGTTGTAATGGTTGAGCAGATAGAAATGGAGGGTTATTCTCCACTGCTTTTTCCTGTCAAAAAAACCAAGGTGGGAGAGGAATCATCTCCTTAATCTCGTTGCCATGGGCAAATTCCAGTTCAGGAAACCAGTCTCTTCCCTCGGAGAGGACGATGTTGCTGGGCTGGTCCTCCCAGCCTGCATGAGCTGCGGCACTTCCATGGAGGATGAAGCGGCTGACTGTTTAGTGTTATACAAATGTGATTGTTTTGTTGATCATCAAGAAAGATGACATGCCATTCACAAGCAGCATGCTAGAAAAAAGAATTTTTCATGGGGCCATTTGTAGTTTACAATTTAACACAAAACCTGTTAAAGCACAAAAGCAGTCTGTTATAGTCCGGAAACACTGTGTACAGCAACTTTGGGTGTTTATTTATGAAAGCTATACAGTGTGGTTCCAGTGGGAACTGATCAAGTTGCATAAAAGATTTAAGAGTCCATTCTGTAGCTGTAATAATGCTTTTAGCACTTTCTCAGATCCTTCCCTATGTTCCAACATAGTGGCTTGTGCTAGTTTATCTTTTGGACCATAAACCATTTTATGCCTTCAATATTTTGGAAGTGGTATCACGATAAAACAGATTTAAGCCACAAAATAATACACACATTTTCTGTTTGGAAATGTGTTAAATCTGTTTTTGAGAAACTAACTGCATGTGAAGCTGTTAGCACAGTATTGGTAGTACCCTAGAACATCACTCTAAAAGTGACGGCAGGTACTTGTTAACAAGTAATCCTGTTTTAATACAACTCTGTTGAAAAAGCCATCATTGAAAAATCATGTTCAAGAAAAAAATTATTCCTGTCTGAGACTTTAAGCAATTTATTTGGTATTGTTTTTTAAAAATTTAATCAAAAGAGTTCTTGAAGCCTCTTATGAAATGAAAACTAAGCATTTGGAGGTGGGGTTTTTTTAGTTCTTTAAAAACGTAACAGATTTTTGAGCCACACCCAGGCTTTTCTAAATGTTCAGCAAGTAAATATGCTAAAATTAACAACTCCAATTCAACATTTAAAATAATAATAATGGAGGCAGGGTGGTACTGTCCTGAGTTAATGTTAGCAGGTTGCATCATAAAGGAGCATGGCCTCAGACAGGGCAATTTTGATGTATTATTCCTGTGAAGAGAATTCAGGTATTGTAGCTGGAGTGAAGCATTAGCATCGATACCCATGCTTTAATAGGTACATGAGAACTCTCTCTGCAGTGCTTAGGAGAAAGTAATTCCATTTAGGACTACATAAATTTTCAGTTTGTTAATTAGGTTAAGAGAGGAAAAATAACATTAGGAACTTTCACTGGAGTTGTATTAGCTTCCAAATTGCAAAAAAATTGAAAGGGAATTTATGTTATCCAGTAACTTGGCAATCAGCTCTACTTCCAAACCAGAGCCCCAAAACAGTAAAATCTTCACTTAGACATGTTTTCTTTCTTTTTTCTCACTTTTTAAAAATAATTTGCTTTTCATTCTCAAAGACAAACAGCTCGTGAAGCACTTATCCAAACATATAACATAGACTTATTCTGAAATGTGTCATTTCAGGAAGCATTAGCCAGAGTAGATGTACTCAGCCCAGGTATGCCAGGTCATATATAGGAATTACCCCAGAAAATGGCAAGTAGCTAAAGCCTCTTTTGAAAATGTCAGGTCCCCCTACAAAAATGATTCAGCATGCTGAGATCATGTCTTGTCATCATGTTAGCTTTGGTTGGGACTCTGGGAACTGCTATTAACAGGATCACTAATTGCCAATAACTGATGAGATACACTGAATCTCACTGAAAGACTTAAGGAGTGTGGAGGAATGGTCAGGAATATTTTTGATAATGCAGACAGGAGCTGAGTCTAAATCAGAAATCAGCTTTCTATCAGAAAAGTTTTATCAGGTTCAATAGAGGGAGATTAATCCACTCCAAAACCTCACAAACTGGTGCTTTAGACACACACAAGAGGAGAGCCTTGAAAAGTGGCCTTTCAATTCTCAGCTGAGGATCCTGATCAAGAGAGGGAGAGAGTGTGAATTTGTGTGTATGTTGCTGAAGACGCCCTCTTAGCCTTTGACTGCTCACAGGTGAAAACACTTTTGTTCATGTATTCCTTCATGTAATATGAAGGACTTGAATCACTTCTGAAAGTAGCCATAAATTTCTAGCTCAATACTTATAGGGAAAAAAGGACCCTAGCCTTTAATTCTGATTCACTGAAGTAACAAAGCTGGCAAGTGGCTCAGACCTATCCCTTGCTTATGAATAGTTACACCTGCTCTTAATAATGCTACTTTCAGACATGGGTAGTTGAGTTTGTCCAACATATTCACTGCATGCCAGTTAAATAGAAGTTTGGATGAGGCATCAATGGCCCCATACATGACTCTGATCAGTCCTAGAGAGGGTAGCTAGATTTTACCCCTCAGCATGTTTCTGTAGGCACTCACCCTCTTTCTGAGCTTTCTACTTCCAGAAACCCAACTTTAGGGGTTTAAGTGCCTGCAGTCGATGAGCAGAGCAGTAGTTTGCCTCAGGTGTAGGCCAATACATGAGAAAAAACATCAGCCTTGGTGTAATCCTGTCCAATCTCCCTTTGCTGGCAGTTGAAAGCTGACAGCTCTCAGATGTGCTCTCTAGCTAATGATCACAGGCAGGTCTCGGAGCTTTTGAACCAAGCCCAGTCTAACATGGGCAATCTCAAACCGGAGCAGATAGGATTTATTTGGGGGCAGGCATGAGAAGTAGTCCCCTTCAGAAGACCCTCCATCAGGCTCTTTATGGCCAAGGGTCCTTGTGGGCTGGGCTTGAGAACCCATAGGGACCATCATGGCGAAAGTGGTCCTGGTGCAATCGTACTTGCCACCTTCCTCAGGGGAGCAGAAGGCAGAAGAGGGGGAAAGTCAGGGAATAGTTTGAGAACTGCTGCTCCGATCTCAGGATACAACCTCCCTTTTCTGTAGCTTGTCAGAGTCGGTGCTGAGCCATGTAATGGGGGCGTTACTGGTGCAAAGAGTATCCTGGCATGAATGAACGGCCTCCCTTAAACCACAAGGCAGTCACAATTACAGGATGTGCAACACAAGTACAAGGTATATATGTCAACACACTTCAGGAGTCAGCTCCATGGTGGGCACAAGAGCCTCCAGCTATACTTACGTTTTCCTTGTGGGTTTTGGTCCCTGCTTGTCATCTGCAGCACATACTGAAGGGAACAGCGTGCACCTCATTATTTAGATTTACCGTTCTATTTGTAGCACTTCAGAGCAAAGCAGAAGGGTTTAATAATCCTCCCCCCACCAACTAAGGGCTGGGGAAATCGGTGGGAAACCACAGCCCCACTGTTTGCTTCCCCTGGCGGCGGGGGGCTTGTTTTAGCTGCTGCCTGCCTGATACTGCTTTGTGTTCTGAGAGGCATTTGCTGCAGTCATCTGATGATTTTGCGTGTAGAGCAAGCATCTGATCAGACTTTTAACCTGGGGGAGGAAAGCAAAGCAAAATTCTGGTGAGTTAAATTACCTTCTGCTGCATACAATCATCCAGCATAACACAGCTCGGCAATAACATTCATGTTGCCATTAATAGAAAACACTTTGCATTGCACTCCAGAGATTTTTTTTTCTTTTGGTATGGAAGTGATCCATTCAGATTGGAGCTGCCTGAACAAAGCCTAGGGGCTCAGACACCACCAGCAGCATCTCTCTAAATATCTCTGTCTTATTGTGTAATCTCTGCATTGACTTGAAGGAAATGTGCCAATTGCTGAAGCTATAGGGCTCTGTGTATATAAAACACACACTTAGCTGAGAGGCCCTATGGGGCAACATGAGTTATTTGCTGATTTACCTCAAGTAAATCATGATAATACTTCAACAGAATTGTCTTGGCGTCAACAAAATGTGTCAAAGCATTTTTAAATAGAACACTTAATCTGTGCCTCACTCCCTCGTGTCGTGAAATAAAGAAGAAAAAACGTGACTATGCACTATGCTGGTAAAAGCCTGAAAATTCTGATTAAATGCTTGGCGGGGGGTGAAGTTGAGCATTTTCTAGCGTGCTCAAAGATATCTTAAGTTTTCTAAAAAGAGAAATGAAAGGTTGTCTTGGAAACTTTTGGTCATCTGGAAAAATAAATCAACGTATAAATAGTAAGAATGATAATAATGTCAGAAGACCAGAATTAACACTTCATCCACTATCTATATATAGACTGCTTCCATCAAGCTGACAGGTGCCCATATACCTCAGAGGTAAAGATGGCTAAAGTGCTGACAGCAGAACAGCGATACTTGAATGAAAGACAACTGAGTTGTCAGGCAGTCTGGATCCGGCTGGACGAGTGAGTGGGGCTTGCAGAGGCTGGAGGCTGGTGGATGTGGAACTACATTACCTGAGATGTTACACTACTTTACATCCTTGGTCCCTAAAGTGTTCAAGGGATAGTTATACTCCTGGCTAAAGGACACCACCCCTCAAGTAATTTTATTAATGTTTCTTCATTGTTTAATGATGGCTTGCATAGCTTAAGGCTGTCTACTCTGTTAAAATTAGCAACCATGCTTTGTGGTGGAAAAAGTCATCCTGTTTTCTCAACGGAGGTAAATCATTCACAAACCAAGAAGGGATGCTGCAGCCAGCCCTTAATTGAATTTTGTGGCATTCTGAATGATAATGCATGAGTCTCCTCTCCAAATCAGGAATGAGGAATTATTACACAGAAGGATAAACAGGATAAAAATGAAAATTAATGCTCCTGGAAAACAAATCAAATATTTCTGCAAATCTGTTTACTGGCATTTCTGCTCATAGACTTGTAAGTTAAAAGTCTCTGTTATTGAACCTAGACCCATCAAAGATGATCATTCCCTAATTCCATGCCTTTTCACTCCTGGTAAAAGACCATGAAGTTGCATAGAGCATGAAAAACATTACTTTAAGTAGTATGGTAAATAGACTGAGCTTACTAACCTCTGTATAAACAAGTAAGGTAGGAGTTGGATTATGGAGGGTAAGGCTCATGTTTACACACATTTATCTAATGTAATTAGACATCCGGGGCGGGGATGAGGTGTAAACCACAAATACAGGAGAAGAAAATTGATTTATTCTCTGAAATTGTCTCCTTTTTACAGTGAGATCTAAAAGTAGATCCTATCAAGTAATAATTTGCTATGTCATTTACAACATTTAGAAATGAAAGTGGCAATTACCAGCCCTCTTTATATGTCAAAGGTTGCTAGACAAGGCTGGCTCAGCATTTTTACAGCAAAGAGCATTCAGGTCTTTCAAATTCAGATCTCTGTCTTAATCAGACATCAGAGGAGTCCATCATAAAATAAGTAGAAACAACACAGGCAATCTAGTTTATGGACAGCTCTTCTTGTGGCAATGTTATGGAAGATTAAGGCTGGGAGACTTGCTTATTTCTCATTGCAGAAATCCTTCCTAAGGCTGTTAGCAATTTGGAAAACTTACTCTTTTTTGTGGTTTTTTTTTTTTCTGGGAAGAGAAATAAATACAGAAGTTTAGTGCAGAAATTTTCTGATGTAGATCTACTCCACTACATACTTAACATTCTGTATGTTAAAATAAGTTAGTATTAGCTCACTAGCACTACTGATGAGATTCTATGAGATATCACAAGCTATTCAGGATTTAACTTAGTCTGATTTCAGAAAAAATTGTTCTTAAAAATGGATTTTTTTGTTGAGTAGTCGCCTTCTCTATTAAGATCAGGAAATACATATTCTTTTAAAAAAATTAATTTCTAGAGTTTGTAGAAGAAGTAGGGCAAGGGAGTTCTGGGTGATGTCACGAAAATGGAGTGCTTTGGACCGCTTAAAGAATCACCTCCCAAGGTATTAGCAAAAAATATTTAATAGGAATTTATATAAAAGTGCAACTTCACAGAATTCAATGGCAAGGTTCACTCTATTACTTAATACATGGATGAAATGGACAAAGGAAAATTGAGTTAGAATCAAACTAAAATTATGTATACAGAGAGAGAGGATGCAATAGGGTAAAAGAGAAACATACAAAGAAAAATCGAGTTAGAATTTATTTCTCGTGATTTGTACAGAGATAGGAAATGTAAAAAGGTAGGGGAGACCCTCCCGTTGAGTCACGAGGTTCAGAGGAGACCCACTTGCTTTCTAAACTCCTGTTGGAGTCTAGGTGTGGCTGGATCGAGTCCTAGTCTCAGACTTGGTCAACGGTTTCTATCTAAAGGGATTATGAGTATAATAGCAGCCTGAGATTCATTCACAGTTGAATAAAGTTCACGACAGTGACTTATGTATAGATTTGAAAAACAGTATTTGTAATATACTTGCTATAAAATATTCGGGTTAGTACACACACACTCATGCACAAAGACATTAAGAGATATACATAGAAGTGAGTCAAAGAGGTATACCTGTTAAAAATTCCTCTCGAGTTCAGTGAAAATACTCACATCAAACACTTCGGCGTCTTTCTCAACGGGCGAAGGGTTGAGCCTCAAGGAGCAAAGAGTATCAGCCCAAGTCTCGTTGGCTTTTGGTGGCGGACCTCCGATCTTCGCAAACTGAAGAGTCTGCGAGCTCTGAGAGGTGTCCCACTCAGAGGGAGATGCTCACTGCAGCCCGCTGCGGTCCAGGAGAGCTCAAAGGGCCTCACTTAGTACTGCTGTTTATAGGTTCAGGAGATGATTGGCTTTAGTCATTAGCAAATTACTGGAATTCCAGCTGCACTGGTACCATTTCACATGAGTTACAATTCAGATAAGGAAGGCTCCAGGGCTGTCAGAGAATGACTTAGGATTCCGATAGGGGATACTCCAAGGCAGTTAGAAGAGAACTGAGATATGTCTCAAGGTTGTCAGGAGAGGACAAATTATCCCTACTCCCGTCCCCAGCCTCCGCTGGGCAGCAAGAGTCCTTGGAATGGTCAGTACGACTCGCTGTCTTAGCCACGCAAGAGTTCCTGGTACAGTCAAGGGACATTTAACCACCCAACTCATTACACTTATGGTAAGGCCTAGCGAGACTTCCTGAGTTTCTAGATCAGCCCAGCGAGGGGGGAAATGCACCACCACCAGTGACCTGAGGAAGTAGTTTCTTTCTGCTTGGGCTCACTGTCTCTTGCCACATCAACTGTCCTCTCTGAAGGTGAGCTAACAAGTCCATACTTTGAAAACCTTAGCTTGTAGTCTCTTGTAATAGTAATTTTTACCTGAGTTTAGCAGACTTCCCAAGCGCTTCTTCTCCTAGCTGAAAACAAACACAAGCAAAACATCAGAAAACAAACCAATAGTTAACACTAAAAGAACCACAAAAAGAAAGCAATTTAATGTCTGTAAATTAAAAAAAGTTTCACCTCAATAAAATACATTATAAAATAGTTGAAGCATAGAGAATCACCCCTGCTAGGAGATTAGGTATGTCTGTGATATGTTAAAAAAAAAAAAAAAGTTGGTGATGCTTTTGCTTTTCCTGTGAAAAGTATTTTTGCACACATCTGATGCCTTGGGAGTCTGTTTGCAGGAGCGCAGGAGCAGCTGATTCCTTCCTGGGTGCCAAAGATCCTGTCTGTGGGGTGGGTTTTTTTATCATTTCCAGTCCTTCAAATATGTCTAGCATTATCATGTCTGAGACCGCTTAAATGGGAAGTGCTGTTTTACCATACTCCATAGTCTACTTTACATACAAGACTCTAGCATGCTTACATAAATGAAGATAATGTCAAAATACAAGTTTCTCTCATATAATAGAGAATTTGAAGCCAAATGGTTAGGTAGATAACAACTGACTGGTACTGTTGCAATTTCACCTAATAGAAGACTTGTCCTGACTGGGGTTTAGGTCTCTCCTGGTGTTTGTTAACCATCTGTGTGGTTTTTCGTTAGCAAACCACATCATCTAAAACCTTGTATTTTGTCAAAAGTTGTCTGTTATTAGGAATTAATTCAAAACAAGACAAGGGGCAAGTCTTAGCTGTACCAGTCGCTGGGTAAACTTGATGGAGATATATTCCTATATTTCTCACTGTTTACAGTCGTAAGCATTTTCTGTAATAAGCATATCTGAAAACCAGGCTGTGAACTAAATTAAGTAACCTTAAAAGTGCTGGGACTGGTGAGTGCCTCCTGCTCTAAGAAGCAAGACCGCTTTTTTTGGAGAGGGTACATGAGGCCATAGAAATCCAACCCTGCCAATCTTAACTGCAGTAGTGGGGAGATCCCCTTCCCTTGATACTGGGGAATGTGGGGGATTCCTTCTACTCTGGTACAAGGATGAAGGAACTGGTTTGAAGGCTAAGCAATCAGCCTGAATCTCTGATCACGGCTCTTGACATTCAGGAAGTTCAGAGCACTAACTTTCTCCCATTACTTATTATTGTGTGCAGCTCTAAACTATAGGATAAAGCAGGGTCAAAAAAAGCATTTCTGAATCCCCAAGGGCTTACAAGAAATCCTCTTGTTTGGCTCCTGTTTGATGTAGATTCCTTTTCCCTTCATCTAGATAGATTCCTGCTGAATTTCACCTTTTCAAGATTAGCAAGGCAAAGCTTGTTCAGACCCTAAGAAGGGCAACTGCCTCTGACTCACTACTTGCTGTATAGAAATATCTACAGTCCTTAGAATCAGTAATGATCGTGGGTAAAAGGCCTTTCTTAGATGTGGTCCAATGCCCAGGTGTTTTACTGCATCAGTACTTTTTACCTGAGGGCTTTTAAAATTGAGACCTGAATCCAAGTTTTTGGTATCCCTACTTCATGCCTAGCTTGAGAGCAAACTGAGCCTTCCATATTCCCAGTTTTGACATTCTGCAACTTTACACACTTTACAGCAACTTCATTCTTCTGTATCCAGGTTTAAATATTAAAGGATTAAGAAGAGGAGCTCACACTCACACAGTGAGTGCAGATCAGCATCCAGAAGCTCAGAAAAAAACCTTCATATACTGATTTTCTTAGGGCTCTGGAATAGCTTATTTCTGGCCACAGTGGAAAGAGTGAGTCTGTCAGACTGCCTTCTGCATGAAGGGATTGATCTTAGCCTAGGTGAGGACCAGGACAGCACATCTGTAAATAGCGTGTGAACATTTCCCAGGTTGGTCACTGACTTCAGTGTCAGAAGGCTCCATAAACCAGAGTCGGGGACTGTTTGTAACGGTGCTCCCCCTGCGTGAGCATGCACAGGAAACTTCTGATTCAGGACATGTTTGCACCTATTTGATAGATTTATATTTTTTTCTCCCTCTGTTGTTAGCTTATTCTTAGGTATGATAAAGTGAGGATAAGAATGGTCATATAATTAATTTCATTGTAAAAACATTTGAGAGTTCATTAGAGCGTTTCTCTTTCTTTTTCCTCCCCTAAAAAAACCCACTACCAAGAGCTCACTCCACATAAAGATGTTTGACTCTCTTCATGTAAGTAGGAAAAATCACTTTTGCCAATCTGTAGAGTATCAGCTTTGCACTAGCAAGTTAGCTTGAACACAAAATGACCTTTTTACATTCATATGTATCCATCGCTTTAGAATTAATCATCCATTCAGCTGGTGGTTTATTTAAACATAAACACTCAAAAAAGGTGCAGTAAGAGTGTTTTCAGAATCCAAATATTTGCTTTCTACTTCTTTAACCACCTACCCACCACAAGGATGAAAGCTGCCAACTGGCAGCTGAAAGCAACATTTTGTCTTCGATTAGTCATATTTGAATTTCTTTTTTTTTTTTTTTATTATGCCTGTGAAATAGTGCCACAGGGACAAATGTATAACAACAGAGGGCAAACTAGGTCACTTGAAAACCAACTCCTGGGGCATGTCTGGATTGTGAATGAGTTCATGACTTTTGTTAGGAGCTCCCATTCTCCCATTGAGATTATATTTCCTGCCTTAGACAGATCACGTTCACTGAGCCAACAACTGCCTCTAGGCAACCAGGATATAATGCTGTGCCCTGAGCAGCACAACACTTAACCTTGTGGGATATTGTACATAGGGTTTGTGTGTGTGTGTGTGTGTGTGCACGCGTGCAGGGAGGAGAGGGAGTCCTCTTAATATTACTTACTGACACCACAGAGTGCTTTTGCAATAGTATGTGCTCTCAGTTGTCTGCTCCAAGGGAAAGGATTGTGTGAAATGTTTCATCTCCCTTATGGCATGAGAAGTGTATTTTACAGCTATTAATGTTAATCCCTTGTGTTGGGGCTGGGCCAAGGATGCCCAGTGGTAGACCAGGATCATGCTAGGTAGATTACAGACACCAAAGGAAAAGATTGTTTATTGAGATAGAGGCAAATTTATTAGCTAAGTATTTATGCTACAGCTCTCTGTGAGCTCCAGGAGGAGTAGGGAACTGTCCAATATGAGAACTGACAAAAGAAATACACAGATATGTGCTAATCCTGTTTGGGGAGTTGGGAGGGGGTGGGTTTGCATGTGGTTGAGTATGAGGGTCATTCCCAACTAGGCCTGCTGAGCCTTGATTTCACATTTGTCTTTATGAAGTCTGGAAAGCTTACCTGGAAAGATTCCCAGTGAAAGGAGCTGGAGGTGACCAAGTTCCCCAGCTTATTTTTCAAGGTGGCAAATTCTTATGGGGCTATGTTATAAAAATGGCCTGCCAAGGAAGGAGTGCACATATCCTCCAAAGGCATGCTCAAAATTAACAAGAACCTGAAGTGTTAGAGTTGTGATCGATTCCGTGAGCACTCAGATAATTTCTATGACTAAATAAAAGCATTTCTAACAGTAGGGGCTTTCTCTGAAAGGAGGAAAACAAGGTAAAGTGTCCTCAAATGCCTACTTTCAGGTCTGCTTTCTGTGTTATAGCAGTGGTTTGCATCTGGTGTAGGCTTAGACAACTAGAAGGCTTTATCTACTGTGCTGTGGGTGGTGTTTCAGGACAGGGAGGGGTTAAGCCCAGACTGACTTAGAACTGTAGCAGATTAACTAATCTATAACTAATAAACTATCTGGAAACCTTCCTTGAATGTCCAGAACCAGAATCTGGAAGGTAAGAGTTGCTCAGCATTACTTAGCCTAGGCCTACTCAAATTTGTGAACCATTTATTGTCATTTCATCTCACAACAAAGAAAGTAAAGGTGGTCATAAAGTCCCAACTTTGTTTATGACCTCAGAATGAAAACAAGTGAATCAGCACAAAATCCACAGGTATTTCTGCTGGGGCTGCTTTCAGGACTATCTTGAAAACCTGCAACGCTATTCATATTCTTTGGCAAATGAAAAAGGATTGTTGCCCTAGAACGGAAGGCTTTACTACTGGGTAGAAGACCCACCTATTCCAGGCCATGACAGCTAGGAGATCTGTTCAGATGCAAATGGCCACAGGCAGGTAAGCCGTGGACACACAAAAGCTGTAGGTTAGACACCACAGCCTAATTAGCACCCTAATTAACACCATTAGCACAATAAGAAAGGGTTATCATAGAAATAAGCATTTATCTTTAGGCCCAAATCTGCCAAATCTAAGTCTACTCAAAGCCAAATTTTCTTTTCTTCAGGTCCTCACGTGAGCTTGTGTTAGACTGATGTGTACATAACTGCCAATTCTAGTAAATACTACAAACTCCTAAAACATCACTACTGTACAAAAAGAAATTACAATAGAACAGAATAGTATAGTTTCAGTTGGAAGGGACCTACAATGATCATCTAGTTCAAATGCCTGACCACTTCAGGGCTGACCAAAAGTTAAAGCATATGGAAAACAAACCTCTTTTCTTTGCATTGCCTGCACGCCTGAGAGCCCCCACTATCTGCAGCACTGGGTCCTGTCCCTTTCCAAAGGGCCGCATGAGTAACCTCAGACTTGTGGAGGCTGCTTGGGTGACCTCCTCCGGTAACTTGGCTCCCCCAAGCTGGGTCATCTCAATAGCATCATTAGAGGTATAGCAGTTTCTGTATGAGAAACTGAGTTAATTTAAATTCCTCTTTCCAGGCCTCCTCTCCGCCCTCAGTTTTGAGAAGTCAATTAGATATATTCGCTTCTAGTTCTCAGTTCATGCACATTGCTAAATACTTGGATAGTTTCTCTGAGGAAAGCTTAAGAAAGCTCTAGAACAACTCAAATAGTCTTACTCATTGCAGAGTCCCCAAAGGATGTAAAATTTAAACTGAAGTCCTGCTTGGAGAGGAAATGAAAACAGAGAGGAAGAGGGTTGCAAGAATCAGAGGGGTTTTAATTATAGTTTGTGGTGGAGGCAGTGGAATTACGTGCTGTAATACCCCGATGCCTCTATGCACGTTGTTCTCTCCAGGGTCAGCTCTGTGAATTTGCTGAGTGACAAAAGGAAAAGGTAACCTTATTACTTCCTCCTCCCACATTCTAGTCTCAAATCAGCACAGCACTGTTAAATTCTACTTTTACGTCTACCTCTCCTCGGCTTTACAAGAGTTATCCCAATGCAGAAGTGAAGAGAAATGACAGTTAGGTCATGTACATATCTCGCTTCTGGACTCTTCAATCAGTATTGCAGCTGCAAGGCCAGGTTGCTTTGTTTTGTTAAGTATTTAATTCAGCAATGACCTATCTTTTGTATAAAAGAAACCACCTAGATCATAATATCTTTTTTGTATTATGCCCCTGACAGACAGCTGAACATCACTCATGCAGCACTGGCTGCATAGATGAACAAAGCAGCTGCTGATGCTCTAATTTTCCCCAAATGAAACATGGCATAAATAGTTTTCAGCACTTGCTCTCCAGACACTGTTCTTTCATAGAGAATGGGCTAAAGAAACATATAGTGATGGCAAACTTTCCATCAGCATAATGCCAGGCATTTAGAAAACTGACTTGACCTAGTTTTTGATTTGTAGAACCAAGTGACATGCAGTTTATTACTTGCAAAAAAAAAATACTTAATAAAAAAAATTATGTAGCGCACATACTCCTTCCTTACAATCTAATATTTCTATCATGTTGTGCATGCTGCTAATTCAAAAGGCTGATATGGTCACAGACAGCCCAGCTTCTAGGATTTACCATTCAAACATACTTGAACTGGCATGAAAAATGCAATAAAATAATTCTTTCAGACAAGTTTAGAGAGAGGTATTCCCAAAAGACAGAATTCTGGCTTCCAGTCACATAAAGCTTACACTTTGTCAATAACACAGTGAAGGAAGGCATGAATGAATTTTATTTCATTGGACAAGTGACTTGGAATACAGATAAGGCAGGGTGAGCATATAAACCTTTAAATAAATGTTTTAGCACTATCTGGAAGGGAGGAATGCAATTGATTCCAATCTTTTCTGACAGAAAATCAGTTCCTCTAAAGCTCTTGGGGCAACAAACGCTAACTAAAAGCGTCTGTTACTAATAAAATCTTTAAGTACAACAAAACAAAATGTTGTCATTTGCAACTAATAGGCTACAATTAATGCATATTATTACTCTGTAGTTTAATTGAAATATTAAACTGTGATATGAAGTCTTTGTTTTACTATGACTTTAAGAGCCATGTAACTTTGAAGAGGGATCTTTAAAGAGCTCAAGGAAAAAACAGCAGAGAAATAGCTGACAAAGCCCCAGACAAAACACAGTGTAAACAACAGCATTAGGAATACAAAATAGTCTGTCACTCAAATGCTGGGGTTTTTCTCTAATGAGCATAGCTATGTTACCTTGAATTGCTACAAACAGTTAATAGAGAACACTGATCTATGATTATGCCCAACAACGTTCTTTATTCTGCTTTGTGGGTGTTACTTTATACAAAGTTGTTTTGTGGAAAATCCTGACCTTTTCTTCCCTCTCTGCCTGTTTAACATGAGACTTGTGGTATTCTCTGCAGTGATACTACAAGCTGGAACAGTACAATCTGCTGTTACAACTCTGGTTTTGCTTAGCAAACACATGTTATGCTTCAGAACGAAGGGGTGCATGTAGCGTTTTAGGAGAACCACGTTTGGAACTTCTACAAGAGAAACCCACTGAAAGTGGCAATTTCTTTTACATTATAAATCTAACTCAAACCAGTATACTGAGTTGCAGTTTTATTTGCAAAACCACAGGTTGTTAAAATTCACAAAGCAAACTCAACATTATTATCATGGAGGCCCAAGGATGAATGGTATTGCTAGAAAAAGGGATTGTACTCAGTCACAACCTGAATTTCAAATAAAATGGTACTTCATTCACACTGCCTATCTCATACCAGTTCAAAGGAGTCACTATATTTTTAGTATTAAATGTTCTTTTCCTAATGCCTTCCATAATGGAAATGAAAATTGTGGAACAGAAAAAAAAAAAAGTCTGATGTTTGCACAAAGTACATTCAGTGGCTGCATTAATGCTTTTAGCCTAAAATATGTGGTAGTACTACTACTACAGTAATAATCTGTTTATTAGTTGGTAGAAAACACTTTTTGGATTGGATTTGCTTTCAGGTTACTACTTACTGAAATAGACACTTTCAGATTAAGTTAGTTGTTATAGCTAACATATTTAAAAAAGAAAAAAAAATCACATAACTTCAGGTACATGTGCTTGCAATTGTTATTATCTAAGAAAGAGCACTCATGGTCTGTTTCCATGCCTCCCCACCCCGTAAGTCACAGAATTTCAGGATCCTAATTTTTGTCTTCCCACCTTAATTTTTCTCTTTTTTTTTATAGAAAACTATTCAACCTTTAGACTTCAGTGTGAATAGGCTTTGGCACCACACAAATGAAAAATAAAAGTGGTAAACTCAATATTTAGAAATAGAAAATCAGATTTCTGTTTTCATATTTCTACAGCGAGAGAGGCAATAGAATCTATTTCACTATCTTGTTACAAACCCAAACTTCCAGCAGACAGGGTAGCTATTTCTTAAGGGGCTGTTTTTCAGTTTTGCCAAAGAAAGCATTCAGCAACTGCATGGGGAAAAAAAAAAAATAAAGTATTAAACAATGGCCAACATTTTACTTGCAGCTTATGGATGAGTCTATATGGTAATCTATACTTCTGCACTGTTGAACCCAAAATAATTGCATAAAATCTCCAGGGCTCAAGATTCATCTCAGAAACCTCTAAGAAATACATCCTAGAACTCTTAACACCAGCAAAGGGTGGAACACAACCCTTCTGCAATCTCCTCTCTGAATTGCTCATTTCTGGCAACAGGCACCACATGTATATATGTTTTAAATAAATTTCTGGGTTTGAATGACAGTAGAAAGTGCAAGTTTACATTCTGCAGTGAGATGCCCTGATAGTTAAATCTATAAAAGAAACACTCTTTTACTTAGGGAGCATTTTTAATCATTAATCTTAACATTCTACCAACATGAACAGAATTTTCTGCCTTGTGACAGAGTACTTCAAATATGAAGTTTTGAAAATGTTTCTAGAGAATTTCTTTCATGTTTTCTGTTTTTATGGAAACCTTTCAAAAGTTCATCTTAATTTCAAATAGAGAGAGGTACCAAACTTTGGTAACTCTAATTTTCATCTAGGTCTAATGACTACAGATCTCATTGGTGGTGGGGTCTTTTGTTTTATACAAACACTGCTCAACTAACTAATGATTCTATAGGCAGTGCTGACACTGTACATCTTAAAAATCTCTTACCTTCTAGTAAATTGCTTAATTAATGAGAGCTTACTGAAGCTGATTGACATGCCATGGAAAACTTTCAATGGAGTAATTTGCCAAATATTTCCATCTTTGTCTGAAGAATACTTTTCTTTCATCAAATATAATTTTTAAATAAAGCTTTCCTTAATGCTGAAGAGAGCTAATTGTGCTTCTGTAAAGAGCTGGCTGCGACAAATGACTGGACAAAGCAGTAATCTAAAAGATTACTTGGATAAACAATTAAATAAAAAAGATATCGAATACTGAAGATTATAAAACCAGAAAACTGGTCTGACTTTCTCCATATTTCAGACCATATAACTCTTCAAAAGAGTTACATAAACGTCTTTTAAAGCACTCTCTGTTTAATAGGAAAACATGCAACTTGGAACTGCAAGTAAGGGGAGGTGTGTTTGGAAATTTAAATTAGCTCCTGTGTATCCTAAGGTTGTGTGTACTGTCCTTACCAGCTGCACTGGGGAGAAAACATGGGCCTCACATCTAACTCACCCAGAACTAGCACCAGTTAGAAAAGGGTGACCACATCCACACTGCACAGTATTTGGCCTTTGTGCCCTCTAAGGTCCCTACAGCCATGAAACTTTCCTTTTTGTTTTTGGTTCAAAAGAACGTTGACTACTAGTATGGTGTGTTTACAGTGTGATACAGAGAGCACACTCATGATAGCATGTGGTGACACTTCAGTGCACAACCGAACAGTGAAAAACTACCTGGTTGTCTACTATCAAAGAACTCTCCTGGGTGGAAGAGCCAGATTAGTGTTGGATATATCCATATTGTCTGGGCAGCATTCATAACAAACTAACCTTAAAAACAGGTTTATGTTTTCCTCTAGGACTAGCTGGGGCTCTCTCTAGAAGGCAGTATTTAAGTGAACTCATGTGCTTGCAGTACAGAAAACTGCCCTACAGCAAAGCAGGGAGATGAGGAAGACTTTGCCTTCTGTTCTTCCGCTGGCGGCATCTTCCTTAACTTGCTGTACCATCTCTTTCATTTCATATCCCTGCAGTGTTTCCTCTGATACCCTGTCCTCCTCCTGTTCTGCTGAGCTCCTTTACCAGCAAGGAAGCTTGTGATAATGATTTTGCCAAATATAGCAAGTTGAAAATATGAAATGAATGCAAATCAATCATTTGTGCATATATAGAGGGATTAATCTGGTTTTGATCAACTGAAGCTTTTTTCAGAACGTTAAGTCTTGAGACCTTTCTGCTGACTTCATAAAATAATTAAATTTGTGGTGAGGGATTTTTATTGTTTGGGGTTTTTTTTACTAGCTGTATCAAATGGTAAGGAAAGGCACCATTAAGATTTCAACATACCCAATTGTGCATGTTCTCCTAACAACTAACCCAAACTGTTAAATTTCTTGTCAACAGCAGGCAATGATTTACACGGATGACCCTGACTTGCTGCACCTGTAAGTCTTTAAAGAGCTACACTTTCAGCTGCAACAGCTTCCAGAAGTAAGTAATCATTCTTGAACATGCTGTTTCACAAAAATAACTAGGTGATTTTAAAGCTGTGTTTTCCCCGTACTGAAAATACCAGGCTACTGCCAAATGAAGCTAGCTGTCATTCCCATCTGCCTTCATGAAGCCAGTGGGATGTATAACTGAAGTCTGCAAGGAAATCACTTCATGTCCCTTTAAGTTGGGGAACTGCACTAAAGCAGAAGGCCCAGGGGCACTAGAAGGAGGGATTCCCAGAACGTAAGCCTGAAACCATACTGTTACCAGGCAGATCATAGAATCACAGAATGGTTTGAGTTGGAAGGGACCTTAAAGACCAGCTCATTCCAACCCCCTGCCATGGGCAAGGACACCTTCTACTTGACCAGGCTGATGAAAGCCCCATCCAGCCTGGCCTTGAACACTTCCAGGGATGGGGCATCCACAACTTCTCTGGGCAACCTGTTCCAGTGCCTCACCACCCTCACAGTAAATAATTTCCTCCTAATTTCTAATCTAAATCTACCCTCTTTCAGTTTAAAGTCATTACCCCTTGTCCTATCACTACATGCCCACGTAAAAATTCCCTCTCCAGCTTTCCCATAGGTGCCCTTTAGGTACTGGAAGGCTGCTCTGAGGCCTCCCTGGAGCCTTCTGTTCTCCAGGCTGAACAACCCCAACTCTCTCAGCCTGTCTTCATAGGGGAGGTGCTCCAGCCCGCTGATCATCTTCATGTCCCTCCTCTGGACTCGCTTCAACAGATCCGTGTCCTTCTTATGTTGGGGCCCAAGAGCTGGACACAGTACTGCAGGTGGGGTCTCATGAGAATGGAGCAGAATTGGAGAATCACCTCCCTCGACCTGCTGGCCACGCTTCTTTTGATGGAGCCCAGGATGCAATTGGCTTTCTGGGCTGCAAGTGCACATTGCTGGCTCATATTCAGCTTTTCATCCACCAGTACCCCAAGTCCTTCTCTGCAGGGCTGCTCTCAATCTACTCGTTGCCCAGCTTGTATTTGTTCTTGGGATCACCCTGACCCATGTGCAGGACCTTGCACTTGGCCCTGTTGAACTTGATGAGGTTTGCACAGGACCCCTCTCAAGCCTGTCAAGGTCCCTCTGGATGGCATCCCTTCCCTCCAATGTGTTGACCGCACCACACAGCTTGGTGTCATTCAGCAGACTTGCTGAGAGTGCACTCAATCCCACTGTCCCTGTCACCACAAAGATGTGAAACGGCACCAGTCCCAATACCAACCCCTCAGGAATGCCCCTTGTCACTGCTCTCCACCTGGACATCGAGCTGTTGACCACAACTCTTTGAGTGCAGCCATCCAGCCAATTCCTCATCCACTGAGTGGTCCATCCGTCAAATCCCTGTCTCTTCATTTTAGAGACAAGGATGTCGTGTGGGACAGTATCAGATGCTTTGTACAAGTCCAGATAGATGACATCTGTTGCTCTTCCCTTATCCACCAACACTAACCCCATCGTAGAAGGCCACCAAATTTGTCAGGCACAAAACTTGCACTTAGCGAAGCCACGGTGGCTGTCACCAATCACCTCCTTATTTTCCATGTGCCTTAGCATAGTTTCCAGGAGGATCTGTTCCATGATCTTGCGAGGCACAAATGTGAGACTGACTGGTTTGTCACTCCCTGGCTCTTCCTTTTTTCCCCTTTTTAAAAATGGGGGTTACGTTTCCCCTTTTAGAGTCAGTAGGAATTTCACTGGACTGCCACGACTTCTCAAATATGATGGATAGTGGCTTAGCCACTTCTTCAACCTCAGGACCCGTGGATGCATCTCATCATGTCCCACAGACACGTCCACCTTCAGGTTCTTTAGATGGTCTTGAATGTGATCTTCTCCTACAGTGGGAGGTTCTTCATTCTCCCAGTCCCTGTCTTTGCCTTCTGCAACTTGGCTGGTGTGGCTGCAGCACTTACCGCTAAAGACTGAGGCAAAAGAGTCGCTGAGTACCTCAGCCTTCTCTATGTCCCAGGTAACCAGGTCTCCCGTTTCCTTCCAGAGAGGGCCCACATTTTCGCTAGTCTTCCTTTTATCACCGATGTACCTATAGAAGGTTTTCTTGCTGCCCCTGATGTCCCTGGCCAGATTTAATTCTATCAGGGCTTTGGCTTTCCTAACCTAATCCCTGGCTGCTCAGACAATTTCTCTGTATTCCTCCCAGGCTACCTGTCCTTGTTTCCACCCTCTGTAGTCTTCTTTTCTGTGTTTGAGTTTGTCCAGGAGCTCCCTGTTCATCCATGCAGACTGCCTGGTGTTTTTACCTGACTTTCTCTTGGTTGGGGTGCATGGCTCCTGAGTTTGGATGAGGTGATCCTTGAATATAACCAGCTTTCTTGGGCCCTTCTTCCCTCCAGGGCTGTATCTCATGGTACTCTACCAAGCAGATCCCTGAGGAGGCCCAAGTCTGCTCTCCTGAAGTCCAGGGTAGCGAGCTTGCTGTGTGCCCTCCTGACTGCCCTAAGGATCTTGAACTCCACCATTTTATGGTCACTGCAGCCAAGGCTGCCCTTGAGCTTCACATTCCCCACCAGCCCCTCATTGTTGTTGAGAACAAGGTCCAGCATAGCACCTCTCCTTGTTGGCTCCTCCATCACTTGGAGAAGGAAGTTATCATCAACGCATTCCAGGAACCTCCTGGATTGCTTATGCCCTGCTGTGTTGTCCCTCTGACAGATATTAGGGTGGTTGAAGTCCCCCATGAGGACTAGGGCTTGTGAATCATCAGTGGTGATGATTTTGCTCTGTGATCCACACTGACATCCCTCTAGTACGTAAAATACCAGGCTAGTACTAGCATCACACAGAGCACTAACGGCACACTTTTCTCCTGCTGCTCTCACTCCCTGCTGAGCAGATGAGGCTTAGGCTGAACTCCCCCTTCTTTAAAAGGGCAGTGGCACTCTGAATTCATTCTTCTTCAATTTACTTCAACACAGACAGTGAAATAAAATCCATGTGTGGTTTCCCCATGTATAGAACTACACTATGTGTCCCTCTAACAGAGCGTTGGGCAGATAAATGCTGTTATATAAACTGTACTGTTCTCAGCACAGTGTAAATCAGTTGTACCTTGGAGGCACAGTTCTTGCCTTCCTTCTAGGTCCAGAGAGTAGCCATGGCTGGCACAGATATCTAGTCTGACTGTGCTGGCCTCTTCCTCTGCGTGCTGCCTCTCAACAGGGGATAAGGCCAAGGCTCTTCCATTCCTGCTTTCCAAGGCAGATGGACCCATTTACTGTTATTCTGCAAGAAAGAAAAAGGCAAATTAATATGATATAAAGATGGAAAAGAAAGTTTGCTGAGTGAGCTTAAGAAAACTGATTTCTGTGGTGTCCACTCTCTTCCTTCTCTGCAGGACCGCTAGGAGTGGGTACTTTTCTCTGATGTTCATCTTGAAGGATGCTGCAGGAGGTTGTCATCCTAGAGGAATACTACTCACTGTGCGGCTGGATATGACTCAGGTTTTTTAGCATTTGAAATGAGCAAGGGAAGCTGATTTCTATTCCTCACTCTGGCACTGACCCACTGTTTGACTCCTCAGCTCATTTTTCTGTGTTCCCAAACTATAAAAACAAAAGTTCCTACCCATTCTCTCTCTTAACAGTATCAGCTCTTGGTAGGTAGTAGTTACTGCAATCATATTCTCATTTTGAAATGTTGCTAATACGGAAAACATGGTATGAAACATATAGCATGGCATTATGGGTCAAATACAGCTTTAATTGAAATATTTTATTGTAATTTGCTTTGCTTGGCTTTTCTTCTACTTATAATAAGAAATTGAAACAATTCACCAGAATCAAAGAAATGAATACAGCATAATTTTAAATCCTGATTAGATTTTGTTTTATGGAGGGTGTGCATAAGGAAGGAAACACATAGTTCACACTAGCAGGTTAACACATTTGAGGCACTGTATACTAAATCAGTGAGGCCTCATTTACTTCTAGTCTTCATTCCACCATCCTCCCAAGGACCACGTAAGTGTAAAATCTGACTTTGCTGCAGTAACTTATTCTATTTGTTGCAAAGTCTTACAATAGAGTGTAAGTGTGATTCCGAATTTCCCATTACCAATACTGAAAGCGAAAAGTAATTATATACATTAAGAATGAAAATATCCTGTGCTTTGGAAGTGTTTCTTTTTGACTTATAGTTGTCTTCTCACGAGTAACTTTTACAACTGAAGGAGGAGCTTAAATTGATATTAAATATAGCTTTATGCATAGCAAGGGCAATATGTCAAAGCCATTTTAAAAATAAAGTAATATTGACAAAAGCCTATCAGCAGATTGAACCAGGGGTTGGGACATTCCAAGTGAACTCAAAGCATTAATAAGAGGCATTGCTGAACAGAAATTCATCTAAAGAAATGAGGATACAGACAAGAAATCTATGATGGTTTCCACACCATGGGGTTTTTTTATTTTTTCTGGTCAGCTGAACCAACTACTTGAATAGGTTACTTACTTTAACTCTTCACCATGTTGATAACATTAACTAACAAATATAATGAGATTTTGTTTTCAAAGCCATGCTTACAGGCTGATACTAGAATATTTTATTTTATAATAGCAATAGTTTTATAGTAAAGACTAGGATATTAGCATACAGCTACTTTAATTTACAGAGGAAACTTGGAAGGATGCTAGCACAACATTTGACAGGGCTTTTGGTACATTACTCTGCATCTGCAACACTGCTCTGACCAAGGAGAGGATACTGTGTGATTAAAATTAAAGCCTCAAAACACAGAACCCGTATGTGTTACCACAGGAACAAAATGCTAGCAAGTTGAGGGTGTTTCGTAAGAAGTCATAATTTTTGTTTACTGTATCTGTTAAATTATTTAGGAAACCTCTGCATAATTTATTTCTTTCAACAAGATATTTCCATGCCGTGATGTTATTATTTTTTGCAAAACAACCTGTATTCAAAGCTAAAATTTAAGCATGGGTAGCTTTAAATATGAGTGTGTGAATTTGGGGATTTTGTTTGTTTGGATTTTTAAAAGAAAAATTTTCAATATTTTTGAATAGGTAATTTTGCAGAAACCAATATTAAGCAGTAGCAATACTCTGAGCAGATAGCATTGCTTGTTTTTCAAAAGGGCTTTTTCATAACCTGAATGTTGTTATTGTAACTACTTACCATTTAAAATCAGATCTGGTAGCTCTCAAGGCTTCAGAGTCCTTTGTGATAGCAGAGAGCATACAAAATTTCCCTAAGTCCATTTCTGCATTTTTTTATAGGTGGCGTTAGTGTTCAGATATTAGACATAGGCATCAGTCCCAGAAACAAACTGATTACGAGTCCTGCCCTAGTCCTGAACTCAGGTGAATATAGTTTTTCTCCTTCCCTGATTACATCACAGAAAACCACACTATTACTTTAAAATAGAACATATTCCTTGTTACCTCCAGTTAAAAATGGTAGTATGTTCCTCATCATAAATCAGTTGACCCTTTACCACATAGCCAACAATTAGTGTTGGTTATAACTCACCACCAGTTTACCTAGAATGAAATGAAATTCTCATTAAACTGCAAGATGAAGGCAACTACCCAACTTTTGAGCGTCTGGGGTTTTTTTAACTGAGCAGATCTAATTTCAGATTTCTTTGAAGTTCAATCCTTAATGTTCTCTCCACAGGAGTAAACTGTCATCCCTCATAAAGACACTGTTCTCCTTCTTAACTCCTGTATTAAGTGACCTCTCCATCCCTATTACCTGCTACTGACCCAGTGATCAAAGTTTAAAACTGCATTCTACTTACTGAAGTGCAGCCCTTATGCCTGGTTCCCTTAACTATCACATACACAAATACTGCCTGAGCCAGTTCTGAGAGCTAATTCAGCTGAAACTGAATATAGCAAAACCTGTTTTAACTTCAGCCATGCAGAGTAGCATCAAAGCACACAGGAGCAGACTGGAAGGTAGGGCAGAACAACAGCATCCTGGATTTAGATCAGCTTAACCTGTAACAGGATTACATCCTAGAGTCAAAAGACACAAACTGGTAGGACTTAAAAGAGGATGACACTTACTATATGCAATTCTGGGAATGATTTTACCATGCCCCCTTTTCTTTTCTGCATGAAGGGGTCTCTCATATCTATGTCACTTTGCCAGGGCTTGGGAATTAGTGCTTTACTGAGAAACAAGTTGGTGCCAATCAGCTAAATCAGCGAGTCCTACCCAACTGAGGTGCAGAGCACCACTCCTGTGTCTTACTGTTAATGTGCAGACAAACAAAAGCCTGTGATTGTGGGTAGAGCCTGACCCTCCTGTCTCAATCCTTTAGTCAATATAGTGTCATCTTTTGATGTAATAACCTAGGCTCTCCATATCCTCCAGCTCTGCCTAGATAACCTCACTGACAGACATGCTCAGGAAACACCTCCCCAGTTCAAATTACTTTGACATAGTACCTGAGTGACAAGAGATCCTCTGAGCTGTTTGGAGCAATCAGGACAGGAGTATTTTTGGTTGTGGTTGGACTTGAAACTTTCTAGAGAACTTTGTCCAAAGAAGTCAAGTGAAGAAAGGTAGCTGAAATGTAAACGGGCCCAAGTTAGGCAGCAGCTGGGAGAGGGAGAGGCTGAAGATCACAGTTCTGAACAAGCTATGTGTATAGGTCCCAATTTAAACTCAGTTCTGATTTGAATCGGGCCTGAGCACTTTCACTGATATACCTTTGTTTGAGCCAGCAAGTATCAGAAGACATAGGATTCAACACAAGCTCACATAATTTCAACTCAGTCAGATTCATGTCTTTCTGACACATCAACAACTGCACAGACTAGGAAATAAGACCCATGGAGCACAGTAGATGTAATAAGAATTAAGTGTGTGCAGCTATAACCAAAGATCAATGAAGTTCCAAACACAGACCACAGCCCTTCAACAGAAAATACTTAAACCATTCAGCAATTTACTGTTAAACACATGCAGTTTAAAAGCTATACTTTCATTGTCAAATTACTTCAGATCTCCCATTTTCATTAGTTACTGATCTTTCCTCTTTACTTATAAAACTTGGACAAATGACGGTAGAATAAAATGGGTTCTCTTTAAAAAGAGCAAATTTGAATGCTGAATTTGCAATTGCCTTTTCTTAGGTTGCCACTAAAACTTTTTATCCTCCTAAACCTCAGCCTACCCTCTTCTGTGAGCAGAGCTAACGGAAGGAAAGGCAACTCACCTTCTCTGGCGATCTATTGCTCCAGTCAGCTACTGAAAATTCATTAATGCACAGGTTACAGAACATCCTTCTCCCACTCACAGGTACACTCAGCCCTCTCATTTATGAAATTAATTTAGTGAGGTTAAATGATACAGTATATTTGACTGCATTTTCTCACCACCAGCTCGAGCCCTGTCAGGCTTCCTAGGTAAGAAAAGGAACACTCTCCCTGCCTTGTTTTCATACACGCTACAAAAGGGATTGCATTACCCTCCCCCCCCAACCCCAATTACCAGGCTGTGGAAAGAACTCCAATTAAGTGGTTAGCCATAATAGCATGGCAGCCCTTTAGGAAACTGCTTATCTAAATAGAGATGTACAGAAGGCAGTTTTCTCTCTAATAGTGATGCATTTTCAATTTATGCAATACAAAGTGCATTGGTCTGCAGTGTCCCTGGCTACTGATGATTAATAGCCCATACACTGCAAGGGTCTACAAAGAAAAGTGCCAAGGGAAGCAGATGCAGCAGGTTTTATATTATCATGACTGCAACAAACTCATTCAGTGGTGTCAGCTCTGACTGCAGGATTCTGATTATGAAATATGATGCGTGTTGAATTTAATGGCTTTCTCTGCCCTTCTGGTGAGTTCACTGCTTTCCAATGTCATTTTGTGTTCTCATCTGAGTGGTAATAAAAGGAATATCATTGACTGTGCTAGCTCTGTAACCACTGTGTGTTTTACAATAAATTGTGTTTCAGGACCTTTCTACCCAGGAGAGTGTGCAGGGCCAGAAAGTAATATTCCCCAGTTTTCCAATATGAAGGCTTTCTGTGAGAGGATAGGAAATTACGCAGGACTGCCCTTCTCTTGAGGCGTTCCTTATGTGAGCAGGACATCTCTTTTTCAAGTGGTTATGCAGTAAAAAGGTCAGTTTGGATTGCAAATAAAAAAAAAAAAGATAAAACATCAAAATAAACAGCTACTGCTACAGAGCAGAAATTATGATACCTTGATGACAAGAGGATAGAAGTTGTTCAAAATAAAATTTAAATAAGAAACTTGAGCATATATGGCGTTACCCATGTAGGAATGTAAAGTCGGGGAGACTTCTAAAGAGGGGTTCTTTATCCAGCAAATTGTTATCTCATCCAACCTGTCAGTAAACTGTGGCCTGCACTACTGAGTTAAGATCTCGCCTTCCGGAGAGCTGGTTTGCTAGGTAGCTATAGGTGTTCTGGCAAATCCTTCTAATGCCTGCAAAGTCATTATATTG
The DNA here is from genome assembly GCF_000737465.1 of Haliaeetus leucocephalus. Classification (NCBI taxonomy): domain Eukaryota; kingdom Metazoa; phylum Chordata; class Aves; order Accipitriformes; family Accipitridae; genus Haliaeetus; species Haliaeetus leucocephalus. The sequence continues at coordinate 370,792 of NW_010972572.1, read as the reverse complement.
GTTTCTCAAACAAAATAAGCCTCGCTACGAAAGTATTGTGCCACTATCAGTGTTGAAGAGTGCACACGCAAGACTTCTTCACACTGCTAACCAACAGTGCCCCAAGCTAGGGTGGTTGTACCTCAGGAGGAACTATGCTGATCTGTGGAGAGAGAAAAGACAGAGACTCGAAGCCGAGACATTTTGCATTATCCAAAAAGATTTCAGTATTTTCATCCCCTTTGCTCACATGCATCTCCTGCCTGTGTTAGTAACTTCAGGGGCTCAGTTGCTCACACAGCTGGATCGATCAGGGGAAAGCAATGTAATAGATAAATAGAAAGAAACATTTTTTGAGATTCTGTGATAAATCAACCTGTCTGAACTTTCCCCTTGGCTTCTGCTGCAGGCTACAGCCAACTTGAAGCATTGCAGCCACAGCTAGGTTAGAGATTGTGTGAGCTAGAATGCAAGCCCCTTCATGTTAGACAGGGTGAGACACAAGCAGATTCTTCCTCTTCGACCCAGGAAAAGGCACAAATCAAAGTATTACTCACTTCTGCACTTCACAACTTCATGACTGGCCAAATCTAGAGAGCAGCAACGGAACAGCAGGAAGTGCTCCTCACACAGAGCAAAACCATATCCACAGAGGCAGGAAGTACCTGAAACAGAAATGGCATTTTTCTCTTTGTCTATGCACATTCCAAAGTTTACCTGTGCTGTTTTCTTAACTACAGCCCCCTCTGATGGAGTGTTGCTGCTTCTAGAAACCTAAGAAATATTTTTCCAAGCAGGAAGACAGAAGGTCATACATTTACATTTCAGTTCACTACAATCTGAATCCAGGGTTGGTGCTTTATTTTTTATGTGGTGAAACCATGCAAAGGTTGTTCCTAAGAATTAGGAGTTAAGGTGGAAGCTCACCTGATACTAAATCTGTACATTCATCTGTTTTTCAGAAGACAAAGACCACCACCAAACCAGGACACAGTCCCATTAACACCATGGATAGATGCATGTTTCATAACCAGTACTGCCCTAATTGAATTCTCTCTTCGACTGAGTAAGTTTGCGTTCAGCAGTTCAGTTGTATCCTGCACCACTTTATTTATAAGGTTTTCACAAAGAACCTAGGAATGAAACTTCTACTTTTAGGATAATCCACAACATTTTTAACCTTGTTTTCCTTTGTCTCTAGTTGAAATGCCACTGGTATTCTCAATCATATTTTATGTATGAACACTTAAAAAGCTTTGCCTAAAGGACAAATGAGAATTTTCTTTTGTCCTTTCAGTCTATACTTCATATATTTTCACATAAAAATGTATTGAAACAAGATTTAAAACTGTTATACATTTTATTGAGATCTACCTCCAGAGGGAGAAGAAAAGCACATTAACATTTAACATGGTGGCTTTGTCTTTTTCCCTTTCCTTCACTGTTTGCTGAAAAACTTGCAACAGTTGAAAGGTAGAAATGTCAGACAGAAATCTGTGATCTGCCTCAAAATTAAGTTATGTATTGCCATAATAAAACAGAGCATTTGTCCTCTCTGGGATTCTCAGTCTCAGTAAAGAATCATCAAAGGGGCTATGAATATTCCCAGATGAAGAGATCATAGAGAATGAGGGTCCTAAGATTATTATGATTAGCTTGACAATCCAAAGGCGGCGTTTTCTTCTACACTGCCTGACCTCATCTTTTGATTTATTCTGGTATGTGGGTACAAGAAGGTACATGTCTCAGTGCACATCTGTGCATACAACACAGCACAGTGCAGCAACGCATGAACCAGCCACTGCGAAGCTTGCTCTGGGGCCAGAACCGATAAGAGAGGCATCAGCTTCTGAATTCTGCCTGCCGTTAACTGAGAAACAAAAGCAAAATCTCATGTGAGATGCAGGCCATCTTACCTTCTGTTGTTTTCACGGTGCTGGTATCTGCTGTTTGCAAGCAGAGAAATTGCAGGCTTCATGGAACTGATACAGAAATAGCTAGCGCTGAAATATCAACCCTGAAAGAAACTGCATCCTTGAGTCTCCTCTGCGCAATAGCCCATGAAGCGCTGTTCTTAAATTTAGACATCTTCATGAACAGTTAGACTGATTCAGCACTGAGAGGGCCAGAGTATGCCAAATGCATCCACGATGTTCTTCCCAGGCCAGCAGAGACTCTGCACAGTGAAAATGAGCTCAGAAGGCCAAGGCATGAGAGTTTCAAGCAGGTAAAGAAAAGTTTAGCATGACTAAGATAAAAGTTTCTTTAGCAGCTGTGTTATGCTGAATAGATAGGGATGGAGGGAAGGAAGATGTGCTACTCCCTATGATGTCCAGTATCGGGTACATTTCTTATTCTGAATGTATTATGCTTGAAGTTGCAAATCTGGTCCTCAAGTTCAACAAAGCCTTTAAGCACCTGCCTTTATTGTACTGACTTCAGTGGGGCCTCAGAGCAGCATGTCTGCCTTTCTGACCATTCATCCCAACATAACCACAAGGCACGCTCCATGTTTACACCAATCCCTATAATTCTCTCTGTGGAAGCCCTGGTGTTCCTGCATAGTACATCCCTCAATTTGTAAACCCTTTGCTTCAGATGAATGCAAATAGCCAGGTTTCTTAACAAGCCCTGCATTTTGGGAGCTCCTGTACTTTCCCATTAGAAGCATGAAGCAAGGCTTGGTTTTACATAGAGTAGCTGATTGTCAACAAGTGCTCGTTAGTAAGATCCAAAGCCTCCACAGTCTTGCTGTTTAATTTACAAGAGGCTTGTGATTATGACAAACATGAGATGCTAGATCACTAGGGATGGTTTTGTTGGTTTGGGCTGGGCAGAATTTTATACCAGTTATGCCTATACAAGGGCATATGCCAAGAATTGTTATTTTGTTTTGGTTTGTTTTTTTTTTCCTTAAAGACCATACCTGGAGTGCCCTGATAGGGAAACAAGGAAATCCATCAACTTTCCTGCAATTCTTTAAAGCAAATCAACAAAAAACACAACAAAGTTTCTTCCCTTTTTCTTTGTTAACATTAGATTTTCTCCTAAAATTTTGGTATAATATTGTTTAGCAAAACACAGCTATGAAACCTGGCATGCTTTAAGAGCAGTTATGTAACTTGGTCTCTACTTATAGCATTCTGACATATTTAAATCTATCAATAGACTCCTTATAGATACCCAGAGAACACAGTGTCAATTTGATGGTGGGGCAAAGAAGCCCCATATTCAAGGAGGCCCCCAAGATCTTTCACTGTGTCCCTGGGAGAGCGGGGAACAGAGCAGGTGTTTCCTTCTTGTTCCACCTCCACCTAATCATGGCTATTTTAAAACAGTCGAGCACCTCCATGCTTCTAAACTCTAGCTAGCAGGGCAGGCCTCTTCAGCCATAAAAGAATAGATGTACAGGACAGGATTAATATTCTTGGAGGTTTTCCTTAGTATGCAGGAAGCCAGCACAAAGGCACTAATAACCTCTTCAAGCAGAGTACATTTTCTCATGGGGATAATAGCTCAAGGATAGAAACAGAGAGCTTTTATACTATAAAGGAACATTATCTTTCTTGTATGAAAACTAACCATTTTTGGCTCTTTAGTGCAGAACTAAGCTACCTTAATTTTACCTGTGCATTTGCACCTGTGTAAGGACAATTTTGAAATGTCAACAAAATATGTTTTAAGGAGTCTGTCTTATGCCTCCCTGTTTGCACTTAATTTGTTTCATCACATAGGGATAGGAATTAAAGGCCTTCGCTACAGTTTAGGCAGCTTGCCAATACCTATTTTATAGCAATAAAATATGTACAAATTAAGGAATCTCATGTGGAAAATTCATTCAACAGCCTCAAAAGCCAAATGAATGGTAATTACTTCAAACACAATGTGGTGGCAATCAGACAAGATTGGATCATGCTTTTAAATGTATGTCTAAATTTTTAAGAACCAAGATAATTATGAATTATGAAAATAAGTCAGACAATGCTACAGCAAAGACAGTGTTTATGGAATGAGAAAGAGATCTTTAAGGAACAGAAAAGACTTAATTCCAACACCTGCATAGGAATATTCAGAGACCAAATGTGAGGCTGGTATTTTATTTCCTTACTTGTAGCCATCATTTTATACTTTAGGATGGCTCATGGCCTTGAGGTATGGAGCAAGTGGAAGCATATAAAATAAAATACAAGTAAAAGGATTTATCCTGCTTACTAAAAGCAATGGAAGTTCTTTCTAGTTCACATTCACATATATTGCAATGTAAAGATAAATTTGCCATCTTGGTTCTCTGTGCGAGTTTTCTTCAATCTGGAAAACAAGCTTAATGCTCGTCCACTTATGCAGTGCCAACTGAATAAACAAAGTGGGTTCGCTTCTCATGGGAAAAGCTGAGCAGATTTAGATCAAGATATCCGTTCATTTTAAAAGACAACTGGCAAACACAATCATACCTTTGTTGGCTTTTTGAGAAGTCTCTAGGAAACCTTTCTATTCAGGAAAAAGCACAACAGAACAGGTCTGGATTATAATTATATCATTCCATTAGCAAGTAATGAAAATATAGGTGTAAACCAAAATATATACAAAATATCAAATTATTTTTTCCATTGAAAAAATTGCCAGGACAATTGGAGGTCTCTTGGCCAACCCCCTTGCTCAGAACAGAGACAACTTTGAACAGTTTGCTCATGGCCTTGTATTGTTGGATAGTATTGTCAATACACACAATGCTGGAGTACTGCATCCAGTGCTTATGTCTGCACCTAAAAAAGGCTGTTGACACACCAGAACGTGTGAAAAAGGCTACAAGAATTATGTGAAGTCTGGAAAACCTCCACCTTATGATGCATTACCAGATAGGTCTATACTGCACCACAGGTGAGTATTACATGACACCAAAGCTCGTAGGATCAATACAGCTGCTTTAGTGTGGCACTACTCGCAGACTAGTTTAGGGTTCTGGCAAATCTGCCTATGTGCGGTTAGCCAGCCACAAACCCTCCTGCCCCCCAAATTTGCTGCTCCCTAAAGAGAGATGGCAGAAGGTAACATGTGCCTGTGTTTCACCTGTTCCTTTGCAGTATGGCATCAGGGCTTAACTTCTTCAAAGTGGAAACTATATTGGATGAAGCACACATTTTCTTCTGCTGCCTGTCACGGGAGCACTGCCTCCTGTTAAGGAAGGGGTAACAAAGAAAGGAGAGCAACACTGACTGAATACAAGGCAAAACCCTCCCACTGCTGAGGACCTGCATCAGTCCTGCCTCAGGTGTCTGTACTGGCATTGCACTGAAGTGTGACATACCCTGAAGGAAGCTCAATCTACTTAACTTATCAAAAAGAGCATTAAGAAGTCACTTGATCAATGGCTAGAATATGCTATGTAGGGAGAGACCCTTATGGTAGAGTGTGTTTTAATCTGAGAGACAAAAAGTTTAACGTGATCCAATGCCTGGGAGCTGAAACTAGGCCCACTTTAATGGAAAATAAGGCATACACGTTTGGGATAATTAACCACCAGAACAGTGTACTTAACAGTAGAGTTGAAGTTCCATCTGTGAAATCTTTAGGACTAGATGTTTTGCTAAAAATATGCCAAACCACAACCAGCTGTGAGGGGCTAGAAAACCTCTTGGACAATGCAGAGTGTCAAACTGGTTGACAAAAATCATTTTGTAGGTGAGCATCAAATCAAACATAGTAAGTACTGGGGGAGAAGGGGTGGAAGAGGGAAGTTTTCTAAGGAAAGCTGGGCATCTGTCTCCCTTGGAAAACAAATTAGGCCCAAGACTTGGAAAATCTCTCCCTAAGCATCCAGCACACTGGATCCAACTGTGTATTCATTACATTCTGAAGGATTTGAGCTGTATTTTGTTGCAATCATGTAGGAACATTTACAGGTTAGCCTTACTTAGGTTTGCTTTGCCCAAAGACATGCTCAAGGACTGAAGAGAGAATCTGCTACACTAGAAGGCTGTGAAATTAAGAATGGCACAAAAAAGTGAATAAGGAGGAAAAAAGTCTATTTCATACTGCAAGAGCTCTGGGACACCAGTGAAATTTTCTGGCAGAACAACTCAAATTTTGGAACTCACTGCCACAAGATGCTGTGGGTGTAAAAAAAATACACTCAAAGGGGGATTGGACACACATCACGGAGAATAAATTGCTATAAAATGTAACAGTGCAGATACAGCTTCTGGCTCAGGAAAGCTGTACTCCTCTCCTTGCTGGGAGCTGTGGGGACATTTCTGGGGAAACCTCACTCAGTTCCAGCTCTCAGTCAGTGCTTGCGCACACATTTTCTGCAGTGTCAGCACTGCAGGTCAAGTCATTTCTAAGGTAACTCCAATCAAGTCAGTTCACTCCAGGGAGGGATTTGTCCCATGAAATCATCTCCACCTGCAAGAACTCTAAGCCAGCACTCAATTAATTTGTCCAACTGTTGTACACTGTAACTCAATTCTAGTGGATGCAACCTATAGTGCACAAGGTTGCAAATACAACTCAACCAGGAGAGCAGTAAAGTCTCTAGAAACCACCTGTTAAAGGGAAAAAAAATCCTCTTAAAAAAGGCAGAATATCAAGAGAGACCTATTCTCCCCCTCTCAAAGTTAGATGAGGTAGGAAAAGGTTTTTAACATTAGCCACCAGAGTGGGAATTCTGTATGTTCTGTTTATTCCTATTTTTACCAGAAATTGAAATGGACTCCGTACAAAGGTCAAATAAAGTGTGAGAACTATATCTTCCTGAGATGATCTGATTTCACCAAAAATCAGCAGGAGAAAAAAAAAAAGAATTTCAGATTACTCAAAGGTACTGAAAATGGATGCTTTCTTAAAAATTTACAAAATAAAAACAATTTATGACTTACTAGGTCAGCTGTCAAGCGTTACAGTTCCAGATTGCAAAGCAATTTCACATGTGCCCAGCATGCAGCCATAGACTCAACTGCCGGTAGAAGGCTGGGGTGTTAACACAATTCACACAAACAAGTACAATCGAACGGTTGAAGAGAATAAACTTCTCACTGTTATCTTCAGGATCTTTTTTTAAAAACACAGTTTTAAAGACGTTTAAATCATAGGTGTGATGCAACAATCAATGCTGATGGTTTAATTCTAATTCTTCATGTATTTCTGAACTGATGCTGAAATTTGCTCCATACGCTGACCTCCCCCTACACACTGTAGCACACAGGATCAGGCTCCAGAACACTGGTGGCAGAGGTGAAGTGTGGGGGCCTTGTGGCTGATGCAGTGGGTTAGGACTCAGCATGTGGCAGCCCTGCCAGGTGACCTGAAGCAGCTGCTTGGTGGTATTGCTGCCTTTGCATGATTAGCTTTAGGCTCTTTTGCATTGTGCATTTGTTGTGCAATGTCAGACCCACAGTGGGATTTGCACTGTGGGTGCCCTCCTGAACACTGGGAGAACACCATTTCCTAACATCTCTGTACAGTGCACCAACATCCAAAGCTGCTTTGAAAACCGTAGTGAAAAAATTACCTGTTAAGGTTATGAACTGCCTGGCTAGGGCAGAGAGTATCCTGTCTGTAACAGAAGACCGGCCCAGCTACTTCACAGGCAGCACTGCTGGTTGTTTTGTCATGCTACAAGTTAAGCAGGATAACACAACTGCTCAGTGTAACTTGAGAGTGAATCATTGTTTTCTGGGGAGTTATTATAATTATTTCCCAGGGAACTTTTGTTAACACCAGCAACAACATGGTGAGGTCTGACATCAATTAGAAAAAGATAACACTTCCAGCTCTCATTGATCCCCAAACCTCCCTATCTTCTGTTGCTGTAAAACAGCTGATGTTATCTTGGCTTGCTGTGTCACAAAACACAGTGCCCTCAGCACACTGCCCTGGGGCAGACGCAGCCTTGAGCTATCGGGGGGAAACTTAAAGAGGGTGAGCCACATCCCCGGCACCAGAGGGGAGAGGGGTAGATAAAGCTCCCTGCCTCTCCTTCCCACCCTCTCACCAACTCCCAAGGAAGCTGTCCACCAGCTACTGCTTCATATGCATATGTATGTACTGGTCTTTAATTAAAGCTATCTAAATGAGTCATATTTGAGAAGCCTCTCCCTGTGGGAAGGTCTAGTACTCCTGTCAGATTCACAGTGGACTACTGTGCCGGCTTAATGCACGAGTGAATATAACCACCATCCAGGCTGACAAGTGCAGATGGATTGCCACCAGCTGGGGTTAGAGGTAACAATGATTGACATCGGAACAATCTCCCAGTGACAAACCTGGCCTACTTAATGCACCTTGGTTTCTCTGATGAGTGAATTTGATCTTACAGGCAGTTCAGCAGGTGCAGTACCTAGGTGCCCAACTTGTGGGAATTTTATTTTTTTTAAGCTCACTGAAGTTTTTCATCTACAATCTTTTTATTTCAAATGCTCTTCCTCCTCTCTAGTCTATGCCATGCAATGAACACATCTCTTCCCTTTTTTTCTTGAAGTTATAAGTGAAAAACAAGCATTTAAAAATTATTTGAATACTTAAGGAAGGAATTAATTGTTGATCTTTTTAAATTATAATTGCCTCCCTTTAAACCTGTTAATAGAAGATCAATTAAGGTCAGGTGTGGGAACTACAACTTCCGCCCCACATTCCTGTCTTTGCTAGAGGCTGAAAAGTCAGCAAAGAGTAAAGATACCGGTTGTGAAACCAGAAAGAAATTACAGCTCTGACAGCTCACAAATTTCAAATCTAAAATGAAAAAATTAGAAAGCACAGTAGCAAAAGAAAAAATGACAGAAAGGTAGCAGTGAGGAAAAACTGGATATACTGAATGCATTCCTTTTTCATTTTAAGTTAAAGTAAAAAAATTTCCAAGAATATTTCACAGAGTATTTAAAAAGAGTGGGAAATTATGCTGGCTCAGCAATGAAAATGTGAGAAAATGATTACATGATGTTTTGCTGTTTCAAACTCACAACATATATTTTTTGTTTCTCACCTACCAGGTTTTTTCTGTGTCTTCATACCAGGGCTATACACAGCTTCTACCTGCATCCTGTATCTCCTATTGAAAAATAAAAATAGTACATTCCCCCATCCTTGAAATCCTAATCATTTGTAACAAGAAACTTAAACCAACCTTTTTTTGGAAAAAGTTCTAAACCTATCATATCCCTCCAATATTCAAGTTGCACCTTGAATTCTTTTGCAGAACTGGCAACAGCAAATTCAACACAGTGTCTCCTTGTTTAATGATTTCCATTACATACACAGTTATTGCTGAACCTTAGTTTCTGAAGCTGCCAAGTAAGTGTTCTGTAAAGTAACGAAAAGACAAACATAACATTCAAGACATTATCTGAAAATGACCACAAAATACCCCTTCAGAGATATTGGAAGTGGCAGATGATGCCTTGACTGTGGAGGGAAAAAAAACAAGGAGCTTGCAAGGGTAATTCTTGTTTCATTGCTAATACATGAAGATCCAATAAAAGTCCTGATTTTCTAGGGGGTTGTGCATATGTGTGTGTGGTTAATTTAAACAGCTCGGCATTTCACAAAATAGATACCAAAATTGATTCTGCCTACTTCAGGCTAAACATGTGAAAATGCTGACTGACAGAATCACCTAAGGGTAATAAATCTGCCAAGTGTTTTGTTAAACAGCTATTCAGTTTGAAATGTATCCCGGCATTCTAGAATAACAATGGGCTACTGTAATGTATGGTGCATTAATTATATAGTTGACAAGAAAATTACCCTTCAAGCCAAGATTACTAAAAACTTTACCAGTCTTTTTTTTTTACCCTCTCCTGTTAAATACAGTATTCAATGTAGCCCTCCCAGAGGTTTTTGCCCACCTCCTCCTGCAGAGTTAACCAGCATGGCAATAAAGTTCCAGGGAGATTTGCACTGATGTTTCACTGAGAACATTGGTTGCTTCCCCAAATTCTATTATAGCTGCTGAATGATGAATATCAACATAAAAATTGGCCTCAGCTTTCCTCACTATAAGTTTTTCTGATAAATATAATAAAGTGTTGCTTCAATTTGTGACTGTATTTACATCCTACAACAGGTACACTTGCAGGTCTCTGACAATCTGTCTGGAAAAAAAACCACATCAGCTTTCAAACACTCTCTCACATATTGGTGAAAGAGTAGGAAAACTCTAGTCTTGGAGGCAATGCAAAGATATTGTAAATTAGTATAAGAATACAAGAGAAATGTAAATACAGTGTTATGAATGCAACAAAATTTGTGTGTTTTCCAGGCAAATACTCCTCTCTGATCCCTCTGACAGTTCTTGAAACTTTTGCAGTTCAGGGCTATATCTGGATGCCCTCAGTAAAGTGGTGCAACAGTGCTTCTGCATATAGATACCTCACCTGTATACTGCTGCCACATGTACCTACATGCAAATAAGCCATTTTAGAAACTACGGTTTAAAACCGGTAAATTCTTCACTAATAGCATCCTGACTACAGGATGTAGAAACAGAATCAAAGTTCATAAGAGTGCTGTAAGTGTCATAGGAGGACTTTGTCCTGCAATAATATCTTCTAGTATGTACTTTTATTCAGAAATTTTGGGAGGTGAAAAATTCTGTGTATAAGACTTAAATTCTGCATCAAAGATGGCTAATTCTTAATTTTAATATAGTAACTTTCTAAATACAATTACCAGTTATGCATTTGCTTTTTTGAGTTAGAATCTCTCTCAATACACAGGACAATTCTCTAGTGAGTTTTCAGCATTCATGCACTGTTGCTGATACGGAAAAGCACTTCTAGTATTGCCAAGACTGAAGTGCTTACTAGCAAAGAAATGTTTCAAAATTGTACTGAAATATACTCTATAGAGTTGACAACGACGTGTTAGGACTAAAGAAAATATTACACGTGCTGTAAGTTAAATTAAAATTCAAAGATCTCTTATAAGCATAAAACTGAACACTCAATTTCCTATAATTTGAGGTACAAGCATGACTTCTAATCAAACACATCTGAAAAATGACACCACTAAGATTTGCCACCCTGAGGAAAAGTCTGTAAGGATATATGTTTTCAGCATAATGCCATGCTTCCTTTTAACTGGGTACAGAGAAATTCTTCGGTTTTAAAGCATAATTTATATAAGTTACATCTTTTATAGTCTGCTTTACTGTATGTTTTGTAAACTCACTATTAAAAGAAATGAACAGGCATCATGGATTAAAAGACCATTCCAGTTTCAACTGTTACAAACCCTACTTTACCAAATCACATTACCTTGTAATTTATTCGAATGTAGTATGTATTTCCCTTTAAAGCCAATTTCTATTCCTTAGGCATACATCTAAATGCCTTTCTGATTAACCTCTCTGATCAAAAGCCCACATAGCTCAAGCAAAATGTTTCCATTTACTTCAACAAGCTGTTTATTATTCTTCTCTTCAGAAGTTGTGATGAGCTTGGTACCACAACAGTGTTTTCTTTCAAGGAAAGCTGCAGGTGAAACAATGGTGTGGACTAGATGCTTAAAGAAAGCAAATCAAAATGATGTATTGTGCTCGCATGATGATCAAGAGGGGCTGAAGCACCAACGAAGAGAGGTTTCTGAATAGTAAGGTCAGTTGGTATTGACAGATGTATCCTTTCAGAATTGCTGTTAATAATCTATGTGGGCCCAAGTTACAACCTAGTTCTAAACATCTCTGACCTTGAAGTGAGCACAGCCTAGATGTTATAGCTCAAGTCCTATTTCTGTTTGTTCCAGCAGAAGTCAAGTCTGTCTGGTTTCACTCACAACTGGCAAATGGTTTAAGACTCTTGAGTATACCTGCAATTTACAGGAGTAAAAGTTACAAAATTTCCCAAATGAAAGTGTACTGAGCAGAGAACTGACATAGGATGAATTCTGGTTGATGGGAAGGAAGTTTAAGAAGAAGAGAGAATGCAAAATATGCATTATGGTAACAAAAACAGCACAGAGAGAAAGGAGGCTTTGTCAGGATGGATTAGTACCTGCCAACCACTGAAATACAAAACTTGAAGCCTCTCATTTCCAATGTTTCAAACCCTCTTCCTGTCCCCATCCTGTCTCCCCCCCACACCACCACTGTCAAAAGTGTATATACGCAGGCTGCGACAGAGTTTCCACAAGTTAGCCCCACTTCATCAGAGCTCTTGGGTAGAACTTGACATTGAAAAGTTCTAACACAAGGGCTTTGTGCTGGTTTAAATGTATTTCCATCACCCGTAGACTTCTTTCTCTCCAAAGATAGGAATTACACACTTTAGAAAGGGATCGTGTTTCTTTTAACCTCTGTAACATCACCTCAACATTTAGCAATGCATCAAGAGAATCAGCAGAGAATGAACCAAACAGGCCTAAAGTCTTCCTCACAATTTTCAGCTTACCAATTCTTGCTTTATTGCCATCATCTTGATGACTGAGTATCTTCCACAGATATCAGAGGCAGTCATATCACCTAGCTACATTCCCAAACTTGTCAAATTTCATCTGAAAATTAGGTACATTGTTTTTACTGTTGCTCCACTATGATTATCTGACTTGTTAGACAAGAACCAGAGCACTTGTTTCACAACTCCATCAGATCTACAGCTTTGAGGATTCAGTCCTGACCACAGATTTCAAGCAGCAGACAATGCCCAACACTGAAGCTGTTCAAGTTTTCAATTTACATGCACAGTCAAAACTGCATAGCTTAACGATGTCTAGCTATGGCTGCCCAACATTGCTTTTGTGCTTTCTAACTTTAGATTAAAGAGTCATTATTATCACAGATCTCTTCCTCAAGTAATCTTTTATTCTTCTTTTCCAACAAGATAAAGAGATTAAGAGTCTAAGTCTTTCTTTAGATGGCATGACTTTCAAATCTTTCCTGTAAGCCTTTCCCAAATCCTTTCCAATTTGCCAACATCCTTTTTGAAGTTCATGCATCAAAATTGGACACACATTTCTAATAGTCAAATAAGAGTACTCTGAAGCTAATTAGTGCAGTTCTATTTAGCGGTTTTCCATTTTACAGCTATGCTTTCACCACTCATTGCCTTTGGGCTGCATACACTCTGTTTGTGTATGCTTCATTTGAACTGGGCTTTCTTTGGTGGGAAGGAAAAAAATGTAAATGCTTGCTTTCTTTCAAACACAGTTTAATTTGTGCTTCTAGTAGATCCTACACAATTCCATTACATATGCTTCCAAAATGAGGTGTACTTAAGATTTTCATACTGGGGGGCAAGGGAGACATAGGAAGATGCCAACATTAAAAAAAATTTTTTTTAAATTGCCTACCTTGAGAAAAGAAATTAATGCCACATGGCCTATTACAACTCAGACCCCTGATGGCATAGGTTTGCAACTGGCAAAGGTCTCCAGGAGCTCCATGCTCAGGAGCAGAGGGTGCTGCATATGTTGAAGAGGAATCTTGGCTGTGGTGACTTTGAAGACATCAGGTTACAAAATGGAAAATCCTTTCCCAACAGGCAGTACTATTCCAGTTGGCCATTACATTGCACAACTTCAAGGGATTACTGGCAACTTTTGTAGGCAACTGTGCAGCTATAAAACATCTGGCCATATTTCACGGGGTGATCACATACTTCCTAGGCCCCACTTCATAGTTCTGTAGCAGCAGCACTGGTTACCGACAAATACTGCTGAGTCTCCAGAGCCCACGAGACACTGTCCCAAATCAGAAATGCCACAGCAATCAAATCACAAGAGACATTTGTGCCAGGAATCACATAATTCATATTTTTCCCCACAAAGTACATTTTCTAGATGCCTTTCACGAGAATGCCCTCTGCACCGTCACTGCCAGAAACAACCAGACTCACTGTGACTAAACACAGCACAGGCCAGTCTCACAGGCTGTATTTTCCTGAGCTTGAAATGCTTTAATTGCATTAAATACTTAACTCCACTCACTATGATGTAAAAAAGGCTGCCAAAAATGCAAAGCTTGCAGAAGGAGAGAAAGCACAAGAGGAGGTTAAAACCAAGCAATAACTTTAAAGAGATGTAGCAATCGGTGACAGCAGGAGGTCCCAGGTACCCATGTGGCAAGCATTAAAATCTCCCTTCTCCCCTGACTTAGACGTAGTAATTTTCATACTCTCCCCACCAAAGACAGTAAAACAGCATTAAAAGAAAAGAAAAAAAATCAACAACTTTCCTACATTTACATGAGTGCAACAGTGAAAAACAATGAAAGCAGCTTGGCATTTTTATAAGACAGTTCAAATAAAAATTAATGGCACATGTAATAATAATTCCAAGCGTATTTTGTTTCCATTTATATCCAACTAAGAGACAATTTTTGGTGCATTTGGTTTTATAGCTCTGTGTATATGCAGCAAAGTAAAAATTCTGCACATGGGAAAATAAATAAGTGGCTATATGACTGGTTGACAGCAAGATTTGTAGAGCTAATTAGTTCAATGAATAGGAAAGGCACTCAAAACTAACAGCTCATCAAATAGTTCTTCATACAAGAGATATCTGTCACCCTGCCTATGCTGAATAAATATTTTTACTGTCTTCCAGAGATCAATGCCAGCAGAAGCAAATAAAAACAGAACAAAACAAAACAACAATAAAAAACCCCCCCACACACACCCAAAACCCCAGCCCAAAAACCTGTGCGGTGACCCAGGCTGACCTCACCAACTGCAGCTCCGTGGGATAACCGGTTGCTGGAAATACCAAGCCAGGAACTACCTTCTGCCCTAGCCAAAACCAGCTTCCTGTGATCTAAGACTGATGAGGGTCAGAGCCAAAGCTATTGATGCACCTTAAATTCTGTAGTAAACATAAATACCGTTCTCAGTTTTAGTCTGGGGCCAAAGGCCATCATTTTGGCTAGTCATACTGTGTCCAGTGTGGATTATGCCACACTGTGTTATTGCAGCCCTGAATGAAACAGTAGGTAGGACATGGAAGAATTAGCTCAGCCCCTCTGCTCTTGGTCTGTCCTGACGGACTCCCATCATGGCATAGCCCACTGGGTTTGCTGTAACTACAGATGTCTCCATGGGAGGCCGTGGATGCATTTCAGCAGAAGGTATGCATTAAACTGCAAAGCAGCTACCTTTCAACTTGCTTATCCATGCACATGCAGCTGTGACTGCAGGGCAAAGTACAATTCGATGCAATTCGACCCCCTCTCCCAGGCGGCCAGCATTACTGACAGCCCTGGAGGACTGTGTAGAGCCGAACAGAGCGAGCACTCAACACCAGGAACCTAGGGACACTTGCAGAGTCTCCCAGGCACCCATGTGCAAGTCCTGTTTCAAGACTCAGGATCCTGGAGCAAAGTCTAGCCCCTTAACAGAGGACGTGGACCTACGATGAATTAGGCCGTGTTTTTCAGTGCTGCTCCTACCACTACTGTTAGAGAGGTGAGAAGAGGTGGTTCTTTAAAGGGGTTGGAAAAACTTCTCCTTTGCCTCTACATTAAAAATCTGCACTCCCACAGTCTAAGCAGCTGCCACGGCACTAAAACTGCAAATACCAATGCAAAAAAACATTGAAATTGGTTCAGGGTTCACAGAACCTTCTGTCCTGTTCCAGCAATAGGGGGCCCGGCAGCTGGAAGGTTGCCCTCAGTACACTATCCCCATTCAGATCTCAGTGCTCGTTTCCTGTATGCAAAGCTAGGCCCAATTCATATACCTCAGTCTATTTCAGATCCCAGTGGAGGGGAAAAAGACAGTATTTATTTATCTGTTTGCAAATTTTCTCATGCAGCAACACATAAATTGACCCCAGCACTTCAATGCCGTTGAAGAGCCAGGAGGCTACAGCTCAAATCTCCACAAGCCAGCTGCCGGGCAGTCTGCAAATCAGAGATTTTCAAATGTCCATAAAACACGTCCTGTTATACAGCGTAAGAACTGCATGTAGTCCTGTTGTGCATTAAGTCCTTTCCTGCGTGGTTCTCTGTTATTGATGTATTGTATTCAAAATTATCACTAATGAGGAAAACAGAACTCATGACCTAGTAGAGATGGCAACACCTTGTGTAGACATTTGAGGTCAACTAATTTCCTTGAGAGTTAACTACAGAAGTGTTGCTTCACCAAACAGAAACAGGTTTAAGCAAGTGCTTTTGTGTCAGGGGGACCCAGTGGGCCAATGTACTGCAGATTAAGGAAACAATCACATTTTGAAGTAATAACAGTTTAAATGATAAAAATCAACAGTGTTCTAGGAAGGATACTGATAACTCTGTATTTCACCTGGGTTTTTAAAACCCATATCTATCAACCTTATTCAATCCCCTTCTCTACAAAATTAGATTATCAGGGATATTTTTATTCACTCAGGAGAACTTGTATGAAATACATAATTATGAGAGATAAACCAGGTTACAAGAAATTGTTCTGGGCAGAACAGTTAGCTACAGTTAGCAAAATAAAAAGAAAGTACTCATCTGTCCATATGTCATACTTCTTGATGCAGAAGAGAAAATAACATACTAAGTTAATAACAAATACCAAAGTAAAGAGGAAAAATAAAGCAGCAATGAGCATGCATGGAAGGCAGCTTACTGAAGCCAAAAGCAAGGACCCTACATCTGTCCTCCTTCTACCAGCAAGTGCTGAGCAGGACAAGGATAAAATTTAGAAGCAGCTGACGGGAGGGAATCACTCACACAAGCACAAAGAGACAAAGAAACTCTCTCGAAAGAACCCTGAGAGCTACTTTACATCTGGTCATAAATGAGCCTGCCCCATCTCTAGCAGCTCCTGCCAACTAGTATCAGCAGAACTGTCCCTGTTACAGAGAAATGTAGTAATGTTAAATAGTCCAAAGCAATTCATGGCTTATACAGTTTTATTATTGACATTCAAGTAAACCATCAGTTCCTCTGGCGAGCTGTATTTCTAATTGATTTGGAATTGTGATATACCTATTATTCAATCAACTCAGTTTTGCAAACTAAATTGATATCTGAAACCATTCCAAGAGATATCATGAGACTGTAGAAGCTATGTATTTAAAAGAAGAGAAAAAGTAAACCATCTGTTTGCTTTTGTATAGTAATATAAAACATATCCTTGCCATCTCTTGATTTTGCCACTGTACTCCTTTGAAGAACTACATAGAAGAAAAATGCTTAGGCTATAGCTGGCTTTCATCTTACTCCCCAAACCTTAGTTCTCTTTTACAGCAAATCATTACAATTCTGCTCATCTTTTTATGCCTATAATCCAGTTTCAAGCACACTCTTGGATATAAAGGCCATTTGGGACAAACATAAATTGATGAAACATTGGCCTTGTCTTCTAAGCATTTCAAAATGATGACATACATTTCAGTATTCAAATTCTTCTAAAACCGAGACGCAGTAGTGAATGAAAGCAGCATTGAGTAAACTCACATCTGAACATTCATTTGTGATTTAACTTTTTACCACTTTGTCAAATCTTCCCAAGCTTCCTTAACAGCAAAGCAGTACAACAGGTGCATTTCCACCAAGATATTGAACCTGACTCTTGAAAACATAGTACAAAAAAGGTTAATCGTAGTTTCTATTTTACTCGCCTAGTGCTGACACTGCCCCCACTGAGTTCAATATTTCCCCTCAGGTTGACCAAGACAGGCGGCCAGCGTGAAGAAAGTCCACATTCACAACTAATATCATTCATGACAAATTGTTTCTACTCTGCTCATGCTCTCATATTGAATTCTTATAGTGTGTGAAAAGGTAGGCCATGGCCAGTGCTGCAACTGTAATTAAGGTTCACTGAGTTGCTATTTCCATTATCAAGCCCAATTTACAAGGTTTAATAAGTCAGCAGTTCCAATTGCACAAGGCTGAAATTTGACATTCAAGTTATCAGCAGAGACACAGTTTGTGCTTATCTGTTTACCAAAAGCACAATTTAAATCCACTCAGCTGTTGCTGAATCAGAGATCTAAAAAGCATGGCCTGCATCTTCCTCTTCATCTGTTTAGGACTTGCATGCTCTGAACATCAAATTTTTCTCTGGGGAAAGCAAGCGCAGGCGTGTTTCAGTGAAGGCATTAGAAATGCCTCCTGTCCAACAAACTTAGAGCTTATTCCCATTGCTCCCTGTTTATTCATGCAGTCTCCAGGGAACAGAATGAGTTGTTTACTTAGTTTTGACACAAGCAAGCCAAAATCAAGCAACCTGCTAATTCAGGGTGCACAGCCTTCATGACCTGATTGTACCAAGAGTTTAAAACAAGCAAGACCTATAAGACACATTGTACAACTTTGCAAGGAGAGCTCACGGGGTAAGCTGGGAGAGAAGGTCCCTGTGTGTGTCTTACTGCCACACGGGTTGTGCCTGAGCCAGGCTCAAGGCTGGGTCCCAGAGCAAGAGGCAGTGCCAGCGTCAGCAGCCTCTGTTGACTCCTTTCCTCTCACACCAAGGGAATTTAGCTCGCTTGTCGATCCAGCATCTGCTCAGCCCTGCTGCCCATCACACAGCATAGCCCTGGCATGAGAGAGGCATACGGAGCTGTGCCAAAGACAGATGCCCACGTTGGAAACCCCTGAGTTGGTACAACCTGATGGAACAAGCCCCAGATAGGTGGGAAAACTGGGTACTGCTCTCCCCAAAATTAATAATCCCCCTGCAAACTCTGTAATCTCCTCTGTGGTGCAAAGACAAAGTTTGCACATAGTCTTCCAGGGGACAGCATACTTATGATGAACACAGCCAGCCTTCTATTGCTTTTCCCCTTAATCACTGAGTTAGGAGACAATTACATTATGAATAAGAAAAGGTGTAACTTGTAAGTTTGGCCAGTTATACACATAAAATCAGGTTAAAATGCTAAAAGTAATACATATATGTGCAAAAATAGACAAGACATCTGCAAAATGGTAGATGATACTTGGTATCCCAAGTATCAATCTCTTCTGGACACAAAATAGGCCAGAATCCCACAGCAGTAAGGTTATCACACATGTAAGAGTCAAACTATAAATGACACGCTAGCAGTTTGATTTACCATACCGTCCAGATCCAACTTGGTTTTAGCTTCACAGTCTGTTCTTAGTACAGAAAGGGAATTACTTTCATCCTGTATAAAAACCAGCAGAAGTAACTGAAACACTGGGGGAAGTATCTCCTAATTTTTTTCACCAAAACTATTCATATAGAATATAGAGGAAAAATAAAGGAAAGCCCAATGTGCTTTTTGCATCATAAAGCAACACTGAATTCAACCTTAGTTTCTACGAGCTGGAATTTTCAAAGCTGTGTATGTAGGTCAGGTATGCAAGCCCCACAGAAATGCAACAACTTCACTAGGTTATTTCTGAAACACCTGCCCTGAAAGAATACAGATATGGACAAATTCTTAGATAAAGTCAACACAGGCCTTTCCACTTGGGATGGAACACCAGCTGAGAGCTGACAGCTTTCATCTTTTCAGGTGTCAAGAGTTTTGGCCTCTCCAAAAAGGTGAAGTACAGAATCCTCCTGCACAAAAGAGAAAATGAATTCGTTTCTCAGTCACGGTAATGAAACCTCTAGCCCTGAAAAGGCTTCTTTCTCTGCTAGTCCAAACATTCAATGACTCCGTCTTGTCTCAATGGTGTCTTGGTGGCAGAAAAGGTAGGCACTCACAATATGGACCATGTCTAGCCCCAGAAGTAAGTTGGTATGAGATATCTTGATAAAACATCCAGGGGTTGCTTTACACCATTTCACGCACATTGCTTTATAGGAAAAGGGCAGCACAAGAGCCTAGCAGTGTAACTGTAACAGAACCTTTCTGCACTGGAACAGCTGGTTATGAATCCGGAGTAAAGCTAAGCTGGTGTAAATGAGTAATGTGTGTAAAAAGCAGCAGCATGGCTTGTACACAAGTGAAATGGAGGCAAATCTGATGTACACATTTAAGAGCTATGAGCAAGGCAATTGCAGCAATTACTCTGCATTCTTTTGTCAGAAAGTCACCATAAAAATCATACAATGCCATACGCCAACAGAGAGAGATGTTGCTTAGATTCTGTTTCATGTGTGATAGTGGAAGAAAGAAAAAAACTCATCAAAATACTGCACTCTGTATCTTTCTATAGCTTACTTACAGAAGCAGAATTTACTATTTCAGAGTAAGTTCCTTTGTCTAATACCATTCTGGTCTTAAGATTATTTTAGTCTGGAGTAATTTCCCTGAACTGTTGCAGCCCAAAGTATCCACAAGGGATTGAGGAAAGACTTCGGCAATATGAAAAAGAGTGAGAATTAATTAGTGAAACATTTCAGGAAGAAAAAAGTCCAGCCTTGGTAATAACAATCTGTCTTGGTTTCAGCTGGGATAGAGTTAACTGTCTTCCTAGTAGCTGGTAGAGTGCTATGTTTTTGAGTTAGGTATGAGAAGAATGTTGATAACACTGATGTTTTCAGTTGTTGCTAAGTAATGTTTACTCTAAAGTCAAGGATTTTTCCGCTTCTGATGCCCAGCCAGCGAGAAACCTGGAGGGGCACAAGAAGCTGGTACAGGACACAGCCAGGACAGCTGACCCGAAGTGGCCAACGGGGTATTCCATACCATGTGATGTCACATCTAGTATAGGAACGGGGGGGAGTGAGGGCAGGGGGATTGCTGCTCAGGGACTAGCTGGGTGTCGATCGGCAGGTGGTGAGCAATTGCACTGCGCATCATTTGTATATTCCCATCCTTTTATTATTAATGTTGTCATTTTATTAGTGTTATCATTATCATTAGTTTCTTCTTTTCTGTTCTATTAAACCGTTCTTATCTCAACCCACAAGTTTTACTTCTTTTCCTGATTTTCTCCCCCATCCCACTGCGGGGGGCGGGGGGGGGAGGGAGTGAGCGGCTGCATGGTGCTTAGTTGCTGGCTGGGGTTAAACCATGACACAATATAAAAACAACAATAATATTGCTACTATAAGCAACATATACATCTATCATCTACTTATAATGTGACTTTCAATCTTCAATTTTTCTTCCATACTAGTGAGAATTCAGAGCATCTTCTCTCAAGCCAATCTAATTGTAGCAGTAAAAAAGAGAATGAAATACTCAAATTCACAGATTTGGTTCTCCTTCCTGCGTTATGACACCTTCTTTTGTTTTAGTTATGATTGTGAAAGCTAACAATGATGAAGCACATCAGAATTGAGAAGATGAGCACATATAACTTGCTAAACTATATTCAATGTGTTATGTAATGTTCAATATTGATTTTGATTCAGCTAGACTTCTATTAGTTATCTATTCTAGCCAGCTGCCAAATATACCTGCTCAGTAATGTGTCCAAATTCATTAACAGTTTTGTTCTAATAATATTTCATTTTAAACTTTAATTTTATCCACACATTAGCTTCATATTACTTATGCAAATAAAAGCTTTATGGCTATATTAGCAATAATTCATTATCATTCCCTACTGGCTTAGTGAAGGAATTTGTAACTTTGGAGTACATCCAGAGCTTTTAATTGAAGATACTAAGGGAAGCCTACATTTAGTTAGAATCATTTGCACATACAAATTAAACACGATTAGCATAAGTCTCTCAAACTCTTTCCAGGCTCAAATATAGATTGTCTAGGATAGGACTTTTCCTTGAGTCCTGTCTGAAGGATAACATATTAAGGTGGAATCCAATGAGCATCCTGGGGGATGGAGGCTATGACTGTTGCAGCTGGGATCTGAGACAAGAAGGTGACCTGTTTCTTGAAAGTTACTTCCCACACTGCTCCATCTTCACTGTTATGGCAGAGGTAACACTTGTCCCTTCCTCAGCCACCTACCCTATATTGTCTCTGAACAGAAGGAGAGAGAAAAGCAGTGGCTCTGCCCAGTGTGATTTCCCTTCCAGGGACTCAGACCAGGTGGTAAGTGGTAGCAGGGAGGGAAGGAAGTATCAAGATTGCATGGTCACGTTGCAAAACCAGATATGTTTTAGTTGCTGGGACAGAGGGAGTACGTTTTGGTGCAACTATACTCTTTTCTGTTGCTTTACATCTTCACAACTAGCCCCAGGTAGGGAACTTATAACGAATAAATATATAGAACACTGCAAATATACAGAATTGATAATAGTTAACTACCTGTTAGGTATCACCACAGAAGTCCTACAGGGCTGGGTCTTCTAAGTTCCAGTGTTTCTATCTCCACTTCAAAGGTGGACGACTGGACCCTAAATTATCTCAAAAACTTATTAAGAAAATTGTATTGACGACACTCCTTTCTTTGTGCTCTAAATGAGCTCTTGTTGGATTAGGAACTGACTCATGTTTACTTTATTATGTCCCAAGTCACATAAGGACTGTGGGTATCTTCCCCATCTCCTACAGAATGTTTTAATTAGCCAATTATATTAGTAAAAAGCAATCTAATTTCTAGGCCAAACAATAGCATGGCACAGATATTAAAATCAAATTAGCAAGACATACCAGTATTTTCCTTTAGCATGCAAAAACGACCTCCTGCACAGATAATTAGCATTATGTCTGTGTGGTGATCTGTAGCAGTGAAAAACCACAAACGGTGAGTAATGAACACGATAACAGGTATAAGAATTTCCCTCGACCGTCTCTCTCCAGCTTTTGCCCTTTTTAGTTTATTAGTAATCATGGTGTGTCCTTTAAATATATGCTTTAGAAAGCAAACAGTAGTATTTGCAAACAAGTAGCAATGCTGCTTCCAGGAGACAAGGGCTACATGTGAATCCAGGAGATTCAGTTCTCTGCTCACCGCAGACTTCCCGCGCAACACCGGTGAGGCAACACAATTTCTCTGCACCTCTGTTGCACAAGAACAAACATTTTCCCACCTCTTTGCTCCCTCCATTTCAAGTGATTGTTGGGAGATGGAAGATGCCTCACCATGTACTTGTGTATAAGTTGGAGCACTTGCAGCTTAGTACGGTGAGGCACAACTGTAATGAGTTTTCTCCAAAAAGAAACTCCAGCAACATAACCTTTAACTCTAGTGGGAGAAATGCAGCTTTCCTCATAAAATACACATATTAAAAAAAAGAAGGGGGAGAGAGGGAATAGATCTTATAGCCTTAACTCCATATGCACTTTTTCTTTACTCACAACTACAAGTTTAAGCTGAAGCAGAGAACTAAAATGTTTGATCCAGGATGATGGGTGCTTTTGATTGCCAACTAGTGAAAGTTGACAGGAACCTTTTAAATTGTGCCTAGAATCCACCTTCTGAGTGGGAAACAGACTGAAAACATGTTTATTTAGGAATTAAAAACATTCATACAACAACTAGCTGCTTTTTTTAAATGTATGTTTCCACCTTCCCCCCAAAAGAGAACAGAAGCCTCTTCTTCACTGCCTTACACCAGCAATCTCCGCAGCAGTCATGCTCCCTGACAGCAGCTGTGCAGCAAACTGAGTCCCTCTGAAAAGCAACGTGGATTTATCTGAATAAGACATTTATCCTTCAAAGGCCAGGGCAGCAGAGTGCCTGCCTTGGAAAAGCCAACAGATCAATTCTGCTTAACCCCTGAACTCTGAATCCTTATTACAACCTTTCGCAGGTTCCGAGGTGTAAAACCACTCCTAAACAAAACAATAACAAAGTCTGCCATACAGTAAAAGGATGAAGTGGAAGAAATATGTTAACGTAACAGCTGTAAGGGGCTATTGCCTGACCTTCTGAGTTGCAGAGCCCCTGTTTCTGCAGCGCACCATGTGCTACATTAGCTTCAGCCCCAAAGTAAGGTCTCACTCAGACTGGGAGTAATTGCTCCCCTAACAGCATGTGACAGCCCAGAAATGCCCAGGATCGGTACTGACACATTTCTACTCTGGTCTAATGTATAAAGTGAATAATTTCCCTACATAAAATGGTAGCTCTTAAAGGTGCAGTACATCCACATATCTGAACCCAAATTTAATCTGTTATAAATCAGTGTAAGAGAGGGATTATAGGACTGCAGGGGTAATTTCTGCTTCCCTGGCTGTTGGTGTATCGTGTTTCCGGATGTATTTACTGTACTGCTGAACAGAAATTTGGAGAGGATTTACAATCAAGAAGAAAGGCAAACAAAATACAAAGTATTTCGGTGCTGTTCTGATATAACTGCTGTCAACATTGCTAGTAACTCTTCTGAAGTTAATAGAATTGTATGTATTTTATTTTGTCTGAAGGAGCATAAGGTCCTTCTACAATTTTTCCATCCCGAATTCTTTCTCCTTATCTCACACACGGTGTGCTGCTTACCTGCTGCCCCAAAAGAAACAGTAGGATTATGCACTGGATTAAACCACATGTTCCATCAGCTAAACAAATAGGTCAATTACAACTCAATTCTCTACATGCTTTCTGACAAAAATGAATACAGAAGTATCCACATATTTTTCGAATCACCGATATTCAAACCTATGACCCCAGGGCTTGCTACACTTGCTCCTGCTAAACAGTTAGCATCAATTATTTTCCTAATTGGCTGTGTCCAAAGAGGGACTACAATAGCCTCTTATGAAGACCATGGCATTTTTTGTAGCTATTGGAAAGCACTATGGTATGTCATTTCTTTTGCCATTTGCTAGCTACTGTAAATAAAATATTCTGAAATTACAGTTGAGTAATTCTGCAGAATTTCATGCAAGGGGCCTGCTTGTCACCTTCCCTTCAACTGTGTGACATTATTTCTACAATCGCTCACCCAGAATCCTCCTCCATTCCACAAAGTAACCCTGCATTTTGCTACATTTTTATTCTTGTCATCTTTGCCCCTCCTTCAAGTCAAACCAGAGTCACAGATATCAAGACTGGGCTTTATAATCACCTAAACTAATGCTTACACACAGGAAGTGCTGGCAGAAGCACATGGGGGACGTAATGACTCCTGATTGTGTTAGCGTCCTGCTTCTGATGTAATGGAATAGCTTTCGGTAGCATTACAGATGGGTATTTCCAACATTTTGATACATGCAGAATTCCCAGCCCAGCAGCTGGAAAGCCTTCACTCGGCAATCCTCACACATCCCCATGCAAGGGCTTTGGCCACCAGTGTAACTTCATGGCAAACACCTGCAGCACCTACAGCCCTCTGACAGACGGGTTAGCTCAGGTGACAGCACACTGTTACTGAGTTTAGCCACCGCCTTCACCACGACTGACAACAGAAGGACCACGGGCAGCAGTGCTGAGCTCTGGGGAAGAGCCACCGTCCTTAAGGTGGGGACTCCAGGGATGATGTGAGCACCACACTTGTGCTGCACTGGGCAGCGTGTCTGCAGCAAACGGGAATGTCCCCGTCACCTTGGGCTAACGAGCCTGGCTGACTGTCACAGTGAAGGCTCTAACATGGGTTGCAAAAGTATGTCCATAGCACTGGGAAATTACTTGGGTACTTGCAGCTCATGTTTGTCTTCAGCAATCACACTTCTCACTGCAGTGTGACCAGGCTTGACAGTGGTGAGGAAGTAAGAAAAAATTAGTTGGGTAATCTTGGGCTTCTGCACCACAGTGTGGAACCGGGATGGGAATATAGAAACAAACAGCGTACTGAGAACACACCGTGCAGGAACCAGTTGTGAATGCTCCATAATCTAAGTATCATGACTTTGGAATAAACTTCCCTCCCCTAGTGTTTAGCTACAAAGTGTTTGAGTAAAGAATGCTAAATTACATGCAAGTCACATTAAGAACAATCAGTCTCATGTAATAGGGAATCTAATAGTTCATAAATGAGATGCAAATTCATTTTTACGGGTGCACTATAATAAGTCAATTATTTCAGAGCTCTTCAATTATGTAGTTTCAAAAAACTGAATTGCTTTAATTTATTTTTTTTTTAAGAAGCTTTAGGTTTTTCCATAGCTTACAAGGAAAGAAAACATATCTGCCTTGCAAACAACATTAAAAAAACCCCAACCAACCCCACAAAACATTATGCCAAGTTGCAAGCAGGAGCAATACAAACATAAAAGAATAAGCCAGCTGGCAAACCACAAACATAGCAGACATGCAGACTACGGACCTCTGTGTTCCCACCAATTACAGACATTCAGGAGCCCATCCTACTGCACGCTGGGATGAGTACCACAATGTGCTAGATTAGCATCAGGGAATCTCAAGAGCAGCACTGATTTACCATGCCTGCAGACAGTAATGTCATTGCAACTCCATGGTGATGGCAATATCTTACCACGGTCAAAATGGCCCTTTGTGACTTTTGGCACTCAAATCCCCGAAAGATATGTTTCTCCTTTGGAAAAAGAATCAACGCTGAATTGTTCTTCCTGACCCCCTCTGCACTGTTGTTCTTCCAAGAAACCGGGGACAGGAGAATGTAAGTGTTGGTTTGGTTAAAAAAAAAAGACTAATTGAAAAGATTATGTAAAGGCAGAACCATTCTCATTTGTGCACTGTGTGCAAAAAAAATGAAATAGTGCAAGAACCTAGCCAGATGCTCTCTGACCTGTATGGTAACACAAAATGCAACTTGCACCAATTCAGCCCTAAGTTTGACTTAATGTTTTTTTTCAAAGTCAAGTCCCATTTGGAGAAATTTTGCAAGATGAAGGCAAACCCACTGCCTTCCAATGGGTGACACAATTTCACTGAAATCTTTGTTTCTGCAATTTTATTGCTGATGATTGCTTACAGGGAAACAAAAGCAAAACCAGTTCTGAACCACAAATCACACGAAGGAGCAAACCTCTCTTTACAGTTTCATGCCTTTTTAAGGCTTTTGCTGGACTGATTGCTATATTCAGTGTTGTTCTCCAGGGCACCTCACTACTGAACCTTGGCAGCTGGTGAGACATGGCCTGCTTTTGGTCTGTGATTTTCAACTGCGACAAATAGTTAAAATACTATATGGGCAATTCCTATCTCTTATACAACCCTTTTTTACTCACAGAGCCACAAAACACTTTACAGGGGCGGATCACAAAGAAATTGAAAAGTCACAGTTGTTTAGGTCTTGGCCACACAACAACAATGAACTTAGTCTTAACATAAATGTAATGTGCAGTGCTGGCCTCCATTTCTGCTACTTGCCATCCTTCTTTATGCTATTATTATTACTCATATTGTGGCCTCAAGAACAAGGAATTTTGAAAAACTGTTAATACATAACTCAGGCACTGTCCCAGCGAGGCTATAAAGTGCTGGATTCCTGCCCAATCTTTCCCGTTACCATTTAACCTTTTTCCACACAGCAAATGCACGTACATTAACTGAGGAAAGGACTTCCCTTTCTTTATAACCAATAGTTGTATTTTTCAGCATTTACTTGCAAAGCGTTCGGACCAAATGAAATGTGCAGACAAAAGTAAAAGCGCTATGAGAAATGGCAACTGTAATGTAATGTAATCTGTCCCACTCCCCCGAAGGCTGCCAGCCACTGCTGCATGGACTACGAGGCCAGCTGGCACTCAGGTACTCTCAGCACTGTTTATTTGTCCTGGACTGCTGAGGCCCACCTTCAGGCCTGTTGCCCTTTTGTAGCAAGTGCAATGCTGCTATCCACTGGCCTGAGTCACTTGGCCCCTTGGAAATGCCTTCTGCTGCACCACAGGTATCCCCTCTCTCAGGGATGCCACAACAGGAAAGCAAGAAATACGCCCAGAAAAGTTAGGCCAGGATTCATACACAGAGGCCATATCCCAGACTAAACCAATTCTTACTGCTGGAAAACTTACAGAAGGGTTTAGGCATATATGGTCTGCTTTTCAGATGTGAAACAGAAACAGCAGACTTGAAATCTGCACTGTGCGATTGCTCTCCCATTGTATTTATTTTTGAAGCACACTACTTCTATTTCAGAATTCAAGGAGACTTACATGTCTTAAGCGTATCAGCCAGTCTAGTAAAAGATACTTGGGTATCTTGTTTTAGTGCAACCTTACCACCAAAACTGTTGCATGGGTTTTCCTACCATCAGAGATATCTCTCTTTAAAGCCCTACAGAGTTACAGGATGCTGGAAAGCAGGACAACTTCTAACTTTTTCCCCCTCCTGTCCATGCCCATTATAAGCCTTCATCAGGTCTGCTACCAGGCCTGGCTGAGCAAGGCTTGGTCTGACATCTCTGCCAAATCTTCCTGGACAGCACATCTCAACAGATCAAGTTTCTGAGTAGCAGCAAAAGAGGAAATAAATTATAACATAACCTTCTACACTTTAAATTTTCTAGAGGTAATACAAAATTGACATCCAGATTTAGAATTAATTGTTTAGCTTTGAAAATGCTTTTTGAACAAGGCTTAGAACAACATACATCAGAGTTTGAACGCATTCCTACCTAAATCCACACGTACTGTTTGCAACTGGAAAATGATCCTCATTTTAACAAAGACCATATTAAAAAAACAGAAATACAAAAAAATGTTGTGAAGTGTCTAACATCTGGATAAGGACATTTGCAACTAGGGACTGCGTAAGACTCAGAGGTAGCTTTTGAGAAGGACATCACTTAGCAGAGCTGTATTGAAAGCATAGCGTCTGAATCTGCAGCCAGTTGACCTTCTCGGACAGAATAATTTTAATAGTATTCTGGCCTTATAATGCTGTAAACTATATTGCGAATACATACATCAGTCTTGGGTAAGAAGCTTAATAATAAATTAGTTAATTTTTTTTCTGTAGCCAAAAGGCAGTGGAAGCCATAGCTTTATTTACAAAAGGTTAAACATTCCTTTAATTGGATTGCTGGCATTTAAGCGTGCAGCAGAACATCCTTCAGCAGTGTCCCTTTTATTTGTGACTGGAGAAGCGCCTAGAGAAATGCCAAGGGAAGATTTCATTTTAATAAAAAAGAGAAGCTTAAGATCCCTTTGGAGGCTTATGTTACATCTCAAAACTACCATGAACTAATGAATTTAATCTAAAAGGTCCCCAACCACAGGACTGAAGAGAAATTGCAACACTGGCGTAGCTTGACCAAGCTGACTTTCTATGCATGTTAGCAGTTGTATCTTTGTGCTTACATTCTGTTATGAATACAAACACACACATCTAAGGTTTTTAGTCATTTAAAAGATATTTTTAAATGAGAAATATGGTTGCCCTACAGCATCCTAAAGACACTTCAAAGAACCATTTGTGTCAGAGACTTGCACATAAATAGAGCAAAAGGAAAACCCACAGTCCCTTCTCCCCTGAGTCAGTGCTTTGGAAAAAATTACATGCCAAAAATTGTACTGCCTGGAAGAAAAATAGCCCCTTGTTGGCTCATATTGGGGTCAAGCTGAGGACCCAATTCTGCATGGTGCTGGAAGCTGAGTGCACTCAGCACTACTAGGCTGAGTTATTATCTCACAGTTATTATATGCACAGTATGGAAGTCTCCTGGGAGAGTGGCTAATGTACACTTTGCCTCCCTAGAAAGTAGGGTGGGAATTTATGAGGAAAGAAAATAGGGTCTATAAATTACACAAAGGACCTTTAAATAGAGGTATAGGTTTCATTACTGGAGCATGTTACTGGATGGTCAAAATTAAAAACAGCTTCTAGAAAGTGGATTGCATTTAACTTTCCATTTGGGGGAAAAGAAAAAGAGAAACAATTTCAAACACAGCCTCAATTAACAGGGCAAGTTAAAGTATGATGCCAAGTTTGCATTGACACAGTAAGTGACCAACATGTAAGTTATCATCCATCAGGTACCTCTACTTCAACATTTCATTTTGCTTTCTAAAATGTGATAATTAGAACATTGCCTTAATGCTATGACGGATTTGAAAGCCAGAATCTACCTTATTTTACTAATACCTTGGAAAGTATGAGTCTCTAGTGCTTGTGCAATGGTTGAACTCCAATAAGCTGCAGCTGAAAAGCCGTAAGAGACAAGTACCACTGCTGGAGAATGTGAACAAGGAAAACCCTGCCCCAAGACTTTCCTAACTCTGCCAGGATAAAGCACAGCAGCCAGCCTTCCCCACCTACAGACCATCCTAAAGTCTTGCACTCATGAAATCTCTAATCCCATCACACTCACCTTGCGAGGCAGGATTCTCCAGAGACCAAGTTTTGCCCCTTACTGTACCTACAGTCTTAAGTATTTCAACAAAAAGAACAGCAGTAGTTTGGGGTGTGTCAGCTCTTTTGTCACCAGATACCCATGTTCCCAAAAGCACCAAACAGTGCAGGAGAAACTTTCCTATCTTAAAGATTTCCAATGTTGCTTTACTGTTCAAAGTCACCCCTCCCAGTGCTTAGCTGTGACGCTCCCATATAATGGAAAAGTGAGTATTATGCCTTTGTGGTGGTACAGAAAAGATGGAGAAATAACTATGAATATTCTAACAATCCAGAAACCAGGAGGCATATCAAAAGAATCCACAATTGCATTAAAGCAATAGGTCATTATTTTCAAGTCACTAATACAATTTTTAGAAATTTGCAGTTGGCAACCCTGAACTTTCCAATTCTATCATCATACTTGAAGAGAGAAGTCTCACCAGTCCCAAAAATCAAGATGCAGGTTTCTTTCCACCACATACCTTCAAATAGAGCTGGTGGAACTCAGATATTCTTGGAGTGGAAGAATCCAAATTCGAACAGAACACTTAGCATTCATGTGCCTATTCCATCACACTGCCATTTAAAAAGATATCCAGAAAAGGGAAAAAAAATACTTCAGTTTTTAAAAATTTGGAATGGTGTTTCACTCCAAAATGTCAATTGTTTTTAATCATGGATACAATATTTAAAACTACTGAAGGCAAAAATAAAATGTCTCATTTAAGGTTAGGCAAAGCATCCATTCAGCCTCAAAAACAATTTTTTCCCTTAATTGTTTTGTTTTCTTAATTATTCTAAATCAACCCTTCTGGTTTGATCTGGAGCAAAAACAAATCTTTAACAAGACACTTATTCATGCAGGGTTTATCCTCCTGTCCAGCTGTAATTCCGTGTCCAGCTCATGGAAAGTGGAAGCTTCCTTCTTGTGGGACAAAGTCAGTGAGGAAAAAACAAACAAACAAACAAAAACCCCCAAAAACCCAAACCAAACCCTGGCAATATCAGCTTCAGTTTCTTCTGTTCTGTAGCTACATATTTGTCCTTTGAGTCATGATTATTTGACTCTAGTCACCATACTCTGTACTGGATTTTTACATTTAATGAGGTTGCAGGCTGCTGCTTTTCACTATTATCCTTAATCAAGTTTTATTGATTACTGGGACACAGCATCAATGGAGAGAACATTACAAACAAATGAAAAAGCTGCCCAGAAGCTACTGGTAAGCTTTTTGTGTTCTAGGAAAAAACCACCCAATGTTAAAAAATAATGTCATTGCCTCTCCCATTCAATCCTCTGTACTTCTTTCTGTGTAATCCCTGCAAGATATTCCAGTGATCCTGCACTATATTGTAACCCTGTAATCCCGATGCTCCCTTGCTGAAAATCTGCTTGATGTGGAGAGACTGAACGTGCATGTATGCAGATGCCGAGCAAAGAGCTAGAGGCAGGAGGATCGCTCATTCTCAATTTGATGTGGGCAGGTAAAAAAACATCTTATCTCATACAGCCTCTCTCCCACTCAGACAGAAGGAAACCTGCAGAAGGCTGAAGGAAAGGTTGGTGAAACACAAGGGTTATTTATCTTGCAGTTATCTATAACCAACTCAATCATCTAAGAGTTAATAGCACAGAAATCACCTGGCCAGGTACGATCGTAGATAACATGCTTGCATAAAATCAACAAATCATAAAAAGTGACCAGTTATTCTCATTATGGGGGATTAAACTAAATTTATTTAGTATTCTACATTAAAACCCATGGGTTAAATCAGCTAAATTATAAATCCTTCATGAATGCAGCATATGTATTACCAAGGTAATGCTAGAACAGAAAATAAGAGAATTGGGGAATTTAAGATACACAATATAGTTGTGCCTGAGGGATCGAGCTAATTAAAAAAATCTCTTCTAGTTCTTAAATGTTCATTATTATTTAGAATGGATGTCTGAATGAAAGCAGGGTGACAGCAGTGACCCATACTGACACAGGCATTTCCATGAACAGTGTTGTGAAAGGAAATGAGTTTGTTTGCAAGCCAGGATCCGATTAAACACTGCAACCTGTTAAGATACAGGTTCTATCTCATATTATCACACCATTCTTCAAACTCTTCCCATTCTTTTGTAGGTATAAATTGCAATTTCCCAAGACAGTTCAAAGTAACCAAAGAGTTACTGCTACTCTACCTCTACCACTTTCAACTCTCCTCTTTATTGCTAAGCATTACTTTTGCCATGGGATATTCTGTGCCTTGTAAAAACATCCTTCAAAGAAAGCATGGTTGAACTGTTGATTTCCTGATCATAAGATTCCCTACTGTATTGCGTAAGATTAATGACTAACCATTTTCTATGAAGAACAAACACATAATAAAGGGTTGTCTGCACAGGGTAGAAAAAAACTTCCTTAATTTCATGTAATTTCTGTCTCTCTCATGCCATGAAGGAAATGGATCTCTCCCTGTGCACTTCAGAGCTACACAATTAATAGTCAAGAAAAGGAAAACGTAACTCTAAATTTCTCCTTCATGCAAGTACAATGATCTAAAAAGGGTAATCATATCTATGCAGTTGAGAATGACCAATCGTTACAGGAGATAAAGTAGCCAGATTTAAACAAATAAACCAACTCTACTACAAACTTAAGTGCATGTTAAATGTACCAAAATCCGTGTCATTATCTTGATTATTTCATCTACCTCTACCCCCTTTCTTAAGCTTTGGGTTGCTGTTCTGAAGAAAAGAAAATGCTTTTATTCTGTATGGCTTGCAGATTGCAGGTACCATGCATTCCTTCTTACGACACTGTTGGATGGTGATGACGTTACCCAAAGAGAGACACAGGTGAAGGGAAACTGGCTGATACTGCTGGTACTCCCATACTTCAGACAGCAGTTTACATGGACGTGCCAGCCTAGATTTAAACTACAGTGTGAGAAAGCACTTGTGGAAGACAGAGCAACGTAGAGCTCCCCGCCACTACAAACCTGGCACTGAGCGAACAACCAGCGCTGAGCCCTGTGTATGCAGTGTAGCCCTGCAAGGTACCCAAGCCCAGATCCATCAGTGTAAGCCTACAGCCACGCTTCTTCTGGGTACGTAGACAGGCTTAGAAATCTGAGAAGGCAGCAGATCGTGTGTGGTTTGGAGACCACTGCAGTCTTCAAAGGTCTTGTTCTATACTTGGATGTCTTATAATTAGGGACTACTCAGCACTGCAAGCTAAGAGCATCTCGCTCACAGTTCTGCATTACCTGGTAATACAGGTCCTGATCCTTTCCTGGAGCTCCCCAGTGCTTCTGCAGTGGTATGTCTGAGTTCCATTAAATGGGGGATATTTTTTAGCTGTCCACATCATGAGAGATAGCAAGGCAGAGCTTAGTCAGGCATGGACTCTGAGTGTTTTCCAGCTGGTACCACTCATGCTCAGCACTAGATTATTTTGTTACATTTCTCTGCCCTTTGTTACTCTTTGTTCAGAGACGGTGGGATGGAATTTACCGTATCTTTAAACTGTCATTTAGTGATACAGCTGCAATGCTCACATGCTTATCTTCTGGTTTGCAGCTTTTTTTTTTTTCTGCTTTGTTTTTTCTACAATGTACATATATTAGTAGCTTTCTCTTGAATTTGCTTTTTTTATGTGTGCATTAATTCCTAAATTACAATGTGTCATATCCTTGCAACTGCTCATGAATGTCTTTGTAAGTATGATATTTTATGGCAATTTAACTGTGGAGATTACAAATAAAATTATCAGCTAAAACCAGAATGATTAGTAAACCAAGATAAATGCTGTAAATTAATCATCACTTCATACATTGTACCAAGGTTTTAAATTTTCATGTTAATATAGCAGATGCAAATTGTTGAGGTGAAAATAGTTGTAGTAATTTTAACTATACGAAATATCAGTCCTTAAACACAAACGAAACAGAGATTGGAAATTTTTAGCTAACCTTTCAGTCACACATACCTTCAAAGAACAATATCCTTTTTTTAGCAGATACTTGCCAAATCGCCACACAACAGTTATTCTGTCAGTTCCTATTCTTTGATTTTCCGGTTGATGTGTCGAGGAGCGTACTAATGACACAGAACGCACTGCAGCCACTACTTCCTTTGGTTGGATTTGAAAAAGTAAAACTCACTTGTCTGCAAGCCTTGTTGGGGCAGGACACACTGTTCCTTCTGAGTTCACGCAGCATTTCACACAAGGGACAGGTCCTCATTTAAGAAAAGGGCCTTAGATGCAAAGAGAACATTTTCTTCTGCAAAATAATTGAGGGAAATCTTTTAATATTAAAAGTAACAGACACGTACCCTGACACCCTCTAACATGAAACAAGCACACAAACATATTCCTCCCATGTCCAAATACAGAAGCACCCACACTCCCTCCACATTTTAAATTATACAGCATTGGCTCAGCTAGACAGAAAATGTGCAGGGTTACTCCCAGACAAAGATTAATCTTTCTTTGATATATTCAATACTTCACATGCTCCACATTATCTGGTGAGTATATATGCCTTGCCTTCAAGAATGTGATGTACTGTGCCATACATCATCGTCTAATTTATTGAGTGCACCTCTGCAGCATGCACTGTACATCCCTGCCCAGGGTCAGGATCACATGCCAATCTTCAGTTCTGCTTTTCCCAGCCCTGGGACTCCTCCAAGTGCCAATACTGCCATGGTCTGTACAGCCAGCTCTGCTCACACCACTCACCTGCATAGTCCAACGCTGCTTTTTTCAGAGCAGGTGTACAATCAGCATAAGGCTGAACCAGAAACAATCCATGACACTCATTAAAAGCAATATCCTGGGGAAACCGCTAAGTAATAGGAAAGATGGCACCCCAGCAGGAGCCACTGGAACAAGCAAAGCACCTGGATCTACATGTTTAGACACTGGCACCCAAACGCAGACTCTCCTGGCTTTATTTTACAGAACAAATATCTAGCTGGGGGAGTTGGGTTTTCCATTTGCCACACTCACCTACTTGTATGACAGCTGTCTTTTAAAGATGAGGAAGTTGAGAGACAGAAAGATGACCCTGACTCACCCAAATTAGCTCTGTCTTCAGAGAGATTTCCATGGAAATGGAGCAGAACACACTTCTCATTCCTTCACCAGATGCTCTCAAGACACCTGCTGTGCCCAGCACTCTTCCAGTGTTGGAGTCACAGGCCAAGAGGTGCTAACAGCCTATGTGGTTAGAAATGGGAGGAGAGAAAAATGAACAGATATGAATACAAATTTCTTCTACATGCAGTTCAGTTTGTTATATCCAAGACCTGGGGCTTCTGCAGAGAAGCAGCCTGAAGTAACGTCTTACAGTTCTTTGCTATAACCACAGAACAATTTGCCTTGTGTCAGGTAATGGACATAATGCATAATGGTGTGATTAAAAAGACTAACCTCACATTACATACATACGGTGTACATACGAGCATTGTCATCTACAGCTGCACTTAAATGGAAGCATGCTGCATAAATATTGATACTTGCTGTGATTAATATTGCTATTTATATTAGCAATGAATTGGGTTCACATAAAAATAATTAGCACAGCATGCCTGGGTATTATTTGCTCCTAATTAGATCACAGTTCATTTCACCAACAGCAATGTGTCACCAAGTCAATAACAACCAATGATTAATACACAGAATGTATTACCTTAAAATAATACCCTGTGTAACTCCCTGTGTTATGATGGAATACAATTAGGAAGTCCCTGGATAATTGCTTCAGGTGAGTTCATGACTGGAGTTACTAATACTAACATAAACTGCAAATGCAAGGATAAAGAAAAGGTGTTACTCAGCAATTTTGTTTGTTCATTTTCTTGCATTTCATTCTTTTTTCCATTATTTCCTTTCACATATCAAGAGCCAAGGGTGACTGGGCACACCAAAGCATCAGCACCGCCATTCTGCAACTTGTCACCCCCAGCAAACCTACCACTCACTCTAGGAGCAAGTTGGGGTCATTCAAATTACCTCATTATGGAGCAACCAGAGCCCCTCCATCTTCACCTGAGAGGTCTAGATACACTCTTGGAAAACACCTCGCAGAACAGACAGACTCAGGCAATTACGTCCCAATCACACCACCCAGGCAGCAGCATAAATATAACAAATATGTAATAAACCCAGCCAACAAAATCATCCCCAGAGTCCGCCTCCCACATCTGCCCAGCCTCACTCATCTCCCAACTCCCTTGAGCAAGTCATTTAACCACTCTCTTTGCCGTCTGGAAAGCTGGGACATTGCTGCTGCTACAGTACTCACAGGCTATCAGGAGACTTTGTTTACTGGAGTTTGTGATGAAAACTGAGATTTTGGGATGAAATGAGTTGTTATGGGCTCTATTCTGCAAGATGCTGGCTCTGGCCTGGATCCAACAAAGCACTTAAGCACTTGGTTATCCCTTAAAAAAGTAGAGCAACTTTTCCACTAACTGTATCACAGAAAATTTATTCAAAGGAGCTTAAAAAATAGCTTGGATGAAATAGGG
Organism: Haliaeetus leucocephalus; assembly: GCF_000737465.1. Lineage (NCBI taxonomy): Eukaryota > Metazoa > Chordata > Aves > Accipitriformes > Accipitridae > Haliaeetus > Haliaeetus leucocephalus. Next base: position 334,343 of record NW_010972572.1, on the reverse strand, counting down.
CAATTTAATACAAGTGCTGATTCCAAGGCACAAGAAGAATGGTTTCATGTTGTTCTCAAGAGCAGTCTTTTCACTTTTGGCTTCTGATGGCACCTGCAACATTTAAACAGATGAAAGTGGCCACGCGTCAAAGTTGGAATCAAAAACTTTGACAGATAAAGATTCACAGATCGTTTTAAGACAGCAAATACAAACTTCTCTTTGCTCATCACTTATTAGTTAAGACAAACTTGGATGTAAGTTAATACTTCTTGCCAATATCTGTCAAACATACAGCCAGCTAACGAATACTAAATATCCCACTGTATATTGCACACCCATAAATCAACCCAGCCAGTATTAACATACTTAGCATCTTTATGGTGTGCTACTGCCCCCATGTGTAATAAACATTCCTAACAGTAATCCTAGAACTGAAAATCCTATCTTGGTTTTCATTATCGCAGAGCTAGTGGAGTGTCACAGATAAAATATCCTGGTTCCCTGCAGCTGAAAAACCAAATGAAAAATCAGGTGAAAATTTTAGCGCAGGGATGGCTGACTTTTTCTTAACCTGTTAATGACACGACAGCACTGTCCCTTCTCATTTATTCTGTAACAACTTCATACATCTCAGACATTTGTAACAATCTTGTTGCAGCATAGAAAACAATGGATCTTGAGACACTGGGGGTGAGACTTTTTCAGAGCAGTTCAACTCTTACTTAGGTAAAAAAATAATCCAAATTCTAAAGTTTTCAGTACACCAACTGAAGTGCTTTTGAAAAATTTATCTGGCTGTGTTACTCTCAACACTTTATAAAGAGCAGGTCTCTCTGGAAAAAATGAGCTTTTAAACATGATGCTGAGCATCATGCAGAGCCTGGCAGAGCTCTAGAAATACCTTAGTGATGGGTACAAATACCCAATAGAAAACATACAACTCATCACAGAAGTGGCAGAAACTCTCAGCTCTGATCAACCTCTGTGTAGCAAAGGTTTCTCTCCAAGCAGAAAACAAAACCAGTTTCCTGTCCTGACAGACTTTTCAGCTGCTCACCCAGCAATCTCCATCTGCAGACACAGCTAAAAGTCAAAATCCAGACAAAGTCAAGGAATCAAAAAAACCTCAAGGAAAAAAATGACCAGGTCAATAATTTCATTTTTATTTCAACCAAAACCAATACTTCTAGCCTTAAATGTTGATAACAATGTCAAATAACAACAAAGAAGCCCCCTTTGTTATTTTGAAAATGTTAAAATAAGGCATATTGAAATTAATCAAAAAAGGAAATTACTGCCAAAAATCCACTACCTTCTTTTGCCTACAAATCCAGTTTTATCATCAGCAGTTTTTGATTAAAAACAACATAATGGCAAAAATTCTCAACAGCTGCACTTAGTACCTTGAGAAATGAGCTACTCAGCAAGTATTTCATTTAATTTACGAGAAGAAAGATGAAGTGGCTAAAATTTGCTTCTCTTACTTTCTAAACACCTATTTCTCCCACCTAATGTAAATGAATGCAGACCCCGTGCTCCCACACCTGCCTCAGCTCTGCTGCCGATGCCGGTCTCAGCGGGCTTGTCCCCAGCACTGGCCTTGCAAACCAAAGGGCAAAGGGGACCCGGACACTTCCCATATTTAGAGCATCGCCTGGCTCCTACTGCTGGGAGATTGGCAAAAGCCATGTGCCAAACATGGTTTGTGCCAATCTCCCAGGTGCAGTCCCATTTTCAACGTATTTTTAATGAGTTGGGAAGCAGTAGAGCAGAGTACAGCAGCTGTCCTCTTCCCCCAGATTCCCAGGATTTAAGAGCATGAACTGCCATCACTGGAGCTGAAGCTTTTCTGTTGAGGTTACCACTCCGGCTGACTGCACATACTAGATCAGCCAAGGCAGCACCACTGTGCAAGGGCAAGTGTTTGACAAGTCCCTGTGCCCCTGATTTTTCTCAGGACACAGGATGACCCATCTCTTATTCCCAAATCACAGGAACTTGCCTTTTTTCCAGCAGAAGATGGGGACTGAGGAATCCCCTGTTTGCATTTGTGATCCTTTTCAAAAAGGAATCGGACCACTTGCACTATCTTTCAATCGAGTCCAGAGAGCCCTGGGCATCTATGGCTCATTTTAAGAGAGCCACCAAAACAACTAAGAAAATGAAAGTTTCTTTACACACAGGCTGTAGAGTAACTTGCGCCTACACAGGAAAGCTTTTAGAGGTTACACTGGAAAAGCATGAAAAGCATTATTCTACTAAAAGAGTCTTATATCCTCAGTTCAGGCCATGTGGGAAGGTCTTTAACAGTCTCTGTAACTGAGTGCTTCAGTGTCAGCACTGCGAGAGCGAGCCTTCCAAGCTGGGCCTCTGGAAATACTTCAGTAACTACTATATTTGGAGTTAATACTATTCAAATTGATGTTGCAGCTATTCTGCAGGGGAATACAGAGTGTGAGCCCCAGACAGGTTACACCAGAAACTGTTGTGAGCCTCACTGCCAGCTCGCCACCACCCTCCAGACTGTTTTGACTCGCAATAGACCAAAGGAAGCAAGGGTTGGTCCCAGCTTCAGATGTCCTATTGCTTATGCCAAAGGCATAAAAGACACGGAAAACAGGTACACTTTAAATCTCCAAAACAGAATCCCATCTTCTGGCCAGCCCTAACCTTAGGTATGTGGTATCTCAGATGGCAATGGGCTTCTCCATGCCCTTTCCAACTAGCAGGAATATTGCTCTATATTCCCATTTCACTCGTACACTCTATCTTTCAAGATTAGTTAACCCTTTGACTGCAAGATTAACTTCCCAATGAAAAGTACACACTTAGAGAGAGTCAAAGTGATAATGAAGACCAGCACATCTGCCAGATAGAAGTAGCTGCACGATGAAGCCTGATGGATCGCTGCAGAACATTTCAGGGTATTCCATCCACTGCCTCCATCATTCAGACACACACATAGCAGGGAAGGCAGATGATGTATGGTTACACAGAGAACTTTATTAACACATTCAGGTTTATGAAAATATGCAGGCTAAGCTTTTTCAGTTTTCTTTTTTTTTAAATAAGGTATTTTCCACTAACAAAACTGATTTTTAAGTATGGAACAGTCATTTGCCAGGTTTTCAAAGCCATCTGTTTTCAAAGCCTACCTTCCTTGTTGTTTACCACAGGCTGTCTATCTGTTTTAACAACCTCCACTGGGATTTCACATACCTCATTATGCAAAATCACTACTTATGCATTCACTCCACCACTTGTCTAACTAATCTGCACTCATAACACCTTCCGTAGAAGATGCAGCATCCCTCTTCAGAGGCTGCAGATCAAAAACAATAGTAGCTGGTGTCATAGCAAGACAAAACATAGCCTCCTGTGTATTACTGTTGTGATACAGGCCTAATCCAAGACTGCTTAGAGCTGCTGAAGTATGATAAAAAAATACCATATCACAAGAGATTTTGCATCATATGCAAGATAAAAAGCATCTATTTTTAATGTTGAGACTTAGACTTTTCTTCGTCAAGAGGATTCTAAGTATTTTGGTCTCCCAATCCTCATCACTGGCAATCTGATGAGCACCCTCAACCTCCTCTGACGTTCCTCAGGACCTACTGTTCGGTTCATCCCAGGCACCACATGCTTTTCTTGCCAGCTTTCCATTTGTACCAGACAGCCCTAACATCTGACGGAGCTTAAGCTGCTGTTTACAGCCTCCCCTCCGCCTCCCACTCCACCCTCCCTCCAGATATGTTCATATAATCAGCGGATCATTGACAACAATAGACCTTCCGAACTGCTCAAGTCTATCGTGTCAAGGCCTGCTTGGGGACCCTTTAACCATACATCATTGATACAATCCATCACATTAAGAGCTTGCTGGGGGATGCTTTAATTCATGGATTATTAACACAATAGACTATAATGTCCGGTACCATTATGGCTGTCTGTGTCACAGAACATCCTCAGGTAGGTTAAAAACCAGAGAGAGAGAAAAGAGAGGAAAATAAATTCTCTCTACCGACGTATTAGATCCACTGTATATAGTATTCTCCAAATAACTTTTAAAAATCAGAATTTATTAACATTATTTTCTTAAAAATAATTCAATAGCTCATCTTCCTTGGAAAATATGGCTACTATCTCTATTTGTCTGTATACTGCAAAATTTGAGAGCTAAAAGTAAATGTAAAACTTGCCATTCTTACATCTTTAAAACATCACGGCTGCAATGACACTGCTATGCTAAGATTTAACTCTAAAATTCAAAAGACAAAGTGACTTTAAATGATGTTTATTTTACATGTGGAAGCAAGGGGAATTCCTGTTGAGCAAAGCACAAGAGATTGAAGCTAGCAACAGAAAAAAAGTGAAATTTCATGGTTGAGTTATGATTTCTCAGAAAAAATATAATACATCAGTCCTACAAAAAACTTTTCATCTATGAAACGGAAAGCATCTTCTGTGTGAGGTAAGCATCACATCACTATCCCATTTCACACATGAGAAAACAAGAGATTGGAAATAAAATGAGGGGGTGGACCTTTCCAAGATGTGGACATCCAGTCCTGGCTGCACCTGAACTATGTGCAAACATCACAGCCCTCCACCCTGCTGCCCTTAGCTCCATTCCCTGTCCCAGGATGTTATTGCATCAGAGTCTCAAAGCACTCCTTGGGGTCACTCCTTTTGCATAACACAGCAGCAGCAACGTGTTCCAGGATCAGGGGCTTCCAGGTTGGAGCCTCACTGCACAGGGTGGCAAAGGTGGTGGAAGAGAAGCTGCCCGCTTAGACAGTCGTTGGCAGCAAAACAGAGGCAGAAAACAAGAGCGTGCTGGAGTTGGTTTTAACAGCCATTTTGGGAACTGGCTATGATTTTACCTAAAACTGCATCCAGCAGGGCCCAGACAGCATTGCCACAAATCTGTCAACACCTCATAGCAGCCTTGGTCCCCCTGAAATCAAAATGGGCTTTTGTGGAGTGACTGCTCATGGAGTGAGACTCCAGAAGAAAACTACCTGTCATGTCCATGCTCATATCTTGTAGCATGACAGAAACAAACCAGAATCGGTATGTGTATTTCTTTGTGTCTTTGTTTTCCTTAGACACAAAATGGAAATCATCCTAATCACTCACTGTTGCAAACCATTTTATGGTTAAATATGCTTTTATTTATAACACCCTTTATATTGGGAAAGATAGAATTTATATAGCTGCATTAGCATTTTTAGATTCTATGTAAGAAAAAAAGTTCCACTTAAACCTTTTATTTGGAAACACTAATTAAATTTGTATACACCTGTATTATACATCTCCACTATAGCATAAATTACTGTTTCTTTTCCCTGCATTTGCTTTACTTGGCTCATCTATTGTTCTCCACAGTGGAAGTTCAACAAGTACTTGCATTTTGCTAGGTGAACACCTCTTTTACTGTTGGTTGATACAACTCTGCCAGCACAGATGTTCACAGTAACAACTCTAAATGCTTGATCTGCCTTGTACATTTATGAAATGTGTCAGGCCCATCATTAGGATTAAACACTGTCATGCACTAACATCAGGAGACGGCAGGTATGGATCAGGATTATGTTGGGGTAGCCACTGGATAGATACAGAATAAAGAGCAGGCCTTGCACAAAGTTGTCCAAATGATTTATATGAATGCCAGCTACAAATAGGATCAGATTAACTTTCAGTTTTGGTAAATACTAGTTTCACAGGAACCAAATCCTCTGCTTCTACAGACTGCTAGAAATAGGCTAGCTATCCAAGACGCATTACAATTACAACACTTAAGAATAGTGGTTGGGTGGCCCCAGGGCAAAACCCCATCAGTTTAGATTACAGGTCAGATAGCTAGCACAGACGTGTTAAACGTTTGTATTTAAACTAACACACTCTCACAAGGAACAGTTCTATTCTTCACTGCACAACTGGTCTTCAAAACAGCACAGATCAGCAGAAACCATCTTCACACTGTTCTTAAATATTCCTTTTTACCTCACTCATAGTGTAATTTAGAAAACTGCTAGAACAGCAATCAGAACTGCATTAAACAAATACAACAGAAGTCAAGCTGCTGGAGACAAATATTATATAAAACAATCATCCTACAAAAAAAATGAAATATGTGGTGTCAGGACCCTTAGCTCAGTGCTGTCAGAAATGTTAAAACACCACCCAGTGTGACACCATGGGAGGTGGAGCGCACAACTGGGACCCCAGGCATCTCAAACACAGAAGCCATGGCAGGTCCTTAGGGCTCTGACAGAGGTACGCATGCTGCATTGAACAAACTCTCAGAGGTGTACGTATCCAAGCGGCAGCAACTCTTCCTCACGCTGCTAGTTCAATGGTAGAGAGAGACTTCGTGAAGTGTGCAGCACCACACACCCCATCGCTCCCTTTCGCGTCGGACCAGATGCTGCTTCTCCCCTGTTCCACACACACTTTTGCTTAAGGCAGAAGCAGGAATAACCAAGTAAGGTGCCAGGCAGCTTAACAGGGTTGCCAGAACCTATCCATTTTGATCATAAAGTGGCCAGAGGAGGGAGAAGCATCCCTCAAAGGTACTGTTGGCACTACAGCAATAGGAACTTTTCTTTTTTTAAGAGTTCCTCTCAACATTTATTTAACAAGCACTCACTCCCCGTTTCCTCTTTGACCTCTAAAGCACTCCTCATTCCAATATTTAAGCAGCACACTAAAACAAAATATCACAGGGTCCAAACTATAGCACAGAAGACAGATATAAATATCTGTCCTTTTGCTTCTAATGGAGCTTGAAATTAACACCACTTTTCAATTTCATCACCATTTTTCAGAGAGTTTAAATTCTTTAGGACAAGGACCACTTTCTCCTCCTCCTAGGTCTGCACAGTGTGAGGCTAAAAAGATGGGTCTTGGCTACTGCCAAGGTGATCAAAGGAGACACAAAGACTGCTTACAAACTACTGCCATAGGAGGAAGCAAAAAGAGTATGCAGGAGATATTGAATATATATTTATAAATAGAAAGATAGTTCTCTGCAGTTTTTAACCATTTCCAAGTAGGGTAATTTCAATACACTACTTAAAATCTTCATTAAATAACCAAGTGGTAAAGATTATGCTATAAAATGCAGTTACTGAGCAAACTCCAAGAGTTAAGATTACAGATGAGCCTTAGAATTAAGTCTGACAACAACCATTGGGGAGAAACCAGATAAAACATTTTGCCCATTGATGGGTTTATCTTTGGGGCTCTTTTGGCTCCCATGACCACAAGGCCCAACAGCCTCCCAATCCTGGTCTCTACATCCTCATACTCAGCTAGAAGAGCTTCCACTACCATTTTGCAAATGGAAAAACTAGTAAGATTATACTCTGCTACACTGATCCAATCTACAGTAACACTACAACACCTCTCCTAGAGCTATCTGCAAAGCACAGGAGATGGAGAAGTTCTCAAAACGCTTAAAGCATGTAGGGAGCTCAAGTCCCATTGAACATCAGCATTTGTGCTCTCAAGTCAGATAACTTGTTTTAGCTACAGGCTTGAAGTGGCTCTTCTCCCCCAAAAAGGTTGCCAAAGCCTCCTCTGCTCCTACAGGTCTCTCACAGCCAACTAAGTCGATATGATGTAAGCTAGAGAAGACCTACTACTGACACTGTTCCACTTCCCTGCACATTTGGGGCTAGTTTTTCAAAGTCTCAAGGACCTACATCCAAAAGCTTAGAATCCAATCAAAATCTCCTAAGTCAGTATGTTTAAGTAAACTAATTTAAAAAATTAGTATTCAGCAATCCTTCTTCCCTGGAAAAGACTAAAACCAGAGAAAATGCTCCCTGATTTCTCTTTGCAAAGCATGTTCAGCCAAATCTAAAGACTCCTGGATACATTGGCATAGGTTAGTACACAGCAACAAGATATCAGCACTAGTAGGAAGCATTTGTGATTTACTGGAGAAACCTTGCAGCAAAGGGATGCAGCACACTTGATGTGCTCATTTTTAATACCAATAAACACTCTGGTTTCCTAACAGCCCTTCAGAGTCTTCCGGTGTCAGAAACCTGGCAACAAGACTGAACCTGTGACATGTTCATCTTTAAATCTTGACTTCATAGGAATTTATTAATCAGACAGATGTGGTTTTGGATTAAGGTTTTTGCCCCAGTTCAGTTCTAGAGATGAGTGGTCTGAAACTGCCAGCATTAATATAATTGCTTTATTGTGTAGTTTAAATCTGGATTTGCAGCAAAGTTGCAGAGAATTTAATTGACTCCTTTTATAGCTTAACTCTCAGCTACAACATCAATATTAGAAGAGGAAATGTCATTTCTAATTTAACTTAATTTTTAAAGAACATGTTTCTGTAACCTTTGGTATGTAGTATCTTTTTATTTTAATTGAAAAACATCTCTTTTAAGTGATAAAGTAGGCTAATATGAAAGCTGATATTCAGTTAACCTATATTTTCAAAGTAAACAAGCCCTTTTTGCATAAATGGAGGCCATCAGTCAGCTTTGGTCTAATTCCTCTGAACTCAAAAGCATTACCCCAGAAAGGAAATAACTAGAAAACATTTTATGCAGATTTGAACTGGGGCCTTTGTGTAGGCAAAGACAGTTGCTGTCACCACAAACCATGCTACCAATGCATGGAGTTCTCTCGATTTCAGAGACTGTGGGCATATTTATGATGTTTAAAAAGCCAACATTCTACCCTGGGATTGGAAGCTATGTGTTAGCTGACTTCAATTAAAATATTTAAGCTTGGGTTTTAAATCATGCTAGCAGCTCAAGCTCAAATTCCTTGCTTCTAAAGTTCTGGTCCCATGTGGATATGTAATGCACCGTGATAAAGAACAGGGAAGCAAAATCAGAACATATGTGATTTAAAAGGCACATTGCAACCATTTTAAAACCAATTATCTCTTCTCAAAATACTAAAGAAGGGAGAAAACCTCCACTCTAAAGCTTAACTGGACTCCATCCAGACCCCTTAGCCCAGGAATTCAAAACATGAATGCTGTCCTTTTTTAAAACCTAAACTTGTTAAGTTTGATTTCTCCTAGCCATATCCTTTGAGTTAAGATGGCGTCCTTAAAAAGGATCTTTAATGAACATAACATGAATAAGTTCACATCAAGTTTTGATGAAAAATACTAGTCTAACCTTTTCTATGCTTTTGCAATTACTGCCTCTCTCAGTTCCAATTTTCTCTCCTTTATCGCCTTTAAATAAGGTAACCATAGCAATGCTTTTCAACCTTGATGTCTTTTGTTTAGTTTGCTTGAAGACGAAGTCACAACATCATTTTCATCAACAACTCTTATGACAAACTTAATTTCAAGACTAAGACACTATTTCAAGTAAGGTATGAGAGACAGGGGGTTTCCACAGAAAATAATAATTTACTTTTTGCTTTAAAGAAATAGAACATACAGTGTCTGTTAGTACAACATTCTTACCTCAATATTGGAGCTGATTTGAATGCTCCTAAACTTTTTTCAGTCTGCTGACATATATAGACAGTGAATCAGAGCGAGAATTTGAATCCTGTTTTGCGTTAGCAGTTCCTTAATGTCCGTGACAGGACAGAGCTCATAGGGTCACAAAACACACTATACCCGTGTACTTCCCATTTAGCAATGGCAACAAGTCAGCAAAAACAAGCTTGGAAGATCAGTATACCCTGGTACAATGACTATAGGGGGTCAAAGGATTTTATTAGCCATTTCAGTGGCTTTGATAAAAATGCAAAAACCTCTAGCAGTACATTAAATTTTTTTTTAAAAAATCAATTTGGCTGAATTTTTTCAGGAGTGGCATAAGGTGGATCACATATTAAGTCTCCTTCCACATGGCTCCATGTGCCACACAGAATCTGAGAGGTTTGAGTGCGTTTTGCTTTGACTTGGTCCTGGCTACACATACACGCTCTTTAAAAATCCATTATGTAATATTCAGTACCTATAATCACAATGTTACTCAAAAATTGCACTCCCAACATAAATTTTGACCAAAAATGTGCTTAACATTCCACCCTACAGTGTGCACCACACAGCTCAAATGTATCGTGTATTTCCACGACTAATATTTTGGATTAAACTAGAAGAGTGGAAATATCATCTGGAGGAAAAAAAAAAAATGTAATAATATAGAAATCTTTGATTTATTTGAAAATATCTTGCTGGTTACCTCCGAACTAAAGGTTAGCATGGGAATCTATAAACATTCTTCAGTCTTCTTTTTATTCCCTTGAGACTATATCAGTCCCACCACACAGTCCTTCTGGGTCTCAGATACAGTCCTACACAAACCGCACCACCACTTCAGTTCTCTACTGATTCACAAACTGGACTCCAACCTACCCTTACTGACCATAACACAGAAACACCTTGTCTTTGACAGAAGCAGGAACATTACTTGAAACTCTTCCTCTCTTACAGGTGGTATGTTGTTAGGTCATAGAAACACCTACACTGAGATCTAACTTGAGCCATTGTCTTTGTGAACTGCTCATGTACATAAATCAACTTGTGATCAAATGCATGCACACCAGGACCTGAGAATCATTTATAATATTGGGTGTGCCCAAGAAAAAGTAATTTTAAGTTAAAGAAGCCCTATTTTCAGCATTAATGTTGGAAAGATGGACCCACTGCATGTTTTAGTACTCTATTCACCTGAAATTATCAATGCTACCACATTATCATTCTGATCTGATCTTTCTACAAAGACTCGTTACTGACCTCCAGAAGATCCCTATTCAGCTGTACTCTTATCCTTCAGACCAGTCACTTTCTTCAGCCGCAGGATTCTTCTACACACTTAGAGGCCTCCTCTCTAATCAGATTACTCATCACAGTGATCTAAAACCCACTGAAAATACCAGCCTTTGTACAGGCTTTGGATCAGACCACCACACTGGCAGCAAAACCTATATGATGTATCTGACAGTCTGGACAAAATTTTTGTGTTGTTTTTCCAAGGGAAGAGAGATCCAATGGCTCCTTCCAAAGGGATTTGTTTCTCACTCCTCCTAGTAAGATGCTTACTACTGTGTAGGTTGCACAAAATATTTTGCTAAGCAACTTGCTCTTGCCAGTTGAGACCTGAGTGTTTAATCATAATACGCAATCATCCACAATACACACGGGCTGCTATTACATTTTATAATTGCATGCAAAACACAGAACTCTGCAACTGCAACATTTGTATTGATTTCGCCTTTTCATACAATGTCCCTACTTCTCTCCTGTATGTCACATTGTTACCTTCAACCTAAAGTGCTAAGTACATTTAACACTGGCAATTCCCCAGGATTTTTTTTTTTTAAATAAATTAGATTTTCTGCTGTTATAGCCCATTTCTTTCATCTCCCTCGCTCTGGCAACAGCAACTGCAAGTGGAAAGCTGATACACCAAAGCTGGTTTCCTGCGGCAAAGCTCAGTGCCAGCCATTGTTCTAGCAGCATGTACCTCCTGAACAGTGTTCACATTCAGTGCTTCTGAATGTCTTCCTTCTCTCCACCGTGACAGCTCTGAACAACCACCCTCTTAAGGTACTCATCAAAACCCCAAAAGCTTTCTGCTACTGCCACAGTAATCTAATCAACAAGTCAAAGATACAAGCTCTCAGCAAACAACTGAATCTACATACCAGCCTCCCCAGTGTGAAGCAGCTTCGTACCATCTCTTTTTCCCTCTACCTTCTGTTGAAAAATCTTGAGAATCTTGCTTGTGCTGTGGGGATGTTTGTATCTTTCCCCTCTCTCACTGGTCAATATCTGTTTTCCTATAAAGAACTGGAAGGATGAAAGGAAAATAAAAGACTGGGGAACTTAGCTCTGCTCCCTCCCTGCCTCTCTGGAGAACCTCAAGAGCATTGATCCTTCTGCAGCGGTGTGTGATTAGTACCTGCATGAGTCCTCTACATTTTCATACATAGGGGAAAATGTTCTCCCATTTTGCATCTCTTGCAAGGTTCATTGCTAAATCGTGGCCTGGAAGCTTGCTTCAGATTGAGGGAAAACAAAACAAAGCAAAAAACCCCATGCTTTGTCCCTGAGAATAACGTGGATAGCACAGAGTGCCTGCAAAAGGCATCACCAACTGAGCTGAGATGGCCCGAGGCCACCATCTGATGCTGGATTTTGGCTTTTGCCAGACCTGCCGCAGAGGACTGAATACTTTGCCTTTTACTGGAGACAGTGGGAAAGAAGCTTCTCAGCTTGCCAATCCTGACAATATCTGGCATTTCTCTCAAATCACCTGCACCTGAAGGTTCAGAAACGAAGCTAAGGAAAAGAATACCCTAATTTGCAATATCGCTCACAGTAAGCAATCTCAAGATTAAAAGTTTTTAAAAATGTGGTGGGTTGACCCTGGCTGCATGCCAGGTGCCCACCAAAGCCCTTCTATCACTACCCTCCTCAGCTGGACAGGGGAAAGAAAATATAACAAAAGGCTTATGGGTCGAGATGAGGACAGGGAGAGATCACTCACCTATTACCATCACAGGCTAAATAGACTCGACTTAGGAAAATTAATTTAATTTATTACCAATCAAATCAGAGTAGGATAATGAGAAATAAAACCAAATCTTAAAAAACACCTTCTCTCCACCCCTCCCTTCTTCCCGGGCTTAACTCCACTCCCAATTTTCTATACCTCCTCGCACCCAGCAGCACAGAGAAACAGGGTATGAGGGTTGGGGTCAGTTCATCACACATTGTCTCTGCTGCTCCTTCCTCTGCAGGGAGGACTCCTCACTCTTCTCCTGCTCCAGCATGGGTCCATTCCACAGGCTGCAGTCCTTCAGGTACAGACTGCTCTAGTGTGGCTCCCCCGTGGGGTCACAAGTCCTGCCAGCAAATCTGCTCCAGCGTGGGCTTGTCTTTCCACATGTCCTGCCAGGAGCCCTGAGTCACATCTCTGATCAAAAAGAAGCCAAAACACGATGCCCAACACGCACAGGAACACCAGAAGAAACTCAGAAGAGTGTTTTGTGTCCAAGGAGAAGGATTTCTAGGGTATTTTTCTCATGGCTCCCACCAAATAAGGCTGTGGGAGAAACAAAAGGCACTAGCCATCACATACAGGCCACCCACCGGGCGCAGATCACTGACCATCTTATTGACGTACTCCTAAACCAAGGCATCTTCTTCACCTAAACCCAGAGCATTTCACCTCATGCCAGACTGAAAACCTTTTATTATTCCTGTGTTTCAAATGATTTTATAAAATTTTTCTCTAATTTATCCAAATTTCAAGTGGGGAAAAAAAAATATCTTGCTTTCCATAATAAGGTATATGCTTATTCATATATTTTAATAGGACAACAATCCAAACATTAATTAAGACCAAACTTCTAACAATATACACTTTTATCTTTGTAGGTGCACTTTTATGCTCATTACCTGTCTTACTTATAAGTTCCTGGTTTTATTACGTCTTTCTTGTTCCCTACAGATACCCTAGAGATTAAAAAGAGATATAGATCAGGTACCACGACACCAAAATTCAAACATGCATATCTGGATCAACACTTTGACTTCCCAGTTAAGTTCACCTTAATTAGCGTGTAACAAGCAGCATGTCTTATACTACAGGGATTTAAAACAGTAGAGATTCATGTTGTGTCTCAAGTTAATTTATGTATAAGTTTATTTTATTTACTTTAGAAAAATGAGTATTTTACTCTATTTAACACTGGAGGGGGTGATGCAGTTTTTAATTAATTTACTGTTTTGGCTTTTTTAATGTCAAGAAAACAAATGGAGCAATATAAAAATAACAGCAAAACAGCTAACTTGGGGGTCTATAATGTAACCATAAAAGGAGTACTTTCAAAGCACTTGCAAAGTTCCGGCCACATGATTCCCATTAACCATAATGAGCATTGGACAGATAAATTCACACATGTTGCTTTGAAGATTTATACTAAATTGGCCTCATCTTTGTTAGCACTAAAGGAATACTGATGCTATACAATATAAAAGGGAAATCTTTCAATTTGCCCCCTGCAATTTTCTTCATTATCCACAGAATTCTCCAGTAGCCAGTCATACTACAGATTCATAATCTTTCCAATTTTAAAGACAGTTAAAAATATTAACTATAGCACAACAGTCAATCTCTGCAGAATATAGTGCTAATACTCCTTTGTTTAAAACACAGACCCAGCAAGTTGTGCTCTGAAGCACATCAAAGGCCTGAACAAGTGGAACAGCACAGGGAGGAAGCTGCTGCTGTAGAAGCCAATCCATATTACCTTGCCAAATCTTTAATTGCTATGCACATATATTTGGCTTGATCTTGTGCTGCTTTGAAGTAAAGATATTAGCTTCAATTCATCCCAAAATGACCTTAACTTATGGGCTTGGGGAAAAAGAAAAAAACCCCAACAACCCACCCCCCAAAACCCCAGAAAATGGCACAGGAACAACTTGAGCTGCTTGCCTTTTTTCCTTCTCCCCCCCCCCCCCTTTCTCTTCTTGACTGTTTAAGGACAGGATTTACTATTCATGGACAATCCTAAACAGACCCTGCACATAAAGTCTCTTCTCTACTCACCAATAAAGAGCTTCAAGCTGTGCGAGCAGGTAACACCCCCCCAGCATTCCTCAGACTTGCACCGTTCTGTTGCCATAAGAGCTGCTGGCCTGTAGCTTGAAACATGGCAAGTGTATCACAAACACCCTTAAGCTCATGCAAACAATCCAATGTAAACACCTGTAAAACATGAAGATGAAACCCAAGAACCCATGGATCCAAAACTGTTGTTTTAACTAAAGGATTTTCTAAATGAAGAAGGATTTACTGATGATACACAGGTAAGCCAGCCGCCAAAAGGGAGCAAAGGGCTGTACTGTTACTAGCGCTGACAAAAGCCCTTGTCACCATCTTCCTACCTACCATTTTCATCCCAACGATTTCAATGCTTCTGAAATTACTCGTTTCAGGGTTTTACGGAGAGGACGCATCAACACTGTTAGTACCCAGATACTCATACTGAAAAATCTATATACTACTTTGCCTAACACTGGAGAAAAAACCTCCCAATCCACCAGAAATTCTAAGGTCTCAAACAACATTCCTGTACCAAATTGAGTAAGAAATCAAAAGTGCAAGCATGTGCTCTCTAACAACATGCAAATGTTACATCTTTCAAACGAGAAACCAAAAAAACCCCGCAACCCAAAGCACTAGAAAGAAACAATTCTTGAATGCCTTTTGCTTCTGCTATTGCCATATGCACAGCTCAAACTACTGGTTCTGTCCCTGAGTTTAACGTCTCCAGTACTGGAGAGTGCCTTCAGAGAACAGCAGAGGTTCTTTTTCTTCAGGATGGCACCTTCACAAGAAAAAAAATGTTTTGTATTTTAAAGCAAGTAGTAAAACTGAACATGTCTGAGGCTTCCCCTTGGTGTATTCTGTATCCAGCAATATGAAAGGCACACTCCTCGTGCACAGACAGCAAACAGTGCTGTCCTCTTGCACTACAGTTAAGGCAGGCAGTAGCAAGAATAATTACCTACCTAAGCTTTCTACTGGTTCTCCTGCATGCATTTTCCTTAGCTGGGAATTTTTTTGTTTTCTAACATGGTGACATCTTTGTGCTATTCCTTCAGACACATCAGATGTAAACATTACTGAACCAGACTCGTATTTCATAGTTTCCTCCAAATCAAAAAACTGCTGAACTACTTAGAGTTATCTCTGTGTCAGCACATTCCCTCGAGGGCAATATTGTCTTTTTCCCTTGTCAGTTAATTTGTTCATTGCAACACAAGTTTATTGAAAGCACTCTGAGTTTTAATTAGTGCTCTTCAGTTGCTGTTTCCCATAGCTGCTGTGCCTCAGTATCAAATGCTGTGGAGCAGAATTAAGACAAAATTTCATTATAGCCATGGCTTAAACATGAAATATTATAAGTACCTGTAGCAACATACTTCCAACTAACTTTAAGCCCTGAAATTAAAATATTTACACTTGGAAAAAAAACCCCAAATGTCCTTGCAATTGTATATGCATAGATATACCCATTCTCAAAAAGTCTCCACAAGGCCAGGCACATTTCAATTTATTAACACAGAAGGAGGAATAGTTTTCTCCTGGGTCACTGAGATCTGTCAAGCATTGAAACAGACAACTATATCTTACAGACAGTTTCCTAAACAACACACATGATGTTAAAAGCACATATCTACACTGCCATTGACTCTCCTACCAGGAAACCATTCCAAAACTTCTACTCTAAACTCTCCTAAATGCTAGAAAGCTTTTCCTGAAAGAAGTCTAAATCTACTTTTGTCAATTTATGTGCCCTTAATCTTGCACCACTGTGTATTTAACTGTGACATTTAAGAATTTTTGCCATTCTTCAGACTTCTCTCCTGACATAGAATAGTAGAATGGTTTAGGTTGGAGGGGACTTTAAAGACCATCTCATTCCACCCCCCCTGCCATGGGCAGGGACACCTTCCACTAGACCAGGTTGCTCAAAGCCCCATCCAACCTGGCCTTGAACACTTCCAGGGATGGGGCATCCACAGCTTCTCTGGGCAACCTGTTTCCATGCCTCAGCACCCTCATATCTAATCTAATTCTGCCCTCTTTCAGTTTAAAGCCATTACCCCTTGTCCTATCACCACATGCCCTTGGAAAAAGTCCCTTTCCGACTTTCCTGTAGGCGCCCTCTAGGTACTGGAAGGCTGCTCTAAGGTCTCCCTGGAGCCGCCTCTTCTCCAGGCTGAACAACCCCAACTCTCTCAGCCTGTCTTCATAGGAGAGGCACTCCAACCCTCCGATCATCTTGGTGGCCCTCCTCTGGACCCACTTGAGCAGGTCCATGTCTGTCCTACGCTGGGGGCCCCAGAGCTGAATGCAGGACTCCAGGTGGGGTCTCACCAGAGTGGAGTAGAGGGGGGGGAATCACCTCACTCAACCTGCTGGCCATGCTTCTTGTGATGCAGCTCAGGATACAGTTGGCTTTCTGGGCTGCAAACACACATTGCCAGGTCATGTTGAGCTTCTTGTCAACCAACACCCCGAAGTCCTTCTCGGCAGGGCTGCTCCCAATCCATTCTCCACCCAGCCTGTATTTGTGCTTGGGACATATTACAGACAATGATAGCACCCTGCCCCAGTGCTCATTCTGCAAGGCAGAACAAGCCCAGTCTTCTTGCTTCATCTCAGAAGTCAAGCTCCCTGATTCTCCTGGTAGTATTCTCTGTAGCTGTCCCTGTATTAATTCATTTTTCTTGAATATAGGTGACCAGACTTGAGCATAGCATTCCAGACACCATCTCACTCATGTCTCATACAACAGCAGTAAAAATGCCATGGTTGTACTATCAAGAATTTGCTGGATGTACTGTAGAATTGCTCTAGTCTTCAGATACTTCCAAATTACAAGACCCACCTTATAAATGAAATCCTTATTACTAGCCCCTCCCCAATCACTCACTTGAATTTTATACCAATATATTTCATAGTCTATTATTTCAGTCCCTAAGACCACCCTCTGATTCCAGTGTGTTCTGTTCTTTTGCCCTATTTGACAAAGCTCCCCAACATCACATCATCCGTAAGTAATGTTAGTAACTTGTAATTCATTCCCATTGTAATTACAGTTACTCACACATTGTTTTGGGGGACATTCCAGCTTAATCTCCCCCCAGCTCAATATCTCCCTTAACACCACAAAATGGGGTTATTTTCTAGCTGGTTCCTTATACCAATTTCCAGCTTAACTAATAATTTCCCACGTGGCTCTGTAGCTAATACCTTACTGAAATCCAAACAGATTAGATCTTAGAGACTCCAAAATCCCTTCATGGCTTTGAAAACGACACCAGCAAGACCTTATGGTTAATGCTATTTTGTTTATTTTAATTATGTGCTTTGTTGCATATTAGAAGAAAGCAGTCTTTCATGTTTCTGTGCTCTTGTGATATAACAGAGCTCTCTCCTTAATGAATCTTGAGTCTGCAGGTGAGGGAGCCTGGGCATAAGCTAGAGGTATATCAAGCACTTTTTCCACTATAAAAAAAAGTTCTGCTTTCAGAGGTCTGCTGCTCTTGGTCAAAAGCTCCAAAGCTGCCATGACTGCCAATGAAAGGTTTCAGAAGAACAGGGCAATTTTTAATCCCCATGAAATACAACAGACAGATAGAGTGGGAGAAACTCTTACCCACTCTCAAATCCTGGCAGCTGCAGTATCCCTCAGCTGCAAGCAAAAAGCCTCTCCTGGATTGGAGTAATTGATGTGATCTCAGAGTGCTCAAAAACTTGACCCTGACCATTCCCACCTCCTTCCTCCTACTCACATACACTAAATTCCTAAATATCTGCATCCATGGAAGAGAAACACCCAATTATTTGGGCTTGCGTGAAACACCGGTGTAACTTGCCTGCCTTAAGACAGCCAGACAATGGAAGAGCACAGACTTTGCATTGCGGGCTGGTGAAATGTACTGTAGTTTTACAGTAGCACAGTATGATGTGGATTTTTTTTGATGTCCCACACACTAGTTTGCATCACATGAAGCAGGAATGCTGCCATATCCATGCTGGCTGAATGCTATGAGCCAGACACGATTCACACAGACAAAAGGGGAAAAAGAACGGACAAGCTCTTGAACCAAGACTCTGCAGCACAGGAACTTGCATACCACAGACTTTTGCCTCTCTCAGAGAGTGAGCAATAACTGTGTTGTTTTTCCTTTCAAACCTTGTTGTCATGTGTTGTTTGTAGGCAACAGTGTCTTAAAGCCCAAAACATGGCTAAGGGTCCCACTATGCCAAACTTACTCAACAAAGAACAAGATATAACGGGTATAATTACAAGTAACTTTGAAAGAAACTTGAAAGAAATTTAAATTAGCCTAATAAAAATACATAACTATTGAAAAAAATGCTTTCAAATGGTTCTACATTTCAATGCTTTAAGACAATCATATGAAAACTATGTGGAAAATATCAGATAAAGGAGCTGATGTGAGTGTTCCTCTGACTACGTCATCTTTAAAAGCAGAAGAAATTTCAGTCTGAGAAGAGTGGGGGACAGCTTTACACTCCCCTTGGGTTTACTTTAGTAAAGGAGTTATAGACACAGATTTTTGGTTATGTGGCTTAGTTTACAATACAACATATTTCCTGAGATTTGTGAAGTATTTTGCATGTATGGTTATGCTATCCCCATTAATTCTAATATGTTGCTGAGGAAATGTGTAGTTTACCAATCACATCATCATCAAAATCCTTCTTTCCCCAAGCACAAATTTAGTAAATCATACCTGTAATTTAATTCTTAATCAAGAGGCCCTTGAGCCTGACTCCCGAGACTCACTTTATGGATTTAGTTATGCATAGTATGAAAATGAAGCTGAAATTCTAGTCTTTGATCTGCTCTAGGTTCATGCCCTTGACTTCTGCCTTTCCACCATTATGAATCTAAAAGAAAACACTATCTGGTTTTCATGTTCCAGTTGTTTAAGAAATGAATTTTCAATGGAAAATATTGGCTACAATAAGGATACAAACAGCATAAATGGTTCCAAGCCTGAGCAAGGTCCTGATGTTCCTGAGCTCTAATATTCTCTGCCCAGAATTGAAAACAGGATTTTGAAACAAATTTTGCCTTGCCATTGAAAACAAAAGGTGACAGTTATGCCTGGGCAAATTAAGTGGAAGCTTTTTTTGGGAGGGGGGGGGGGCAGGGAGGGGGGGACCCAAAACCCCCCAAAAACCCAAAACCACCTGCAATTTTTTAAACCAAAAATCAGATTGGAGTCTGTGAACCATACTCAGCTACTTTTAGAAGGATAATTAATTCATTTGGCCACTGCAGAAATGATATATTTTCCTTACTTGATTCAAAATTATATTGCACTAAAAAATTATTTATTTCCCCCCTAAGATTTTTTTCAGCAACGTTGGGGAAAAAACACCTGAAAGCTAACTTAAAACTTTGAGGGTTGAAATTAAGCAGTTTTCGTTTCACACTGTTGCAGTTCCCCCATCTTTGCACCCCAGTAATAGCAGCTGACCCAGCAGCTAGCACACACTGCCACAGCTGAAGCCAAAGAGTGATATCGACCTGCACAGCTGGGGACTCGATGCCACCCCACACGCACCCAGCTGCTTTGGAAGTAAGTAAAAGAGCTCTGGGAGCCTTACTACTGCTTGGTCAGGCCTCCAGATTAGTGGAAAATGGTTAGGATCTCACTGTAGAAACCTCTCCAAGAACTGTATGGGCTCAACTTTACAACATTTTTATTTATAGAGAGCATTTCCTAACCTGAGGTGGCCCCCACAGTCCATCATAACAGACAATGAGGAGCATGTGCCAAACTAGTCCCTATGGAAAGTGGCTAGAGGAAATCCTAGTAAGTCCTGTTTGATGAAACAGCTTGGTGTGAAGGAAGAAGACTTTGAGTATGAATGCCAAAGCCTTCTACAAAGCAATAAAAGAGGATATTCCTAGGTCTGATACTGCAATTCAAAAATCAAAATCCTGGTGATATAATGACATAGTAAAGTCCATGATTTACTAATAGTCCAGAAGGGGCAACAATCAGCATGATAAAGGAGCTTGTTTCCATGTTTTGAAGACAAAAAAGGAAAATTCAAAGCAATAAGCATGGAAGTGTGTGTGTTTTGTATACATAAAATTATATCCACACCTACATATGTGACAGCACAACACTGCAAGCACATTTACTATGACTAAAAGATATTCTGCCACAAACCTAGATCAGGTGATCTCTTTTATTAGGAACATAAGTCTTTGCATAACTATCAAAAGATGAAACCCATTTAGGTTTGATGTTTCCTTAATTTGAAGATGATGCATCAAAATAAATGAAGTAAATAAAAAGGGCAAGATGTCCCCTTGAGTAAATATTTTATCTCAGTAAGCAACTTGTTTTATATAAAGAATTTCAATAAATAAAGGTAAAATATCCTGCTTTCCAGATTGGCACAGATGTTGGAAATGGTCCCACATAAATAACCTTTCCAAGTGGCAACATGAATAAAAGTAATCAGTACCCTAGCTGTGTGGAGTACAAAGTGAACATTTTAATACAATCAATAATCCCAAGGTAAAGAGATGATGGCTATACAGCAAGACTCCGCAGGATATAGATTTCAGGTTACAAGTCAACAAAGACATAATAACTCAGCCCAGCTGCAGCATATTCCTTGGAGGCCTACTTGCAATCTCATTCACCACCCAGGCATATTCTCAAGAGCAGATCAAAACCACTGAAGGATGTTTCTTTGCATGTGCCACAGGATAGAAAGCAGAAAATACAGTCACTGGAGTCCAAGTCATGTGGATTCCTAGACACAAGAGCCTCATAAATATGAGCAAATGAGGTGATGTACACAATACTGACTTGAGGATCTGAACCTGAGTAACTCAACCACTGCATCAGTGAGGTCTGCTATTCTCACCCAACAAGCATCTTCATTAAAGAGCAACTAGACTAACGTGACAAGTCCACATGTTATCCTCCTTATGCACCCATCACCAATGAATGGTACCTATAGACTCAACCAGGACCTGACACATACCTTGCACGTGAAATTCAACCAGCATCTGAAACCAAAGCTTGTGAAGTGTTGGTCTGTCACATTTGAATTCACATGGTACCCTTCCTTCGAGTGATACAGCAATCAAATCTCCTAAAACATTTGCCAAAATTTGTGAAAAGCTTCCAGGGCTTTATGGCATTTTCAATTCTTACTGCACAGGTACAAAGCTTTTGCTTTTAAGACTCTGCAGGTCTGGCTGTCTACACCAGAATGAAGAGTAACTACCCCTGAAGACATGTAAAAACACTCCTTCTGACTAAACACATCTGAGCACAGTGGATACTCAGCAACACATCTCTATTTTTATGATAAAAAATTTTATTGCATTTTATGGTATGTTAAGTCTCTCTAGAGTCTAGACAGAGCTGGAATCTTGCCTGGTTTGTACAGCATTGGTTGAATTGTTAACTGAGTTTTGCAAGGCAAAATTCTTTCAAGTCTGCACACCTGCGTATTTTGCTTTCCATTTTCTCCCCAGGCCACATTTTCTGCAGCTGCTGCTGCTGACTCAGAGCCATTTTAGACTCCTATTCCTGCAGAGCCCATTCCCAGCAGCTTTGACCAAAGTATCTGCCTAGGCATGAATCCAAGGTCCTCGATTACTCTTCCTATGCCAGTACACTTTTATAGATGTTGTAAGCCCTTGCAAGGCAGTTAGCCACTGTTCCTATCTGGAGCACATCTATCTCCTTCTCTTCCCCAGATCTGTTCCAATAATTTTTCTCTCCTCAAGATGAGCACAACTGGTGGGCATCATTTAAATTGCACATGGAGTACATCAGTTAGTGCTTCTGTACCAGCAAGCAAGAATTAAAATATGGGATATGTATAAGAAGCACAACATGAATGACAAACATTATTTTTTATATAATTTTCCTGTCTATTACTAGGAAATCAGGACTCATACTAAGGCAAGAATAGACGACCTTCATTGTATGGAAATTTCATTGAACACATGAATTTGTACAGATTTTTGTAATCTCATTACATTTACGAACTTAACAAAAAGTCAACGCTAAATAAATCACTCACATATGAGACATAGTAAAACAGTTTAGAGCACATTTCTTCTGATTTGCAGTAACAGTTCATTTCATAAACTACTTTATAGATTTTTGTAAAAGACTTTCCTCTTGTGATTGAAGATGGCAGTCATGATGTCTGCATTATCCAGATCATCTCAAGCAAATAAATTGAAACAACCAGCAATCACCACAGGAGCTGTAATAAGATGCACAGGTCCTTGTGGTCACCAGAAACTTTCCAATGGAACATTTTCCACTAGGAAAAAAAAAAAAGTTCATCAAAACATCTTATTTGATTAATTTGGCTAAAATTCTGATGAAAACCAGGCAGGTTTCCATTGGAAAATTACTTCATTCCCTCATAGCTCTGCTGCAATCATCCCAGCAGGCTGATGGAAACCTGGGGATAAAGAAACCCTGAGCTCTAAACTCACAGACTAGCAAATTCACAAGCCAAGTTTGCAAGGCTCCCTGTCAACTTGGTAAATCACCAGGCAAACTGCCTTGAATTTACAGTAACCCCGCTGCTTCTCAAGTCTCTAGCTCCTTAAGAAGCCTTTTAGCAGTAGGCAAGCCTGACTCCAGGACTCCCAGCCTTCTGGGTTTTAAGGACTTCAGGAATTTGGTGAAAGCCTGGATACATTTATTAGAAGAACCCATGCCTTTGCAGAAGTAACTTTCAGCATTCCTATTCCGGAGGAAATTTCAATGCTTTATGTTTTTGTGCCATTTGGAACAAGAAACTTACAATTTAAACATCAGGAAAATAGGAATTCTGCTTTCCAAGGACTTACTGGTATCTGTTGTCCAGAATAGAAAAAGAGGTCACACTGCTCTAGTTCTTTATCCAGAGGGCAACAAACTGTGTGTGCAGATGAAAGTCAAAGCTTCAGTTGCTGCCAACTCATTCTCAAATTGTTGAACACTTACTAGATTAGGAACTAACCGTTTTGTAGCAAGTCTACTGGTCACTGTGCATCCAAACACAAATGCATGTGCCAGTTTCTCTGGACTGCATAACAGGCATGCAAACGTCACAGCAATCAGCAGTGTCTTAAAGACGGCTGCCAAAACGCCTCTGTTACATGACAGCTGCATGTTTCTTCTATTCCAAACAAAATTAAAACCAAAGGAGGTAAGAGTTTTATCATCCCTATTTCAGAAACTGGAAAAACAGAGCTTCTTTGTTATTCTTTTATTTCACAACTATCCTCCCCCAAACCTTTGACGGTACGTAAGCTTGAACTGGCACAGATTGTAGTATGTATTCCCACGGATGAGAACATTCCCAGCAAATGGTTATAGAGCCTCTAAAAGCAAATCATAACCAGACACAAAAGGTGGACTGAAGCAACCTTTGTTCACATGCAAACTCATTTCAGACAACTGGGATTTCTGTATGAAAAACGTAAATTACATCTAGTCAACCACTTTTCTTTCAGAAAAGAAAAAGATGCACTTAAATTATTAACTTTTATCCACTGCACTTCAATGAAATGGAATATTTTTCCATGGAAAATAAATTTCATGGAAAATTTAACTGATTGGAATACATCTGTCTCCTATCATGTCAATATCTTGAAGATACATATAACCAATTATTTCATACAAGCATAGCAATGCAGTGAGTTCAACCCTGGAACATGCCTACCCTTGCACAACACAGAGCTTTGGAGAGATCCAAGAGCCAGCACAAAATGAGACAGCTTCTGAGCCGAAGAAGTAGTAGGAGAGAACCAGTGTTGTGTCTCACCTGGGCTGATTAGCACCAGTCATTGCACTAATGTGCTGCTCCAGGCATCCAAACTGGCTTTCCATATAACACCCCTGTGATACACAGGTAGGCCTGTGCTAGTACTTGGCACTTGAGTAGAGATAAATTATTTTATCCATAGTCTATTGACATTTTTGCTATGCTTTACTGTAGAAGCTGACCCAGAAAGGATGACACAAAACCAAAACTCAGGAGAAAGAGTAAGTTTACAACTCTAGAAGTGACTGACTGCACTTTATTTAACCACGGGGAAAGGATTTATCCCAGGCCTAGTAAAAGAGCAAAGGACATCTGAATTTGAATCCTAACATGCACATTGACTATCCTTCAGTGCAATTGTCTTTGTTTGTGTTAACTCTTCTAATTTCATACATTAGAACTTGCAAAGGAATCAATATTTATTGAATACTGCCCCAATTTCCTAACATCTTCTGCTCTGTGCTATCACCATGCAGATATTACATATCTACCATAGAGATTCTACATATAAACTCACTGTATTTCCATTCTCCAGAATTGTACATCTGGTTTGGGTTTGTGTGGCCGGGTTTTGGTAGCAGGGGAGGGGGCTACAGGGCTGGCTCCTGTGAGAAGCTGCTAGAAGCTTCCCAAGCTCCAAGTTGGACCAGCCGCTGGCCAAGGCTGAGCCAATCAGCGACAGTGGTAGCACCTCTGGGAGAACAGATTTAAGAAGGGGAACCTGCAGCAGGGGAGAAGATTGGAATGTGAGAGGAACCCCTGTGCAGATACCAAGGTCAGTGAAGAAGGTGGGCGAGGAGGTGTGCCAGAGGAGGGGGTGCCCCTGCAGCCCCGGTGAGACGGCAGGCTGTCCCCCCCAGCCCATAGAGGTGAGCGGGGGAGCAGACGCCCACCTGCAGCCCAGGGAGGAGCCCACGCTGGAGCAGGAGCCAAAGATGGCCGTGACTCCATGGGAAAGCCTGCGCTGGAGCAGTCTGTGCCTGAAGGACTGCAGCCTGTGGAAAGGACCCACGCTGGAGCAGTTCATGAAGAATTGCAGCCCGTGGGAAGGACCCACATTGGAGAAGTTCGTGGAGGACTGTCTCCTGTGGGAGGGAACCCATGCTGGAGCAGGAGAAGAGTGAGGAGTCCTGCCCCTGCGGAGGAAGGAGCGGCAGAGACAACATGTGATGAATTGACCCCAGCCCCCATTCCCCATCCCCCTGCACCGCTGGCAGGGGAGGTAGAGAAAATTGGGAGTGGAGTTAAGCCCAGGAAGAAAGCGGGGTGTGTGTGTGTGTTTTTAAGATTTGGGTTTACTTCTCTTTATCCTACTCTGATTTGACTGGTAAGAAATTAAACTAATTTCGCCAAGTCAAGTCTGTTTTGCCTGTGACCACAATTGGCGAGTGAGCCCTCCCTGTCCTTGTGTCAACCCGTGAGCTTTTAGTTATATTTTCTCCTCCCCATCCCACCAGGTGGGAGGGGCGAGCGAGCGGCCTTGTGGTGCTTTGTTGCCAGCTGGGCTTAAACCACAATAACGTCTCTGACTTATGAATGCATTATTTTATCAGTGTTTGGGCAATACTCCAAGAACAGGACTCCAGAAGTGCTGAGACTCAGAAGACCATTTAAAGTGGAATACGCACAGACTTGCAGCACCTAATCTTATAGCTAGAGCTGTTTAAATGTTTTTTTCTAGTTCTGCGGCCCAGATCTACCAACTGAAAACTATTTCCCGTATAGTAATTTAAAAAAAAATCAATGCTTATAATGAACTTATCTGCCTAGGTTTGTGAGATCCTATGGGAAACATTTTACACAGTGTGCTATCAGATGCTGCAAATGTGAACAGCTACGTGGCTTGACCTGTCATCCATGTTTGTTTGAAGAAACTACAGGTACGGAAGCTACAGGTGGAAACTTTTTTTGTAGGCCTCCTTTATGATTTCTGCATTTTATGATGCCCTGAGTTCAACCTGAGCCTCCAGTTCAGAGCTCATCCCATAAAGTCCAGATTTGGCAGTGGAAAAATAGCCTGGAGCTGTTGAAGCAATAATATCTGTTGTAGCCGTAACTAAGAAAATGCCAAGGTATCGTTATCACATCACATACCTTACAGAATGACCCAAACATCTGTTTCAGGCAAATATGTAGCAAGGTATCACACTGGTACACGCAGCTGTGTCTAATGGGCATCTAAAATACACTGAGGTGACACAGGCAAGTAAGTCTCCTTCCAGCTGTTAGCATGCATTAAGGTTACATAAAGCAATAGGCACTGAACTGAAAGGAGGCATTTGGCTTTCATAAGACACCTCTGCTTCTTCCTTTGAGCATGTCCATGCATAGTACTTGGACCTTGTACACAGAGCTCCAAACCCCCATACCCTCTGTGGGTCCTGAACCTCTCTGCAAACACCTTTTTCCGAAGTACACCCAGGCAGTACGTTATTTAAAATGTTTCACTTCCAATCAAGGGCAGAAACATGTAAAAGTTAGTACGCTACAGAATGTCATCTGCATTGGAGAGATGCTAACACACAGAGCTTGTCTAGACAGGGGAGGTAGGTCAGAGTGAGTTGTGGGATGTTTTACCAGGGAAAAGGTGTCTGGGGAGGTTACAGGCTTCCTCTGTTCACTCTTCTGTGAAGCACATCCTGCTGGTCTTGCAGTAAAAGAGTTGCTAGATAACCATAGAGCCCATGCTTACCCCTTTGTCCTGACCACAGCTGGATATGGTGCCTATAAATGACACATTTGAAGACATCAGTTTCCTTGTATCTTGTCCCCAGAGCATCTGCACTGAGACCCTAGCACAGTATAGATAAAACACCAAGAATTCATACCCTGCTCAGTATGTTCCCTACCTAGGTGAGTCTGCAAGAGTACAATAAAGCAAAGTAACCAAGAATCACTCAAACCACTGACAAACTACCAAAGCAACTCTGCATATTTACTTAAAGCCTATAAGGCCCTTTTCTTACTTGCCAGAGAATCCCACAACCTTAACTTACTGACTGCATGGGTTACTGCTTATAAGATTATCCCCCCAAAATAATAAAATCGCAGCTTCCCCATTGGTTTAATATCTGCATACAACTTGTCATTAGCTAAAAGGGACAAAATAACCGAGTTGATTTAGTCAATCTGATTACCCTATGCTCCAGCTGATGAATACAAGCTATTTTAAAAAATTAAAAAGCTATTAGACTATTGAAAATAGTTTTGAACAATAATCTCTGGATCCATTATTTCCATGCTTAAAGACCAACTGGTAGAAGCATGACTGCTAATACAGACTGCCTGAAAATTCAATAACTGGAGATAACGGTCAATTTCTCCAACATTACTGTCTAATTAGCGAATTCTACTTCAGCTGAAATCCATTTAAGTGAGCAACATCCACATATTGTAAAGAAAGATTAAGAATACATTAGCTTGGGCCAAGAATCCTTATGATATGAGTAGGCAATTACAAAAGTAATCTCTGATTTATCACCTCCACCTTTTTTATTGTATTTTCTGCTTTGTCAATACAAAACAGTGGCAAGAATTTAAATCAATAGTAATTCCCCTCCCCACTTTTTTTTTTTAAGCTGTCACAGTAGAAAAAAATAGTTACCAAAAAACAACAGTCTTTCAAGAAAGCACAAATATCTGCTCTCTAAAAAGGGGAGGGAAAGAACAAATATTAGCATTCCCTCTCTATAAAACTAGTGGCAAAATGTGCTGGAATGTTGTACCCAGAAAAAAGGGTGTTTTGCTGTAGTTTATGGGCAGCCAGTCAGCAAAGATTTAAGGTTGAATTCTCATAAAACCAGCCCCACACGTACATGTTCATGAATAAGAACATGTGTCCAATGTTCAAACAATGCCCTTTTCTAAAGGCCCTTATCTGATTGTGGAGCACTGCAACAGTCCCACTGAATAAAGTAAAACATAATTATCTCCAGCAAATGTTATGAAATGAGACTGCTGCCTAGTGCTCTGGGTAAGAAGGTTTGTTTAGAACAAAGGGCAGCCACCCCAGCAACACCAGCAGAGAAGGAAGATAGTCAAAAGTCGGCCAGAAAACTAATCTGAAAACTGACACAATAAAGCCCATAGGAAACAGTTATTGAACGATCAGCTCTATGAGGCATAAGGCTATGCTTTTACATCTCTATAATTACCTTACCTTAAAAATCAATGGAAAACAGCACGGGATTTGTAAAATCTATCAATTCTGCAGTGGTAAGAAACTATTTTCCATGAAACACAATTGCATCATTTCATCTTGAGGCAGAAATACAACCTCGTATGTCATGAATATTGGGCAAATATACAAAGTTTTCTCGTGCTTTCAAGAGTATGTTATTCCTTTTAGTCTGATGTACCAAAGAAAAACATTTTAAAAGTTCAGTGAATTTACTGACTACTGATGAACTTTTGCACATACCTATAGTTAAGACAGGGTCGTGGATATATCACTTGCAATGGCAAACCTCTTAACAATTTTCCTTTCTTCCTTAACCATGACATAGTTAAGAGCAAAGTAAAAGTTAGAATTTCAGGTATTTGCAAAGTTTCCTCAATAGACTTTCATTTCTTTTTGGGCTCAAACTTCATGTATTCTGAATAATGGAAACAATGTTCAAAGCATTACTTCTCCCCCCCAGCATTATACTTGCTTAATGGTCCTTTACCTGTGATTTTGTGCATTAATTCCATATAAAGGTCTCCTTTAGTTTGGAAAGAGGGAAATGTGCTTTAACATTTAAAGCAAAGCTAAATAATACTGTACTGCTGGGCAATTTTCAAAGCCACATTAAAAGAGGATCATAGGAAAAAGAGGCATCTGTTACAAAAACACTACATGGCTCCTTCTCTGTGCTCTACGATTTTGTTAAGATACTCTTTTAATACAGCCATTTACAGTGACTCTCTCAGTAACATGAAATCAGTCTTTATAATGTGGATTAAATGTTATCTTCTCCTCTAATTGACAGATCAGGTTTCGTGAATCTTGACCCTTACACCAGTTCCACAGAAGCCATATTGTACTGTTACGAAAGTGTTAAGAAAATTAGGGAAACCATATGAAAAATGTCTGTTTCCCTGGTGGATCACAATTGCAACAGGATATCTGTCTACCACAGGTATGGGGCAGAGGAATACAGGTTTTCTGGA
The DNA here is from genome assembly GCF_000737465.1 of Haliaeetus leucocephalus. Taxonomy (NCBI): domain Eukaryota; kingdom Metazoa; phylum Chordata; class Aves; order Accipitriformes; family Accipitridae; genus Haliaeetus; species Haliaeetus leucocephalus. Next base: position 304,830 of record NW_010972572.1, on the reverse strand, counting down.
AATGCTGACTAAAAGCAATGCAAAACATCACAGGCTAGAATTCAATGCTGTTAACGCTGCTGTTAACATAAGTAGTGCTCAAGCAAAGTTTTTCCCCAAACCACCCACCATAGTTGGTGTGAAACAAATCTTGGGGCACCCCTGCTACAAGTACTCTGAAATAAGAAAAATAAAATCACGAGATTTCACAGAAAAGCATCCAGTCACAGCCGCTGATCACTTATCAAACTTATCTAAGTAGCCACCTGTGCTGCTCTCCTTTCCTGTCAGTTCAAGGTCTTTTATGTGTCATCTAATACCACAGCGAGGTGCAATGTTACTTGACCCTCCCCAGAGCACAGGGGTGAGGTGTAGTCAGGGCTGCGCCGCCAACGTGTTCTTCTCTGGTGCTGCAGCTTCACCACCTCTTGGACCACAGAGACCAGGAAAAGTTGTCCAAGAAGCCCAGAACCAGAGAAGCTATGGTACTGTATGCATCAAAGGTCTGAGAAAGAGTCTTGCACAAACCATGAGATTTAGAAGGTCTGGAGAGCTCTTATCGAATCCCTGTAATTTCAGCTCCTCTAGGAATGGTTAAATACTGTTTCCCATACCATAGTATCCTTGGTAAAAGTTATCAAAGAAATAAAAAAAAAAAAAAAGACAAATCGAATGGCTTGCTTACCTTACCTAAATTTGCCACAAAACACTAAACAAATTCATTTAAAAAATCGTAAATAAATGAGGATAATTCAACTTCCCTGAAAATCACCATCCTTCTCTTCAGACAGTCTGTCAGCATCAGCTGGTCTCTAGATAACAATCTCTTTGCTGTATCCAGGATCTATTTTTCAGGTCACTTGGCTGAGTTAGCTTGTATGTTCCATCACATCCCTCCTACTCATTCATCTCTGTCTCAGACATAAAGGAGAACAAATAAAAGTGATGCTTCCTTAAGCTTCAAGCAAAGGAGGAAAGGAAATATGTGCTATCCATTTGCTCCAGTTGTGCAGAAGCTTCAGTACCTGAAACCTGGACTAGCCCATGAACATGTAAGACGTATAGAAGATAGAACAAGTTGATATCTTAGAGGAACAGGAAAAAGAACTGCTATATGGTAACTCTAGACATAGCCCTAGGCAAGGAATATTAGCCAACTTGCACTGAACCAAGGTATCACGCTTCAGGCACAACCCAGTCAGAGCTCCATCCCTGCTCTCCTCTTGCTTTGAGGTAGGAAGGTTGTCCCAGCAGCCCCCATGCATCTGGCAGGGACAGGCAGCACAGCGTCAAGGCCAGTTTCTTGCTCATCTAACTCCAGAAAAACTATACAGGTCTATGTATTGGTGAACATTTGGCCCTTAATGCTGGATAAAGTAGCCCAAGGTTTAAGAGGAGGTTCCTTACAGGACTAGAAGTCTCTAAATGCCTTTTAGGTTTGCTATCCTGAAGTGAGTTAGAGGTGGGCTTGCTCCTTTAAAACCTAAAGATCACACTGCCCAAAATCTTTTTTCAGATGCTGTGCTCCAGAGCCTGGAAGCTTCTAGGTTATCTAAACTCAGAATTTATTCCACTGGCTTCTCCGCGTGTGCACGCACGTATACACGTGTGTTTAATACACATATTAAATTTTAAATAGATTGCTTTTAACTAATCACCTCAAGTGGCATTTGTGCAATGTAAATATTTGCTTTGTTCCTTCAACACTCTTTCAATTACACTGAAAATCTCAGAGAAATAAAATTACAGCAGGCCGAATATTAAAAGGTGGGGAGAGAGAAGGGCTAGAAACTGAGCTTCAAAGGGAATTCTACACTTTGATTTTAGTTTGCATATTCCAAACGCTCACATTTTGCTACACAGATGTCAAACCAGGAGGTAGGTAATAAAGCAGGTTCCTTTAAGATTAAAAAAAAAGCATTTTAAATGATCAAATCAAACCATATTCCAAGTGTGACAGAAGTAAATGACGTATTATTAGTTCTTCCCTGAACCTCATTGAACCATCTCTTTCCATCGTAGCAGGAGCCTGTCAGCCATGCAGGTCCTTGCCAAAAATAAAGAAAGAATGGCAGCATTCCCCATCTGCTGATGAGTCCAATCTAAGGAAAGACAAAACACTGATTTTATTTAACTCTGTTCCAATCATTGTCAGGTGATACAAACAGTCATCATGACACACAGCCAGGTTTATTCATGTGCCCAGCAAGCCAGGCCAGGCATAATAAAGAGATTACACACTCCGTTTGGAATACAGGCAACTTGGAATAGCTTTTATTAAAACTTAAAGCATGGGAAATATTGGGTAGTAGATTTAGGTATCACACAATCAGAAATATGTTTGGCTCAAAAACACAACACATGGCATCCTTAGTGAATGAGGGTGACTATTATTACAGCATAACAGGCCTGCCTTTCTCTCCTTGCCAAAAGAAAAGCTTGGAATAGCACAGAGCACATGGTACTTTAAACTTAGAAGAGAGAGACTGGCAAGAGCTTTACAGAGTATGAAGGAAAAAATAAAAAAAAGGAGCTTTGTAAACTATCTGTCCCCTTGAAAGACAGCTCCTTATAAAACACCACCAATCTCTGTACTGAAGTGACCTTGGAACCGAAAGAGCTATTAACACCAAGAAACAGGACAGAAGGGGCAACAGTAGGGCTCTGCTTGATTTCTGGGGTTGTCCTGCTCCTTGCTGGCATTAACTTCTCTACCAAGCACAATCAGAGACCTGGGGAGCCCACTCGGGGCAAAGAGGTTGCTGGTGTGCTGAGGGCACACACTACCACATTCACCAGTTCTGCTTCATCATTTCCCTCTGCTACTTCATCTCTATTTGTGTCCATCTGTTGTATTCTTTCTGATAAATACTTTGGGCTGGACCATCTGCCTACCCTGAGGTTGCACAGGTGACATACAATGTGGCCCTGATCCACAGGTAGGATCCCAAGGCACAACCTACATAACAACTAAGGATACAGAACTCACATTTGCAGTCTCAGGCTTTCACTTTTTAATAGTCAGTCATCTCAGATGTTTACAATTTACACTAATCTGACCAGTCCCAGCAGAACATTTTCTTGCATAAAAAATGCTCTTGCTTGTTTATAAAAAATCTTCAGGTGCACCTAGAGTTTACAGCTTCTGTGGGAGAAAATGTCAGTTTAAGGAGAGACCTGCAAAATAAAGGTCTTTGAGGTTTTTTGACCCAGGTCAGTGAGAGCTCAGGCTTGTTTTGACATGATGGTAATCTGTGCCATGGATGCAGAACAAAGAGGGGCAGGACACTCTCCAGCCACTAGAGATAAAAATGGATCTCTGCTTGATATGACACTGAAAGTACTTCAAAGGAACCTCATGTGGCATAGGAGGATGAGATGCCTAGAAATTGCATGAGGAAGACAACGAGATTCTCTTTGGGGTCTAATCAAATGGATAAAAAAATGTTGATATACAGCATTTCTCCTCGCATTTCACCTAACATTCCTAACTTACACTACTTGTACTTTCTTCAGCAACATGTCAGTCCGTTCATTCTTTTTATTTACAACCCTCTGCCTTCTGTCTGTGTATCAAGGTGTTCAACAACAACCTTTTTACAGTCAGCAATTGAATAGTAACTTTACTCTGAATAAATCCAGAACAAGATAAGTGGTGTCTGGACAGATTTAATCTAGGCAGTAAGTATTCCATAAGGCAACAGGATCAGACTTTAACAGGGCTGCAGCTGGAGCACAACAAAGGTCAGAGAGCACTACACAGTGATTAAATTTCCTTAATCCAACCAGAAGGTGTTCAGCCTGAACATGGACTCTCATGGACTATGACCACTCAAGAAATCTGCCACTTTTTTATCACCAGTAGTTAAAGGAAGAGCAGTGTTTTCATCTGTAGAGCTCAGTGTGCATTACAAAGGTGGGCATGCAACCTGGGGAAAGAAAGGTACAGAGGTCAAACAAATGGCCTGAGGTCAAAAATTAAGCTGAGAGGCACAGTGAGGCTTACAGAACAGCTTGGAGCTCCGTGACTACAGGAATATCCTTTCTTATGCACACGTACCTGCAGTCCCATCAAGATAGCAAGTGATAGCAATACCGCCATTGACACATTAACATAGGAGCAGCTCTTTGCTGTTTTTCTCAGCCTGCTACAGCAGTCAGGATGCAAGATGGGTCTGAGCTGTGAAATACCCATTTGCTGCAATAATTGAGGCATTATAATGGTTTCAAAATTTAAAATCTAGTTTAAGCAGGAACAGAAAGAAAGTTATAGCAGATATTACAAATAGAAAAAGCCTGGAGGGCTGATTTAGATTAGCATATTCTTGAGATACAGTATTAAAAAAAGCAGATGAGATGTTGCTTGTATCACAGAATGATAGAATCATAGAATGGTTTGAGTTGGAAGGGGCAGGGACACCTTCCACTAGACCAGGTTGCTCAAAGCCCCATCCAACCTGGCCTTGAACACTTCCAGGGATGGGGCATCCACAGCTTCTCTGGGCAACCTGTTTCCATGCCTCAGCACCCTCATATCTAATCTAATTCTGCCCTCTTTCAGTTTAAAGCCATTACCCCTTGTCCTATCACCACATGCCCTTGGAAAAAGTCCCTTTCTGACTTTCCTGTAGGCGCCCTCTAGGTACTGGAAGGCTGCTCTAAGGTCTCCCTGGAGCCGCCTCTTCTCCAGGCTGAACAATCCCAACTCTCTCAGCCTGTCTTCATAGGAGAGGCACTCCAATCCTCTGATCATCTTCATGGCCCTCCTCTGGACTCGCTCCAACAGGTCCATGTCTGTCCTACACTGGGGCCCTCAGAGCTAGACATAAGACTCCAGGTGTGGTCTCACCAGAGTGGAGTAGAGGGGGAGAATCACCTCCTTCAACCTGCTGGCCACACTTCTTTTGATGCAGACCAGGATACGGTTGGCTTTGTGGGCTGCAAGTGCACATTTCCGGCTCATATTCAGTTTTTCATCCACCAGTACTTCCAAGTCCTTCTCGGCAGGGCTGCTCTCAATCCACTCATCGCCCAGCCTGTATTTGTGCTTGGGATAGCCCTGACCCATGTGCAGGACCCTTGCACTTCACCTTGCTGAATGTCAGGAGGTTCACACAGGCCCACTTCTCAAGCTTGTCCAGGTCCCTCATCTCAGCTTGGTGTCATCCACAAACTTGCTGAGGGTGCACTCAATCCTACTGTCCCTGTTGCCAACAAAGACGTTAAATAATACCAGTCCCAACACGGACCCCTGAGGGACACCACTCGTCACCGGTCTCCACCTAGACATCAAGCCATTGACTGCAATTCTTTGAGTGCAGCCATCCAGCCAATTCCTTATCCACTGAGTGGTCCAACCATCAGATCCCTGTCTCTTCATTTTAGAGACAAGGATGTCTTGCGGGACAGCATCAAATGCTTTGCACAAGTCCAGAGAGATGACGTCAATTGCTCTTCCCTTAGCCACTAATGCTGTAACCCATCATAGAAGTCCACCAAATTTTGTCAGGCACAATTTGCTCTTAGTGAAGCCATGGTGGCTGTCACCAATCACCTCCTTATTTTCCATGTGCCCTAGCATAGTTTCCAGGAGGATCTGCTCCATGATTTTACTGAGCACAGAGGTAAGACTGACTGGCCTGTAGTTCCCTGGGTCTTCCTTTTTTCCCTTTTTAAAAAAGGATGTTATGTTTCCCCTTTTGCAGTCACAGGGAGCTTCTCCATTCTGCCACAACTTTTCAAATAGGATGGACAGTAGCTTAGCAACTGCATCTGCCAGTTCCCTTGGGATCCACGGATGCATTTCATCAGGTCCCATAGACTTGTCCACCTTCAGGTTCTTTAGATGGTCTTGAACCTGATCTTCTCCTACAGTGGGTGGTTCTTCATTCTCCCAGTGCCTGCCTTTATCTTCTGTGACTTTGGCAGTATGGATAGAGCACTTGCCACTGAAGACAAAGGCAAAAAAAAAAAAATCTAATCAAAAGTTTAAATCTAGTTTAAATGTAGTTTAAAGCTCCCTTGATAAGTCCAGCCAGCTTGTTGCCCAGGGCAGTCTTGCCCCACTTGGCCAGTTGAGCCCCATCAGCTGTCAACAAGCCCAGTTTCTTGAAGGTATGCCCAAGATAGTAGAAACCTAGACCTTGAGCATGGTACCAGCTGTCATTCACCTGTTCAGATTGTCTTCTTTTTCTCAATCCCTTCTCCGACTGGGAGGAGACAGGAGAACACCACCTGGTCTCCTGATCCCTTGAACATTGTTCCAAGGAACATAAGGTCTCTTTTGATATTTCTGAGTCACCTCATTGCAGCATCATTCAACCCTACCTGGAATAGTAGGAACAGGTGATAGTCTGCAGGCTTGACCAGGCTCAGCAGCTTTTCTGTGACATCACGGATGTGAGTTCCCAGCAGGAAAACTTCTCTAGAGACATTGTCTGGACAAGAAATGGGCACTTCGGGGCCTCTCAGCAAGAAGTCTCCACTTACTAACAGCCTACATATTTTTCTGGGGGCACCAGTTCCAATGCGGGTGGATGGTTGGACCAACTTTGCACAGTTGGCCTTTCTTGGGTCTTGCCCATTACTCACTCTCTTCATTCTTCAGCCCCAGGGCATCATGTCTGTTATACAAGGGCACTGCAGGGGGAAGGGGAAGATTCCTCCTCCTGCCCCAAGCAGAAATGGAAGTCCAGTCTCCTTTGTCTTGTGAGTTAGTTGAGTCTCTCAGTTCAGGGTTGGAAGCAAGCCTCCCTTCCCTTTGCAAAGACTTAAGACAGCGCTGTCAGCTTGTGACAGTGCACACCACCATGCATCAATCTCTCACTCAGATTCCTGGATGCTGCGCTGCCTATTAAGCTCCTCTTGTAACATGGCTACTTGCTTGAAGAGTTCATCCAGCTGGGCACACTTGCATCCATGACATCCACCTCTGCCTTCAGACCCTAGAGGGACTTTCCAGGTTCTGGAGTTCCAGACAAGTTTGGGTCCAGGCAGCTCTTTCAGTTCTTGGGAGGTCAGTCTGGGTGTAGGTGTCCATATAGGTGTTGTACACCACCCTGTACACCACAATCCTCTGCTCTGCTGTGGAACATGCCAGCACAGAGCTGATTACCTCAGTAAGTATCACGGTATATAGCAGAATTTCATTCAAAAATGCTATCCAAGATGGAATTGCACAACATCAAGATTTTTATTTTATCAGCCACCATATTTGACCACAGTCCTAGGCAGGTTGTGAGATCTTTAGGGTTTTGCTTTGTGCTCTCTAAAAAAATAATAATACACCATAAAACAGGCTGCAGCCAGGAGAGATCAGAACTCAGTATCTCCTGGGTGTGAGGTCTGGCCATTTCTGTTTAGGCTGGAGGATATTTGTACTTCTCAAATGTGCACTAGAACCGAGATTTGAAACATCCTGAAAAATGTGGTAGGCTTAAGAGCTTTACATTTCCAGAAGAATGAATTTCACCCTAATTTCTCATTCTTAGGAATTATCTTTCCAAGCAGCTAAGTAATGACTGTATCTGATTACAATTCAATTTAATAAAAACCCTGCAGAATACCCAAACATACTTGGAACAGAAAAGGGAAATGCAGTTATGTGAAATTCTCCATTCATTCAGAGCACAACACTGCTGAAACCTGGGCATAAATGTCTCTCACCAGCGCTCACAAGATGGTGTTGTAATTGATGCCAAAAATTCAGGAGCTTTATCATATGCAATTTTTTTCCTACTGACAAAGTATTCCACGGAGCTGTATTTCAATTCTGATTCCATATGTCACTTCAATTTCTGATCAGAGCTTGAACATAAAAAAAATTATAGCCCACCTCAATGGACCAATAAAAAAGGATCATTTCTTTTTACATATCAACATTTATTAGTCTCAATCATTTCAGAAATATAATCATTATAGTCCCTTTTACTGAGAACAGCTACTCCCACACACACTCATCCTGGGGGCTCCTCCATACAGATGCTATTTTTCCTTTTATTTCTGAGGGTGGGAAGTTGTTCCACAGCAAAATCTGCCATCATGCATAACCAAGAGAAAAATTAATTAAAAAAGGTTGGGTTTTTTTTTCCTATTCCCCATACCCTGCCTCTTTAATATTACTATTATTTCCTTCCCTCTCCCCCAAATACAATAAACTTTCACTAAAAAGTCCAAGGCAGGGGAAGTTTCAAATCAGAAGGAATGATTGGGTTGACCATCCTGAACTCTATTTTACAGGCCTTTCAGTTTCAGTTGGGGCCAACTGTGTTTAACCAGAGGACAGCTCACAGCTGGCTACAACATGTATTCCAGAAGCATACAAGGCCCTGGTTGGAAACCATCGATACTTAGATTAATCTTGGTTTTCAGAATCACTGATCATATCTGTTTGTTTTATACTCTTTTAGAATCTCCCCAAAGAAATTGATCCATCCTTCCTACTGAAAACCCAAGATAGATAGGATGCTGTTTTCAGAAAGACTTTTACAAATCCTATCAATACTGGAATAAAACCAGAAAAAAACCAAGGCAGCTTTATTGATTTACACATTAAAATAACATCTGCTTTTTGTGCATGTGCAGTCTCTCATGAGTGATAACTGAACTTTTAAAGAGAATCTAGTATTGAAACTATAAGTGTTATCCATCAGTTCTCCTTTTCATAACAGCCACAAAAGATTAGAGTTAACATGCCTAATTAGTGTAGAATGATGTAAAAATCACTGCCTGGACTGAGACACGCAGTACAAACAATAACCGAGCTTCTTGTTAACTAAAGATCATTTAAGTCCAATCTGGGATCTTTGTGTGTCTGGGTACAGAACTGGAAGGTGGACATATGACTTCCGCAACATGTAAAACTTCTTACTGAAAATCTTACTCTAAGATATTTGGACCAATTCTGTTACTTCCACTAAGACATTTGAACATTTTCACTCAAAATTCATGTTGTTGTAATTCAAGCCACCTCAGTTCAAAAGAATTTTATCTCAACGGAGACTAATCCAAGTATTGCATGAGATGGAACAGAAACAAAATAAAACACGTTTCCCATTTTTCAAGGATAACTTTCCACCTTTTTGAGTTAGAGCAGAAATGTTTATGGATCATACTTAAGCTACACCTAGGTTTCCATGCAAAGTAAAACTAAGATAACTAACTGCATAGTTTTGCTTCACATATTGCTGTTATCTCCAAAATTCACATCCCCTGCAGGAAGTATTTGCTAAGAAGTACAGCAACCCATCACCCATGAATCTGGAGTAGATACTGAGGACTGGAATAAACTATATTTGCTTATTCACTCTAATCAACATCGCTCATAGCCAGAAAACACTTAATTTCATGGTAAAATGAGCCAAGAATTTTTGTGGGGGTTTGGTGGTTTTGTTTTTGTTTTGGTTTGGTTTTTTTTTGGGGGGAGGGGGGGCGGTAAGTACAGGATCAGTGCAGGATTCTGAGGACTTGTGTTCAAGGCAGATCAAACAATACGAATCAACTGATAACCAGCTACCAGCTGAAATGTCAGAAAGGGGAAAAAAAACCCTCCTAGAGGTCCTACAGGCATAGCTCTGCCCCAGCACAGGGCTGCCACAGGAAACCAGCAGCCCCTGGGACTGCCTCCAGCAACAGGCCATCCAGCTTGGGCTCCCACCCCTGGTTCAAAGGGAAGGCCCCACAATCACCTTACTCCGCACAATTTTGTCCATGCCAGAGCCACAAACTGAAGCAATTTCTGCCTCATGGCAGATGCAATGTGGAGGCCTGACCTGCCACGCACATAAAGTTGCACCATCAGTTTGTGCACCGTAGCAGGCAGCCCCACACCAACAGGATGAAGGCAGCAGCTGTCAGGTTCATGACCACCAAGCATTTCATGGAGAGACTACACTTTACATACCACAGGTCCCGTCCAATTCTAATTTACACTGCCTTTATTTAGTAGGAGATATGGTACAACTAATCCAACATATAGCAGGCTACTCAGATACGCAAATCTTAATTATGAATTTTGACAGCAATCTTGTCAATCTTATGTCAGCCACCTTGCCAAATACCCTCCTGCAAATAGCTTATGAAGTGCTCCCTGCTCTGCAAAGGCTGCGTGTGTGCAGGCAGCTCCTTTCTCCGCTCTTAGCAGGCTTTATATCGGTTCACGTCTCGGCCTAAGTAGAGCAGCATTTTGTCTTTCCTACAGTCCTTGCATTGTTGTCGCACAGCAGGTGCTTCCACATCACTACATAAGCAGCGACAGAGCCACCGTAAGGCCAGAAAAGCTGCTGCCCCAGCAGATGACTGTAATGCTTGTAACATCACTGCAGAAAACAGGCTTACAATGAAATTGTGGTGTTTGCATTTCCTTCCAGGTTCATGAGCAGGCCTGTGACCACAATTTAATTTAAAAAATCCACAAGCTAAAGACCCTTGCCTGGTGACTCCTGCTGTTCTCTTAGGAGCTGTGGCCTAAGGGAAGAAACGTACTGACAAACTCCCCTTTTGCACTGCCTCAGTGCCATTCTCTTTCAAGTCAGTGAAATTTTGCCACTGGCTTAAATGGTGGCAGAATCAGTGCCAAGGAAGTAACTTCTCTTTTGAAACCATACTGCTTAAAGATGGCTGTCACGATGCAACATAAGGTGACAAAAGGAAACAGGCAGTTCATTTTATTTATATATATATGTGTGTGTGTGTGTGTGTACATATCTACATATATAGTTTTCACACACACACTACAGATGTGTGCTTTCCTTCCAGATCAGTTTAAGTTAGACCCTAATTTACAGATTATCTCTGTTCAGGACATTATTTAAACTCATAGCTTTACACTTTAGCAAAAGTCCCTGATGACTTAAAAAAACCCAAACCCAACCAAACAAACGAAAAAAACCACAAACAAAACCAAAATTAAATTTAATTTTTAGCCAGCAAGAAGAAAATGAAGATATGGTTGCTGAAACCTCTTCTCCAACAAAGGAAAGGAAGGAAACATGAACGAAAGAATGAAATGAAATGAAAATATGTCAATATTATCTGTCTGGACTTTTAATTTTCCTGTGAAGGTTACCAGAGAGCATGGTGCATCCTACAGACCCTGGTAGAGATAGATGATCTCTGCTGGCTCTGCAGTCCCTAATAGCTTTTTCTCACCGACTTAAGTTACTCAGAAGCAAGAGCATTGCTGTCAAATGCAAGTTTACTTACTGTTAAACTCAGCCAACAAATTGCTCGTTTCTGACAGATGTTTCTGTTTAAAGCCACTAAGAACCGTATGGATCATTCCACCTCAGCAGTCTCAAGAGCCAGCCCAGTAACTCCAAGAGCCAGAAATTTGCCAGGAACAAATGAAAAACCTAATTAGATCAACAGACAAAATTTGGATCAAGATTAGAGGATCTGACATGACAATGGGATTAGACTATTAACAAGACATAACAAGGTTTGGCTATTTATCATCTCACAATCGGTTTTCACAGTACAAGAAGGGAGCACTGGCAAATCAGCATGAAAAATGCAGACACAAGAATGTCCTTGTTTCAGTTTAGCATGTACTCCCTTTGATGCCAAGCTCTACAGAACCAAACAGTCTATTCTTAGAGAAAAACCACTGCTATAGCCCAAGGAATTAAGAATTGGAGGCATAACAATGGAAATAAAAATAACAAAATCCTTAGAGCCAGATACTGGTAGTTGCAGGTGTACAAAAAGGCTAAAAAGTAAATAAGTAATTGCAAACAGTTTGGAGCTATCCATGTAGAAAAACTAGTGCAGACAAACATCTGGATAGACTTTGCAATGACATCATCATTTTTGTCTTTTCCACCTCTGTTCCAAACAAGCACAAACATACTTAAAAAAATGAGGTTGAAAAAGAAAAAAACCCAAACATTGTTGCTTCCCCCTCTTGACAAGTTGCCTGTAGGACTGAACAGGGTGTAAGGGGGGTTGCCGAGTCACATGAATCTCAACTTTATGCCAAACTAGAAACCAGCAATGACAAGAGCTGAACACCACAACACCACAGCTGGATGAAGTAAGCTCCATTTCCTACCAGGTGGCTGCCATCACAGAGCTCCCAAGGGATTCTCTGCTCCAGCTACTGACAGGTCACATAGGTCTAGGTGGTATTTAGCCCTCAACAGTCCTTCTGTCCTATTTCTGTTCAGATACTCCACACCTTCACCTTCTGCTTCCACATCTGTGCAGCCAAGCTTAGGAACAGACTGAGCAATCATGCTCCTTCAGTGGAAGGAGTCTCTGCGCATTGCTTACCTGCTTACTGCGTCTCATGTTAAAAACAAAGCCACGTGAGTCTGCCTGGAGGAAGCTCATTTCCTCCAAACTTTCCCTCCCTGCTCGTCTGGGGAATGAAGATGCAGACAATGCACTGCATGCTTTACCCACAACAAAGCAACCTGGTCCCAACCCAGTGCAAACCAAAGTTGGCTTTAGTAAAGAAGTTATCACCATCTTATTCCTATTTCTAGCATCAGCCACAGAGGCCTGGTCAGATACAACAACATGGTTTTAAAGAAAGGAAATTAAGTCACAGAGCACTGCAAAAGAATTTTACTGATAGTAACATGTGGAGCTGTACCTCTCTAAAGCAGCAGCAATTAAAAAAAAGCCTCACATGTGGCTCCTTACTCTCTGCCTACTAGGTGTCTTTTGCTTTGTATTTAAATTGCAAACTGAAGTTTAGAGCAACTTTTTGATCTTATGCAGACAGCATCTAGTACAGCAGAAGTCTCAGTTCACATCTGGAGGGGCTACTTAATAGCAAGAAGTTAAAATCCATTACCAGCGCAACGTACCATAAGAGAGGTTTTCCCACTCTCAGGCTGTGCTGCTGATCCTGTCACAGAAGCAGTACTTCCCAAAATCCTCTTCAAATGATCCTGAAGGAGGCAGCAATCTCAACATACTTGTCATTCCCTGACTCAAGAATTTTAAGAGAGATTACTGGAGTTTTTACGGTTTATCACTAACCAAATTGCAATGCCAAGCAAAGTGATTAACTAATGATACACTATATGACATATATTTCTAGGATCTTGTACTACATGGAAGCACCTGTAATAGGAAAAAAAAAACCAACCCCAAACATTCACAGCACAAGGAACTGCAACCTTGATTGCCTGGTTTTAAAAGCTTATTTCAGGGCATAACTGATGTCAATTAATGAGGGTGTATGCTCCACCCCAAGGTGTAACTGCCTAACAGGATGACCATTTACATTTTAACACAACAGCCAGCTAGGGAAGGTTTGGGCTAGGGATAATACAAGTGGAACAGCAATGAGGGAGAGACAAAAGATGAGGTTTTCCCCTCAAACTGCTTCATCACATCCTCAACTTTAAATACATTACTAGTTTCAATTAAAGATAAAGGACTTATATTAACATCTGTGTCAGTGTTGACAGCAATAAAAGGATACATTGCAGCAGCAATATAAGTACACTTACTCTTAAATACACTGTTTAATCCTTCCATACATGTTTAGAAAGTAATTCCTCTTTGTCAGATTAAGTATGGCTTTTTGATACAATTAGCTTTTGCCTGGAGCTCTAGTGGTCCTGATATGAAAGGAATCTAGATACACATCAGTTCTGGTTTAAGTTCTGCATTTAAAAAAAGAAATAGATAAAAAAATAAATCCTTCCTCTCAAGCTCATCTTCTCATAAATCCTATTAACAAGAGATATTCTGAGATAATTACAAGGCACCAGCATCTCTCCTTTCCTGAGTGACTTTTGATATTGTACATCATCATGACAATGGACTATCATCGCTGCCAGTGCTAGCACCTATAAATACCATTTTAATTTATCTATTGCCCTTCAACTAAATACTGCCTTCCCACCCACCCCCCTTTTTTTAAAGGAACCATGCACATAAATAAGTATGGACAAGAGAGAACAGGGAAACTATGAGAAAAGAGCAGCATTTGAACATGCTCTCCAAGCCCATGGCAACAGCAACATTTCAACAGGACAACAGAAAAAACCCAAGGAGTTCTGTGAGCACCTGAGCTATGGAAAAACAGGGTTTTCTGTGGGGTAAGGTCCACGTAGCTTCTCCAGTGCCTGAAAAGGGCAGAGCTCACACTACCACCTTTCCTTGGGGAGTGGATTAGCAGGAGGGTCTTTTCTTCCCTGCCCAGTTGTAGGAACCTGATAGTTTTAACCCTGCTCCTGCTCTGCTACATGTGGTGGAAGCTGGCCCACAGATTCAAAATTGCCAGCAGGCAAGAAGAGCGGACAGACACCTATACAGTCATACATCCAGTACTGGCACAGCATCCTCATCTTCTCAGGAAAGCCAACAAAAAAATCCAACCATAGGGAACATGCCAGGGATGTCCTAGACAGCATTTTTCAGATACATTTGGGCCATTTACATGATTCTGTACAGAAGGACCAAGCTGTGCCTCTCAGTTGTTACACAGAAATGGTAACGAGTCTTTCTGTAGCATTCACAGAAATAACCATTTACACAGGCTTCAAATCAGATCTTCTACAGTTCAAAACTCAGCTTTCAGAACTATGGTATTTGAAGTCTGCAAACCCACTTCACATCTACTGTAGTAGGAGGTAAGACAGACCATTAGTATCTGTAAAACATTCCTCACATTCAAGTATAAGCAGTTACAGCGGTAAACAAAATTAAACTAAGCTAATATGTGCAGCTAATAAAAACTTCTGTAGAGCTAAAACATTCCAATTACATCCCAATACCAAAGCTATGAATTTTAATTTTGTTAAACTGCTGTGGAGAGGACTACGATAAGCGTCTTACACCAATGCAGTTCCAGGGTTGTAGGTCTTTGTCTCTCATGTATTTGCCCTCTGCACTGTGATGAATGCCACCGATTGACATTTTAGCTACTTTTGATGTGCAGCACACAAATATCTTCATCATAAAAAAAACCCCAACATAAAGGAGTCTTTTTATAATCATTGTAACTCATGAGGGCAAAATCTGCTAAGAAAGGCTTCTCCAGTTAACAGCTTAAATGTGGCAATTTTAGCAGCCACATATGTACTCAGTATGGTTCAATTTCCCCCATAGATGCATTTCTGATCCTAGGTAGGCAAAGCAGCTCATTTGTCCTAATTCTGAACCAGTGCATGCTAGTCTCCTTCAATCTCAATTAGCTAGTAGGAAATTTATTTAGAAAGCTGACAGGAACTATTTGGGGGATTAATGATCACTGATTTATGAATATTGAGTAGCATTTCAATAATCCAAGCAGAGTAATCACTTGTAGCTGAAGCCAGTTCTCCCAGCCATTATAGTCTGTAGCAATCACTCAAAGGCAGTTAAATGATTCTGATTTATGACCTTAACCTACAGGGCCCAGTACATTTGCTCTATCAGTGTGTAAATTCTAAAAACGCAATTCCCTGCACCTCTAGAGAGCCAATTTAAGTCAACATTATGCATGAGCTGAGCATGCTTGAATTCTCAGATCTCTTATTTCACTCATTAAATTTGCACTGAACATCTTGCAATTAAAATTTCATATAGATTTTTTCTTATGATTGACATTTGGCCTTGGCAAAATGAGTTTAAATTTTGTTTCTCTAAAGATTTAGAAGGAGATAGATTGATCTAGACATTGTTTTCTGCAAGATGATGATGATGGAGCACTAATGCTTTTATTAGCATTTTGAAAAGCCTCCCTTTTTGCTGGAAGACTGTCTTTCAGTAATAAGTGAAAGCAATTCAGTAACCAAAGCTACAGCTAGTACAGCAGCATCAAATGTGTTGCTGCACAGTCTTCACGTGACCCTTTCCTGTTTTTAGGCCAACATCTTTAACTGGGGTGGAACAAATTGGGCCTCCCAGTACAAACCAATATGTGCTCATCTGCAATGAATAAACAGCAGTTCTATTGTGTGATTTTGAAAATAAGCCCAGGACAACTAGAAAGAGCAGAAAAGTACTAAAGTGATTTCAAGTCCTGATCTGAAATGGTGAACTGTGGCTTGACTCAAACACTAGATCTGTTGTGTTAAAATCAGACAACTCTTTATCTCACGTTCTGTCCCTCAGGCAATGAGTTCAAAGGAAGAACAGTTGTACCCTTCAGTGACCCTATGTTCTTACTGTTTACAGCATACCTTCTATGCAGTAGAAGTATCTGATCACATAGAGACAGCCCATGCATCAAGGAGTTCACAATGTAGGGACAAACACAATGACTGAGTGAGGGAAGAAGAATAATTTAAGCCTCAATTCACCAATGGCTTAAGAGGACCACAATGTTAAGAGCCCATGGACAGAAAGAAAGTTCTACACAGAACAACTCAAGGAAATACAAGGTCTTTTTGTAGAAATGCAGCTCCTAGCACAACGATACATCGATTTCATATAGGACTTGGAGCATTAGGGTCATGTCAGTAATAAATAACCACATACAGGCTGCAGCAGACATGCTAACATTAATTTTGTACCTTAAGAAGCAAATCAAGGGGACGATGTTTCAAAAAACCTAAGCAGCTGACTAAAGGAAACATCCCCTGGGGTGGAGAAACAGGCATACACATTCACAATATCCATTTAGATCCACTGGTCATAGTGACAATGGAAGCAGCACTGGAGATAACATTTTGACTGCTGTTCCCCAACCTGCTGGCCAAAAGATTATTCACATGTCAACACAGCTACTTAAATACACAGAGCTGAAGCAGAACCCAAATGCTTACATACTGAACATGCAAGTGGTAAGAGAAGATAACCTCCTTCTCACATCATAGGAACATTTAAGACATTGCAGATTGTCATCCAAGCACAAGGAAGAATGCTTAAAACCCACACATATACCACTTCCAGTTTAACCACTCTTCATCCTATCTAGCTGAGCACAGTATTTACCTTTCAGCGAATTATAAGCAAAGGAAATAAGCAAAAATTTGTCTCACTATGGGAAGAGATCAATAGTGTACCTAAATTCCATTATGTAGCTAAAGGAAAAATCCAGTGTACTAGCCCTGGAGAATACCAATCTTGCAGCAGTACCCAAGGCATATTTTACTGCAGAACAGTAAAGTCTTTACAGTCGCAGCATAATTACACTAACATACCGGTATTTTAATATCATCTCTCTGAAATGAAATTTTGTTTCCATGTCCAGTCAATAATTCTGTCTTATCTCAGTGATGAATAGAGCTTAGTGAATAATTTGTTATGAATAATTTATTCACTGCATTTCACCTTTCATCTCTCTCTGAACATTTTGTGAAATTCTGGAATGTATTCGTTACACAAAACTATTCACGAATAACTCATGCTTGCAGACAATGTGTTGATAGTTCAATGAAAATATTCAAACTGATTTGCCACTTGGTTACATTTACGAGGTGTACCTGCTCCATCACTGGTTGGGCTCAGTTCAACTAAGCTGCATTCCCAGTTGTTCAGACAGCTGCAACTCAAGTTCAGTCTCAGATATTTAAGCTTGGAATGTGCCTTATGTATCATTTCTCCCATTTCAGGATCTAGAGAGGATCCAGCTGTGTTCAAGGCCCCAGTGTTCTAGGAGTTGTGTAAAGACTGACCATGAGAACTGAGGGTCTCAGTAGGCAAGACAGTGGGAGTTACCACCAGACTATTTTACAGATAGGAAATTTAGACAGAAAAAAAGTATTACTTCACTAAGTTCAGACAAAAAGAATCTGTAGTAGAGAGAGAAAGCACCAACTTACAAACACAGTCAGTTTTCTACCCTAACAACCAGACTGCCAAGGTGTGTCAGTTGAGATAGTTGGGAATTTTCCCAAGGAATCTTTTTTTTTTGTAAAAACAAAGAATTCTATCTCTTCCTGTACAAAACAGTTTCTTGTCATCTTTAGCTACAAAAAAGAAAGCTTTCCAGTCCAAGTTCTGAAGAAATTGTTACATTTAGGGTTGGACAGACCCAACAAAAACAAAACAAAGAGCAATTACCCCAAACATTTTGTTTTGCATCAGTGTAACAAACCATTACATTATAGGTCCAGTAGTTCAAAAAACAGTTTTCTCCCAGAAGCAGCTCACCCCTTCCCAGCCTCCTAGAAAATAAAAAAGCCATCACTACAATGCAGATTTTGAGGTAGGACAAGCAGTATTGTCTAGACATAGCACTGAACCCACAGGGGCAACAAATCCTGAAGTAGAGAGGCAATTTGTCACTACAAAACAATTTCACTTAATATCATACTATATCATGAGAAAACACTTGGCCCAGATCAGTGAATTGGAATCCTAGGTTCCAAATGCATTACCAAATTTAATTTTTCGTACATCTTGCAACTAAATTTTCACAGAACATTTCCATTTCTTGCCCCCCCACCCCCCAAGAGAAAGTAAACATTGAAATGTCTTTCTCATGCCATAGAAATATCTGTACAAGTCTACACTTGAGCTGGCTAAGCACAAAAATTGTGTCTGTTTCTCTTACGAGGACAGGAAGTGCTTCATTTTAATATATCTCAACAAATGAAATTCAAGATAAGATACTCTAAACAAAAATCTATGGAAGGGGCAGGTGACTGATCAATTCTGCTATCCTGCAGGGTAAGGATTCCTGCAGGATTCAGGCGCTTACATCGGAATTCATGGTTCTCAGAAGGCTCATATGTCACAAGCTGAACTCCATGCCACACGTCTTTGTCACAGAAGTTCATGCACCCACCTCTGCTACATCCACGTTTTTACAGCACTAGAGGTATAGCTCTGACTGTAAACAAAGGACCACTTTTAACAAAGGATATATGACAGCAATACACGTGAAAGGCATGCATGGGAAGAGACAAAGAAACAAAAGATAGCTAACTTAGCAATCAAAAAAGGAGAAAACCAAATCAGGATGTGATCTCTTAATGAAATATTGCATGAAAGGAGTGGTTAGTCACTGGTACAGGCACCTGGAGAAGTTGTGGAATCTCCATCTGTGGAGATACCCAATACTTGACAGGACAAGGCCCTGAGCAACACTATCTAATGTTGAAATTAGCCCTGCTTTGTGCAAGGGGGTTGGACTGGATCATCCTGAAAGGTCTTTTCCAACCTAAATTACTTTATGATGCTACACGACCTCTTCACAAAAAGAACTCAAAACAGTAACAAGCACAGCATCAGCTCAGGAGCAGTAGAAGGCTCAAAACACCATCTTCCTGCTGTCCTGTTGCATCCATCTTGCACAGAGAGTATTGGTGCTAATGTGGTCTGGTTGAGTTATAAATATAAAAGCTTTGTTTCACATACAAATGGATCCATGTTGAAACACACTAGGGTTTTTTTGCAAAGCACTCATATATTAATATTCATATAAAGCATTTATATTCATAATAAAGGTCTGCAGCAATGTGGTCCTGCCATGCACACACCCTGGGAATGGACTATAAATTAAGCTTCAGGAAAGATAAAAGTAATGTACATATCACTGCAAGATAATTTCTTAACAACTTAGAATCCTATGTTAGGTCTACCGGTCTGTGTATGCACACTCCAAAATTCATAGAACAGGAAAATTTGGTATGAAATAAAAGGTGATGCATTAACACCACAAAAGAGAAGAACCAGGTGCATTTTCAGAATCAAAGGGCTGTCACAAGCAGGCCATCCCACCATCTATGTGATAAATAGAAAAATCTTAGGCTGGCATTCATGCAAATTGCACTTATGATTTGTTCTTATTATCTTGCACTTCAGAATGCCCATCTTTTTTTCTTTTTTTTTGTAGTAAAAAATCTAGGCAACATTCAGTATGCACAGAAGAGCAAAGCATTACTACAAAACAGATGGTACGACTGAATATTAAGCAACCTTGTATGAAGAACATTGCTTTTAAGAACAACCCAATTTACAATTAATAGCTTATAGACTGTAAAACTGACTAGCAAAATAAAATGCATCTCAGCTTAGTTATCATCAGGGGAATCTAAGGGAGAAACTAGTCTCTGGTTTATGCAGTTGGTGGAGTCCAGTGTCCTCTCCAGCTGATGGAAAGTCACGCATCCAAGGTTTAGGCACTTAACATGAATCTGTAGTAAAAACTCTCCATGCTTATTTCAAACCCAAGGCATTTTGCTATTGCACCCTGCTGCTTTGTGGAAAACAGATGAGCCAGATTTCAACAAATTAGTCTGCCATAATCAAAGATTTCCATCCACAAGATCACACTCCTTTAGGACTACTACAGGGCAAAGACACTCCTGAGGCTCAAAAGCCTGAAGAACCAAGCCTGCTTTCTTGAATATAGCAGGAATGAAAATATTGCTGCCCCCACCCTTTTCCAGCCAGAGTTTAGTTTAGCTCTACATCTTCTGCCTTTACCTTTCCACCCTTTTGCTTGCTATTCTCAGAGGTGCACACACACATATCCCACAACCTCTTCAAACAACAGAAAGGAAACGTTCTTGTCCACATATGCTGTGTCACGGGTCATGAGAAATACCTTCCCTGTCATTTAGAGAGGGATAGCTGCCACAGCAACAGCAGTAAATTAGATTTCAGCACTTACCAGTATGTGAATACTGAAGGAGAAAGAATAGGGTAGGACCATAGAATATTTTACTATATATCTTAACAGTACTAATTAGCTAAATTCAAATTTAAACTATAATACTGTGAATGCAGGGAGAAGAACTGCACATTTCCGAAGGCATATCAGATTAAAACACACAGACAACACACTCATTACACTCAAGTTTATGGATTCAAACACAGCCCAAGTCACAAGTGATGGATGGTTCTTGGCATCTGGTGGTTGTTTAATAGCATATTTTGAAGTGAATTCTCATTCACACTCCATGCCTCTAACTGGAAAGTACAAAAAGTATTTGGTGATTATCTTAAGCAGTCTGATAAAGGAATAAGTAAACTTAAGGATTCGGTCTCAGAGGCAATAGTTTGAAGCAGACCCATGGGACTACAGCAGAAACACAGATTACCAAGGCCTTTTTTCAGTGGCTAGGGATATTTAATTTCACCCTGGCAATGTTATTCCAAGATTTCTGTAAAAAAAATCAAGGTGTTCTTTATTTAAGGGAAATTAAAAAATAAAATACAAATTTTTCCATGAACAGCAGAATAATGAAACTCAATTTCTTACAGTGTTTTTCTTTTTTCCCCTCTTTTCAAGGCTGTTCTAACAAAACCTGAAATCTTTCCCATGGTTAAGATATGCCTAATCCTCTCATCATTACTGTCAGTTTTCATTAAATTTGACACCGCAACTTAAAATCTAACTTTGTTAAAATCTGTCAACACAATCTGAAGTTGTGAGTGGACAGGACATGCATAATACAATGAGGCTTGCGTGCTTTGGAAATCAGTCTTAGACTTAAGTAGCACTAAGTGAGATCAAGTGGCTGATGTCTGGACTAGAAAAGAGCAGCAAAAGAAGTATTCCTGATAATTCCTTCTAGAAAGGTATTGTAGTTTGCATATACAGATGGAAAATATGATACACACACACACACTTACTGTGGGTGCAGCACCCTCAGTAAAAGGTACTTATAATGAAATAGATGTTGTTAAATAAGAAAATTAATAAGCTATATGAGGAATTAATCACCCAGAAGGGGGGCAGTTTACAAATACACTGTCCAGCCTTCTTCCATGCGTTTCCTACCTAAAATCATAGGGTATACATCTGAAGACAGATTTCTGGTTATGACAGGCAAGTCCATTTTAGTGCACTTCCAGTTACTCAGTCTGCCTGTTTTGCCTTTCTAGCCACCATGGCACCTTGATCTGAGTGGAAATCAAAAAGAACAGCAATGGGCTGACATGCAACAAGAAAAAAAAAGTCATGACAGAACTCTAAATTCCATCTGAGTCCAGATTTGAAGTGTTTTGGCCACCACTAACCACCAAAACTAAATGCCACTGGAACTGAACCACACTCAGGTGAGCAAGCACTTTGGAATCAAGACCAAGGGTGTTTACGCTCCTCTGATTGAGGTCAGCACCCCTGTCCTTGAACTGGACTGATAATCACTGTCATAGTTTAACCCAAGCCAGCAACTAAGCACCATGCAGCTGTTCACTCACTCCCCCCATCCACTGGGATGGGGGAGAGAATCAGAAAGAAAAAGAAAAAAAAAAAAAAAAAAATTGAGATACAGTTTAATAGGACAGAAAAGAAGAAGATAATTATTATAATAATAACATTACAATAACAATAATCAAAGAATTGGAATATACAAAATAAGTGATGCACAATGCAATTGCTCACTGACCGATGCCCAGTTAGTTCTTGAGCAGCAATCCCCCCACCCCAGGCCAACTCCCCCCAGTTTATATATATACTGGGCATTCCATTCCATGGTATGGAATACCCCTTTGGCCAGTTTGGGTCAGCTGTGTCCCCTCCCAGCTTCTTGTTCCCCTCTAGCCTTCTTGCTGGCTGGGCATCAGAAGCTGAAAAATCCTTGACTAGCGTATAAACACTACCAGGCAACAACTGAAAACATAATGTTATCAACATCCTTCTGGTACTAAATCCAAAACATAACACTATACCCGCTACTAGAAGGAAAATTAACTCTATCCCAGCCCAAAGCAGGACAGCTACACAGTCAAGCCATGACCCGATGGAGGCTGATTCAGAATAATTCACCTATTTTAGGTGAATTTTAATTCACTTATTAGGAGAATTAGGTAGGTAAGCATCTTGAAACAGTCAACTACACAACAGAGGGAGAAGTACCAGGAGGGAAGGCAGGCCCAGAGCCAGGAATGGAGCCTTCAGGATGTCAGGTCACTTAAGTGTTGAAATACTGAGGCCTGTGACTCTTAAATGCTATACAAACTGACATGCTGACAACATGCACACCATCTCAGTTAAGCATATAACTTGAACATGGTCTCTCTTCTGAACTGCCGTGGAGTCACCACCTTAAAATAGATATAGCGAACAGCCACCAAAACATGAACATTAGAAAGCTATTGTGCAGATATACAACCACCGCAGCCAATGTATTTTCAACAGCGGTGCTACTAAAAAGTTAGCATATGCTGTTCAGTAATGATATATGATACACACAGTGCCATTCACAAGGGATATAACACATCTTTGAAGATTGCCTGGTTAATATAAAAAAACTGGGGTGAGGGAAGGAGTTGTTATGATTTGGTGGGGGAAGGCTTTTTTGTTGTTGTTTATTTCTATGGTTACCACTTCTACTTGCTACTACATGGCTTTAGGCACTTCATAGATAACATAATATAGCCAACAAAATAGCATTCCATGAAGCTAAATTAAAAATCCAGACTACGGATAAACATATTCAGTAAATGTTTAGTCTGCCCTGTAAAGTATGGCTATATATAACACACAACTCATTTTGTACTACCATGAGTTGATCTAGAAATATTAGATAGCTTCACTAAACAATTATAAGTTATTTAACTTATGGAAATTGAAGTCTTCAGAATTATGAGGTTCTATTTCATATCTGTATTATAACTACAGCAAGATTTACAGAACTATAAAGAATAATTCTTTAGCTTCACAAACTTGTGTAATTATCTTAAAAATTGAAGTGTCATCAATGATACAATATGGTCATAAGTAATTAACCACCTAATTAAAATCTAGAAATTAAAAGTAATTCATGTTCAGATAAAATTGTCCTTCACAGCTGGATTTCAGTAGCCCATGAACTTAATTTCTTCCATTTTCAGTATTGCTTAAGAGATGCTGAACACTTTTTATGGGAATTTGCAATGTGAAGCAAAAAGGAACAGCAGGATAGAACATGCCATGATGATTAGTACTCTGTTTAATCAATGTTGAGATGTCATCAGCAAGACACGGCAGGTGTCACTTCGCTATGTTAGAACAAAGTCATTTTTCTGAAAGAGGGAGATGAGGAAGGCTGGGAACACAAGAGTTGCTGCAGTACTGGAAAAATCTTTGCGTATTCTGAACACATACAATTAAAACCATACAGCATTAAAAAAAAGCAAAAAGGGAAAAGAAAGTCTGGAAAGTCTCAAATATTAAGCTGAAGAAGTCATATTTGTTCACCTGTCCAGCACTCTGTATTTGGTGAGGAAAAGCAGTAGCACCTTATTGCATGGCATCAAAGCATTCCAGTTCTTAAAGATCATTAGTTGTAGCCTATCAGGGAGAAATCAACACATTTTAAAGTATTATCAAGCTTTTCAACAAAACACTAGCAATTGAAAGTTGTCATTCAATAGTCACAAGATAAAGAACTAAACAGTCACTACTGTCAGTTTCTGTGTATTCAGAGACAATGCTCTGCAACAGGTTAAGACAAATTACTGTGATAAAAGAACTGAAAAATATATTGTAGCATAATTCTGAGGTCAGGCATTGCAGGGAGCTCCCAGATTTAAGTCAAAGTGCTAGAGAATTATTAATGTCAAAATTTACATAGGCCCTTAAATAAGATTTGTCATCATAAATTCTAAACCTTAGATTAATGGAAGAACTTCAGTTCAGTTGCAGGGTAATATTCTGTACTTGAAAAAGGCTCAGTGTTTCATATTGAATGGGAGTTACTAACAATGTGTGCACAGGACTATAGAAATTAAGAGAGGCCATGCACAGTATCCGTACAAACTGCAGCCCCAGTCTTACAAAGAACTTGATGCACTTTTGCTCCAGTTCATTAAGAGTTAAGCACTCACTTCAGGTTGGTCCCTACTGAGTGCACCTGAGCACATACTCACCTCTAAGCACTCACATGGGTAATGCTGATGTCAAAGGCTTTTAAAGATGTACATACACCACCTCCTGGATTGATTACTTCTAACCTGGGTTTTGCCAGAGGCCTTTCCTGATGGGCCACAGCAGGACCTGTGATGCGTTAGCCTTGATACCCCAAACTTTTCATAGACCGTCAATGACCGACAACCTCTTCTCCTTCAAATACTATTCTCTTTGGAAGGACTGGCAGAAGACACACATCTGGCTCACTTATTTCATGTCAACTTTTTCCAGTACGCCAGCCAATCTCAGTAATTTCTTCTTCTCCTCTCCCTACCCCAGAAGAATCCCATTCTTTTTAGTCTTTGAGGTTTTATGGCAATTTCTACAGAACTGTATTAATCTTTCAATACACAATATATTACTAGAACAACTGTCTGCTATAACTACCCAAAGGGAATGATCTTTTGCATCCACTGAATACCAGACTTAAGGAGTCTGAAACTTTAGTGCACATCTCAAAAAAACAAGCTTTTGTCTCTCCCAGTGTGATCATTCGTGAGCCATTTGGAGACAAGCAGACGACATATCATTGATCTCTGATTATGTTCCAAGACACATTTCTAATGCACCTCTCATGATTACAGTGAGGCTTTACATTTCGCTTACTGTTAGCCCCCTCACTGAAGTTTATTGAAATGCTGGCTTGCTACCTCACCTTCTTCACCCACCCTACCACTGACCCAAGTGCTAGAAAAGTGGCTGCAAAACAGCCAGACCCAGACACTGGCAGGCGTGTTTAGAGTGCAGAATGAGGCACTGCAGTTGATTTCACACTTTGTCCGGTTAGATCTGGATATTTCTCAAAACTGTCAGACTACTTTGTTAAGTCTCTGTCTGCTCATTTTTAATCACCACTATCATTTCAATCTTCTCCACCTACTGTGAACAATAAATTAAAAAGAGGAGCTATATAGTCAGGGGAAGACTTTATTATTAGTTTTTTTCTGATTTGAAATGCCCATAGCTTGCCATGCTGACTAATGTTCTTTGGTCAGTAAATAATACCACCTGCTGAGCCAAGAATGTGCCCAGAATGAACATGTGCTGCTAGGTGATTCAAAAAGACCATTATTTTCCCTTGCAGTTCCATGCTTTTTTCTTAAAACAGAATTTGCAGCAGCCTTTCCTCATTTCTAGGAACAGAGAATGCATGGACCACACATAGATTTGTATAACCACTACTGCACAAGCTAATTAATCCAGTCATTATCCTAGCACCCAGCACTGAAAGCACGTACAAAAGTGAAACGAGTTGCATTCCACTGCCCACAGATATAAATCCAAAACTTGCTAGCATTCGCTCTCTCTTCTCCACACCCTCTCCTTCTGCACTATACTAAACTCTCTCTGGGGCTGAAAACCCAGATGAGGAGCACAGTACTTAAAATCATTACACCTCCCAAATGTCTGCTTGACCTTGTTATAAAAAAGGGTAAGCAGCCATGGTCACCTAGCTTATCTTTTTACCCCATCATTATTTCACAGAATCACAGAGTCATTGAGGTTGGAAGGCACCTCTGGAGATCATCTAATCCACCGCCCTGCTCAAAGCAGGGCCACCTACAGCAGGTTGCTCAGGACTGTGTCCTGTTGGGTTTTGAATATCTCCAAGGATGGAGACTCTATAACCCTTCTGGAGAACCTGTTCCAGCATTTGATCACCCTCTTACAATAAAATAGTTTTTTCTTACTATTAAATAGAATTTCCTGTATTCCAGTTTGTGCCCACTGAAGACCCATTTTGCCTGCCTTGATCAAACCTCTCTTTTTAAGTGACTTTTAACTAAATATCCCCAGGGTCATTATCTGCACCAAAGGGGATGGAAAAAAGTTCCATTAAGATTTATATATCCACATCACATCAGCCTGCACAGCTCAGTGACCAAACATGTGGTACACCTTGGAAAGATGCAGCCCTGGAGAGTTTCTAATGCTCCCTGGCAATCATCAAGAGGCATTTGCTTCTAAAAGGACTTTGTCTCCTCAGCTGCTCTTGAGCAGTTTAGATCAATGGTGTTTCTTAGTCAGGTCAGGGTCATTTATTATTTGCCCTAATGGCCAAAGAGATATTTAATTTCATCACCTCTGTATGAGTTGGTGCAGATGAGTTAAGTGGATTACAAATGCCACCTGTTTTCTAGTGCAAGTTTAGAAGCAGATTAGAAGTGACAAGAAAATGCAGAATGATATTGAAAGTGACCCTACAGATGCTGCTAAACTCTACATCAGGAGTTTTCACGAAGAAAAGGTTTGTAACGATTCAATTCTTCTGTCATCATCAGATATAAGCAGTATTAGAATATTACCTCTGCAGTTCTATACTTACCAAGAAAAGTGAGTAACATAACTAATACCATTCTCTAAGGACCCTTACAAAACTATACTGCAAGAAACAGGTAGCTCAGAAATGCAGATTAAAGTTATTTTTATATATACTAAAAACTCTCCCTTATAAACATATAAAATAGAAGAAAATCATCCACACTAGTTTCTTATAGTTATATGAAACAAACAACTCTCTAAGCACGATATTTGTTTCTACTTTACAAAAGGCAAGTCCTTAATTTTCTTCAATTTTCTCACTGTGTAGAATTTACTCATTTTTATCTGTTCTATTTTTTGTTTTGTTCTTAACAGTTACAGATCACCCATGGCAAAACAGAAAAGAAGAAAATAATTTTAAATGAACATTTCCATTTTGTTAGGAGGAGCCTCCCTCCCTGAAAAGCATTACAAAAGAAGAAAAGAAATAGATCTAAGTCTAGTAATAAATTCACATCCCCAAGCGAGACCAGCAAAATAATTTCTTATTATACATTAAATGTCATTGAGGTTCATCATGCTCACAAAGGCTATGAACTGCACGGATTCCAGGGACAAAAGGAACAAGGCCATGCATGCACAGACATCCCCTCAAACATGCTGAACAGGCTTCTCTGTAAGGTCTCAGATCTCCCCACTCCCTGCCAAGCTTTTCTTTATCACCATCTGCCTTTCCTCTATTAACTAATTTTTTTACCCTCAAGAAGATTCTAAGGCTGTTCTACTTTTAAATAATAAAATGGACACTTCACAGTGGTTTAAATCATGGTGCTGACCTAATAAGATTGATTTTTCTTTGGGGAAGAAAATGAAAAAGCAACAAATGCACTTCAGCAACTTGTTGAAAGAGGAGGCTGTACAAATAATACGTTATATAGTTAAAGCTTTTTCTAAGCTGGGCAATTAATTTTTTAAAGTTGTTTTATTAACTTCTACTAGTGTTAAAACAAAAAATATTATTCCCCTATCACACATGAAAAAAAATTCCAGACTTCTGTAATATGCACAGGTTAATTTACAGCTACGTAACTCTCTGCTTCTTCTAAATGCATTTTTCATGTTTACGCACAAGAGATGGGGATATTGATTATTAAAGTCTTTCAGTCAAGTTCCATACACTTAGGATGTAAACAAGACTGAAATCTGCTAGAATTAGAGCTCTATTCTTTTTAAAAAGCAGGGCATCCCAAAATCTTGATGCCATCGAAAAGTAATTTTGAAACATCCTCTTCAATACTGCTGCACAGCACCTGATAGCTAGTCATGGAGACCCTCTCCAAGTCATTAGTGTTCCTGCGCAGGTCCATGACAGACAGAAGACCATTGGAATGGTTTACCAATGAGCTTGACAGTATGCCAAGAAATTGTTCCCAAGCAGGTTTGTACTTGGTGACCAAATTTAAGAACCAAGAGAACAGCATATAGCTCTCTCTAACCAGTGACAGGACTCATCTGTCATGACCCAGACTAGACAGGCTAGGGAGTCGTGTTTAATTCAAAATTCCCTAGGGCTAAATTAAGGTGAAATGACACCAAATGATCAGTTAAAGATTTTATTTATGACAGAAGCAAACTGAACTGGGGAGGCGTGGTAGTAGGTGGCAGGGTTCCTCACAACAGGAATTGGCATAAGACTACTTCTGTAAACCATGTAACCATATACATCAATTCAGGGAATAAGGAGATCCCTACCGCTGAGTCACGAGGTTCAGAGCAGACGCACTTGATTTCTAACCTTCTCCTCAGAGAAGGGCCCAAGGGTGGCTGGATCTACTCTTCGTCTCAGATTTGGTCAACGGTTTATATCTTGAAACGGATGAGGTGTAGGGATTGTGAAAAAGGAAAAGGAAAGAGGGAAGAAGACAGAGAGAGAAAAAGGAAGAGAGAAAGATTTCACCAGTCCTGGGTCCAGCATTGGTTCAGTCAGCAGAGGGTTCCAGTTCCAGTGAGCTTGCATGCCCGGGGCTTCAGTCTGTGTCCTTTTATCATCCTTGCCCCTCCTGCAGGTGGGCACCCAAACTCGTCAGGTTAATGAGCAGTTTGTGAGCCTTTGGGCTTGGGGGTCGTTTGTGGAGTAACTTCTCCTTCTCTGTTTGATCTTTGTATCAGAACAGCTTATCAGAACAGGGAGCTGTGCACCCTCCAGCACGCCTTCCCCCTCCTGTTACTGATGTCTGAGCTGATGGGCTTTTCACCTTGGTTCCTTGCTGTGCAGGGTTTGTCTTTAAGCAGAACTTGCCCCACCACAATGTTTGAGACATTAACTCTTTCAGTCTCTCACATCATCATACCTGTGATGCAACACAGTGAGCAACACAGGCTTCCTTTACATAACAAAGAAAAAAGAGGCGCCTCTAGGGACAATCCAGATCATGTGCTGGAAACCCTGATGAGGAATTTCTCTGCAGGACACCACAGCACCTCTTCTCCATGAGCTGCAGGGTTACCAGGCCTCTCCACACCCCAGCAGCAAGCAGGGCAGACCCGACAGCCCTCAAGCAGTGCAACATAGAGAGGAGGCAGACTGGAAGAAAGGGGGGTTTTGTTGGGTGGGGGTTTTTTCTCCCCTAAATGAGAGGATTTAAAATTAGAACTGAGCAAACAGTTAGCTGAAACCAATTTGTCAACCAAGTGCTCAAAGCTTCTGAGAAAGAAAGCAGGTCCTGGGTATGGCTGAATCCTGAACAAAGACCTGAACAAATATTCATGGCAGGTATTACACCATATGCACACAACTCTGCTGGTAAGTAGATGAATACAGAAATTAGGAAACAGATTGTACTGGGTTGGTACACAGGCATCTCAACACAAGTGTCCCAACAGGCAATTATTTACATTTAACGGAAAAATATTTGACACTTGTTTTTCAAGCATAGCCAGGAGTCACTTAGAGATTCCTGCTCAGATTCACAACAGGGACAAGAGGCTGCCAAAGAAAGGTCACAGCAGCTCTCTATTTTCAAGATGAATTCATACCACAGCAACTCACACTTTAGACTATAATAGCCCTTTAACACCACTCACTTGGCAAAGACAGGACAGACTCCACTCCCACTACACCTTCTGCTTCTGCTGCAACACTCCAGGCAGCTTCCCCGTGCAAACTCCCAGGCAACCAGCTGTCTTCAGGTTAAGCTGAACAGGAATCTGAGCTGGTATATACACATCTAGTGTGCAAAATTCCTGTTATTTCAAGTATGTACCAGCTAATCACGGACATGAAGAGTCAGCTAGGCATCCAAATGCCTATTGTTTAGGCAACTATGACTGTGATTTGTAAAGGCGGGAAGGGGACATAGAATCACAGAAGGGTAAAGCACATTGTTTTCTCTCTCTCTGCCCCTTTGGTCAAAACAATTCCTTTTAATTGCAATATACTTTGCAGCTATAATGTAATTCTTCTTGGAGGGAAAAAATAGAGACTCCCTGCTGAGAATTAAATGATCTATTTAAGTAGTACTTTCAAAAGATACTGTAAGCTTTTAAATTATCAGCTCAAAAGTGTGGCATAAATAAAATACCAACAATGGAAAACCATGTGTAAATCATGCCATTATACAGAGAGTTGTAGCAAAAAGTACACAAAGCAACTAGAGCATATCTTCCATCATTTGATCTGGTTTTGGTGTTCAACACATTCACAAACGATAAACTTAGAATAAATGGCCTTACCTAAACAAAAGGTGTATGTATGAGCAAAGCATTCTGAAAAAGTTCCCAAGGATCTAATGATATTGGTAGATATTTTCCAGTATAATTCTGTTAAAGGTATCCAGAGTGACCTCCTGTGTCCTCTGAAGTCAGCAAGAATTTTGCCAGTGATTTCAGTGGGAACAGGGTATCACCTCTGCACTTCCATGCAGTGCTTATTGCTCAGAGAAGCTAGCTAACCACAGAAGAACTATGTAATTAATATTCATCCATACAGACAGCAGTAAAATTCACATCTATAGTTCAGATTAACCCAGGCAACGATCATATTTTAAGAAAGTATGATTCATGCAGAAGTATCTGATTACTTTCAATCTCTACTATCAGTTTTAGAATAAAAGGATGGCTCAATTATCCTAAAGGTGCAATTTTTCATTCCTCACAAATCCAAAGTCCCACTGAGCACATGGAAGGCAAGATGGGGTCCTTTGAATACTGTG
This sequence comes from Haliaeetus leucocephalus, assembly GCF_000737465.1. Lineage (NCBI taxonomy): Eukaryota > Metazoa > Chordata > Aves > Accipitriformes > Accipitridae > Haliaeetus > Haliaeetus leucocephalus. Next base: position 273,645 of record NW_010972572.1, on the reverse strand, counting down.
GCATTGAGGTTAATGGGAGATTTAAATGCACAAGAAAGGCAGGATCTGGTCATAAGAGTATTTGAAAAAGAATTATAATACTCATAAAAATGAAAGGATATTTATTCAAAAATGCTTCAGTATCTCATAAGTTATTTCTTTTCCATACTCCTTTCTCAGCTGGCTCACTGCTGCTTCTGCTCTCCTTAATCTTTCCTTTCTAATTCTTCTTTTAAATATTTATAAAAAATTTGCACAGACAGGGAAAAAGCTGAAGATCTGAAACAAAATTAATTTAATAAGGAAAGGACTAGAAGCCCATTATTGGTTTAGGCAGCCTCTTTTCATGCTGTATATTGTAACCAGGAATAATTAATTTGAAAGTCCTTGATCTTTGGGAGCTTTTTCATTAGTATTATTATTAATAATAATAGCAATTCACATTCACTCTCCGCACTTCCCTCTTGCTGGCTGTAAGTACTTCAGTGCCTCTAGGCACCCACAGGCTGCCACAACACAGAAGGCTGGATTTAAAAGCTATTGCTTTCTTAGATGTACAACAAAGGACTGTAGTGCAGGCAGACTGCTGCAAAGACCTCTTAATGTACCCTAATAATAGCCTGTCCCATTCTACCAGTAGGTAACCTGACGGGTGTGTTGTGGTTGCCCATCAGCGGGCCCCTAGTTTGCACCGCGGGAAAGAGCTGAAGCATTAGGACACTTGATCTTGGGAAGGGTGGGTGCTGCGCGAGAGGAGGTGGGAAGCTTTGGAGCGCAGGCCCGCACCGAGACCTGCAGCAACCCTTCTCACTTCATACATCTACGCAACAGGCACAGCCTGAAACACAAGAGAAAACATAGTCCTGTGTTGTAAATGCATGAAGTGTCAGCACCTCACCTGGCACATGCATGTATCCAATGCTGCCAGCAACAGCCACAACAGATGGGGCCTGGAGTTCAGGATGGCAATTTGCCTTGGGGGGGGAACAAAAAACCAAACAGCTCTTGACTTCAGTCCCATCACCCAAACAAAACACTTTGCCACACTCTAGTAAGGTCCACAGTCTACACATGATTTTTTTGCTTCACTATTTCCATTTGTTGTTTACGTTATGATAGCAGTTATCTATGCCAGAAGGTACAGCTCCTTACCATTATATATGTACCCATTGTTGGTAGGAGCTGAGAAAGGACTGCATGCGATGCAAACCATTTCCAAAAACAGTTCAGAAGGACAACTGGCAGAGCAGCCAGCCACAGAGCACTGCATCAACTGGCCATGGTCAGCAGTAGTTCTGGAAATACATGCAGCATCCTCTGAAACACCTGGGATAACATACTCCACATCGGACTGCACTGCCTGCTTTTAACATCTAGATTGTAAAGTGTCAGACAGACTGTCTGTCCCCTCACCATCTCATCCAATACTTATTGCCATAGGGCTCTGTTCATGACTGTGGCTTCTTGGTCTTTATTCTTGCAACACAAAGCTTCCTGCTACCTTCTTTTTTCAATGACCTTTCAAGTCTTGTACATCCTATTCATGCCAGGACAGGCAATGCTGCATTCACATAAAAAAAACCTATTCTCCTTCCAAAATTTTTCTAAAACAATTTTCAGATTCAAGGCTGTTGAATCTGTGCCTTTCTGGATGCCTACCTCAGCAAACCAAAGCAAGAACCTAAAAGACCCTCAAGTATCAGCAGCTGCTATAACATGGAATGGAGGTAAACCTAACAACGCATATAGAAAACTACATGCAATTCAATTAATCCATGTTGCATCCCACTCCCATATGGTAGTGTGAAAATAGAGAAAATGCAAGGCTTCTATTTCTCTTTGGGTCCCAGCCATCAAAGAGTGAGCAGTAACATCTGGCCCATTTGGAAGATTCAGCACCAGTTGTGTTGGCAGCTTGAAAGTAGCCCCTGGATGTGTCACTCCATGAGGCTGCGAATTCACCATCTGGGGTGTCTCCTTCTCAGTGCCACACATGGGGGGGTTTAAAATCCTGTTTCCTGTTCAACATTATCCACTTCTGTCTGCTTGTGAACAACAGTTGATATAAACGCCTCATGAACACCTCTCCCCAAATTCCTGTAGAGTTGCTTTCTTCCTAACTTTAAAGACAGGAACAAAACATAACATACATTTCACTTCCAAACTGGAATCCTCAGAGGAAAGAATTCCAGTCCATCTGCCACACACATACACACTTTTTTTTTTTTAATTTAATTCATGTACAAAATAAGGCTTGTATGTACAAAATAAAAAGGACTCTACAGACAAATAATCCCTTCTATTTCCTGGCTAAACTATTACAAGTCAATGCTAATTATTGAGGTTACAACCCTTTATTTCAAGCAAAGCTAGAATAAACGTTGGTTGCAAGCAGTTGAATCTCAGCAGCTACCTTCTTAAACTGATGGATCATCAGGTCAGCTCAGCCTCTTTCAATTTAAAAAGTAGTTTGTCCAAAGCCCAAAATTTAAGTGATGTAGAAGCACTTTGTACTGAATAATACACTCTCAGATGTAACACACTCCAGTAAGTGATAAAGACACAATGACAGACATGCAAAACAACATGGTGAATCAAGATGACCCAACTGTAACTTTCCAAGTTTTGAGGACAGTATAAACACTGGTTGGAGGAGGTTTCTACGATTTCAGAATGCAAATATAGGTTTTTTTGTTTGTTTGACTATATTTTAATTCTTCTGATACTCAATTCCCAACCAGATGAGACATCTCTAACATTAGAGCCTCAACTGAAATAGCAAAGACATAAAATAAGATACCAACACCCCCACCCAACGCTCCCCGTAAGCAAAGGTCTCCACCAGAAAGTTCACCAGAGGGAATTCTGAAAGGGGAACACATAGCAAACAAACCTGGGTGAGGAATAGGAAGGATGGCTAAGAGTTGGCTATGATATTTTCTGTCTCCTGAGCAAGCACACAAACCTCCCTGAACAAGGTAATTCAGGTATTCACTTGATATACCTTTTGGTGCCTGAATCGGTATGAAAGTCCTGTCTAATCCCTCTAGGTAGGCAATCACTAGCAGCTAATTGCACAAGTCTAAGCAAGCTGTTTATGTTTTTCTTAATCTTATGCAGAGAAGTGGGTACGTACAGAGGGAAATTCATCACCTCTTCAACAAGGGATCTAAAACACTTTGGAGCCTCTGAAGGGGACTAAAACAATTTTGGAGCCTCTGAAGGGGACTAAAACAATTTTGGAGCCTCTGAAGGGGACTCAGTGTCTCCTCTGGTTTTAGAGAAGCTCAATTCCCCATTAGTAAAGTGGAGCTAAAAGCACTTCAGCATCTCACAAAGTGTTTTCAGGAAAAGCACAGTGGAGAATTGTACAGCATCCAGGTACTAACCGTAGCAGAGATGGAAGTGTGCCCCAGGTAGTTGATATGAGCTAGCTTGTCAGTGCTCAATTTGTTTCCCTTCCAGACAGCTGAAGCAGATAAGTAATGCACATGCACTCTTCACACTGCTCTAAGCCTACCATCTAAGCTGATGATAAAGAACTGAAAAACTAAGCAAGATCATAAAATACAGGTCTTGGGATGAACACTACTGTCCCTGAGTGCAGCTGAGAGATGACAATGCATCTAGAGAGACAGGAAAACCATCAAAACCAGACACTGGACTGCCTGCTCGTTCCCATTTTGGCCAATTACCATGGTCAATTTGCTGGCCACTCTATGGCTTCTATGTGTACCCAATGGGTCAGAGATTTTCTTTTGCTTAAGGAGGTTTGAGTCTTGCACATGGGAAGTGTTATACATGGAAAGATATTATTATATGGAATGCAAATTGCTCTTTCCCTTGTATTAACAGACTTGTTAATATTACAGAAATAATTGCAAAATAAAGCACTTCTTTCCAGGAACACATATAATTTCACTCAAACAACCTTTCCTATTTTAATGCAAGCAGTGTGTTTAAATCCAGCCAGTATTGTCTAATCCATACTGCCAAAACACACAAATCCTATCTTAAAGCCTGCACAAAAATAAAATTACTGTACAGCAGTTCTGTAAATTTCAGTCAATTTTGAAAAAAACCATTAGTTTTACCAAAAACAAAACTTCACCCCAATTTTAAGACATTGTATGTGCAGGGGAGAAAAAATTCTCAGGAAATGTTCTTAAACATTCATGTTCTGTTACACAAAATTTGCAAGACAGCTGCAAAATGCATTTAAATAAAAGCAAAGCCATCATACAGTTGCAACAGAGCATTTTCACCCTCCTTCAGAATAAGGCTATTTCAACATACTTATTTTTTCCCGTTTGTTTCAGTCACATTTTTTATTATGCCTTGAGGCAGGATTTCTTTCAGAACAAAACTTTCTGTGGGTATTTTCTCAAGATGCTACACTTAGACCTATTCATTAATCTCCTTTGTAAATGTTTATGCTCTGACTCCCATCACATTTTAATTTCAGTATTTTTGTCAACTGCTAAACAATTTATTAAAAAAAAAACCTCTTTGTGTACTGCATTTTTTTTTCATACTGGTTTTATCGATCACAAATTAAGAGGAAAATATTATAAACCCCAAGGTATTTAACCTTTCTCTCCAAGAACTAAATACCATTGTCTTTTTCTTTTGAAGACACAGTCATCTCCCCAAACTGATCCCTTCACTCAAGTTTTTCCAAATTTTAATTAAATGAATAGTTTGAAGAAGTTGAGTAGGTGGCGGGCTGTTTCTTTTCCCTGGGCACAGGTAAATTCGTAATAGGCCAGACCATAGTCCAGCACTGAAGACAGACAGAACTGGTTCCCTTGCTTTGACCTGCCCAGAGCCACAAGGTGAAAAAGACAATTTGTACTGACTGTTGGCAGATCACTTAGCCATCCCTTGTGGGTTGGATGTAGCCTGTAGCTCCTAGTTTAAGAGCACTGCTCTGAAGCAGAGAAGATTACAAACCATATGAAAACACTCCCAAACTGGTGTGATTTTGCAGCTAGCTATTACAGATGGTCCCCATCTTTACTGACAAGCATTTGTGCAAAACCACTGTTTGAATTCCCATGGTCACTCCATTTCTCAGTCACCATATAACAGGCCAGTGCTGAATAGGTGCTTATTCAGACAGGACACATGTTTCAGTGACACACCTCACTCAGTCACCTACCTGTGGCGCATTTCATTCACAGTCTATGAGAACAGCAGTCAATTTAACCAGGATTAAAAAAAAAAAAACACAACATAACAACATGTGTTCTTGACTAAGAAAATCAATAGAAGTTGGATGAAATATTCTAGCAGCCAACATGGTTCCATCAACCTGCTCTCTGAAATGAAGTCTTGTTGCTGTGTTTTGTCTTTAGAATAAAGCAGGGAGGAAGAGTGCTCCCAGTCCAACAAAGGAACTTAGGGTCCATCATGAAGAAAATTATGACATTATGCCCAATTCCACTGGGTTTTAATCACATGGGGCTCCTTGGCAGGTGAAAGCAAGACCTGAAGAGTTGTGACCTTCATGTTTTTGAAAAACTGCACCTCCTAGCAGGTTCCACTCAACTCAGCTGCTCCATACAGAAGCGTACTGATAGCTGGGAACCACAGCAGTAAAACCACAAATGTTGATAAACAGAATGTGACAGAATATATTCCACAAATTATATAAATGAAAACATTTGTGAGAAAGACATATTTGTGAAAATGTACGTCTCTATGTAGCTGTGAAAAAAACCATTGTGATTCAGTTATAAAATACCCTGCTCTAACACCTTGTCAATCAGTTGCATGCTTTTGCTAACAGAGGAAACCCTGCAGGATAGGAATTCACGTTTATTCATCCTATTTGTACTCTTACCTGCAGAGTAAATTAGAACTTTTTATTACCACCAGAGCTGAGATATTGTTTGGAATTCAGATCCAATGGGACTCCAGTCATATGATTGGTAACAGTCAGATACAGTCCTGGCCTGCCCCAGGTTGGAATAAACTGGAGAAATAATGATTTCTTCAGACATAGGAGGTGGCACCTTGTTTAAGGTTGGTGTGTGATACTAGGACATGCTATACTTCCACTAATTCCACTATTTCTGGAGGAGCTATATAACTACAAAATGTCTGTAGCACATCTCAGAAGACTTGGGTGGTAATGCCATTTCTTTAGACTTCACACACATTAGTGGACCTTGAAAGAGCTCTAGCAAGTTTCAAATGGTAGCACCATTCTCTATTTCCAACCTATAAATCATTGTGTAAATGTTGCTGAGTCAAACCAAACTCCACAGAAGATCTGCTACCTGAAGTGGCTGCGTAAGAAATCTCATGCTTTTGAGCTCCTGCTGGTATGAAACATGCTACATTAAAAATTATCATCGCTCTGATGACCAATAATCATCCATTTACCTTAGGTGTAATTCTCTCTCTCTTTGATAGCTGAAACCAACAACCGTTTTAACTGCCTCACTTCACATGACTTACCTGTGTCACTAAAACACTCGGTTTTAAACACTGATGTACTCTCCAGACTTATGGAATCAATGTGCCAGTGTAATTGCTGGACAGCCATACCCTGTTTCCCCAGCAATCTTTATAACAGCCAAAGTCAGCTAAAAAAGAACAGTTGCTACAGATAAATCATACCTTTAACTCAGTGCAAATATTTTTGAATGTTTTTAATGCAATGATAAACTAAAAAAATGGTGGCAAAGCAAAACCACAATGTTAACATTTGACTTTTATAAGCATTCAGAATTTTATCATTAGTTAATGTGGGGGGTTTTTTGCAGGCAGACAGTTTTACTTTGTCTACCTTGTTGCATAAAACTATCATTAACAAGATATATTACCTAATTATGCTGGCCCGTTCTACTTCTGAGTAGGATTGCAGCTATAAATTTCACACAGTCTATGCACTGTGTGCAAAGGCTTCTGACAGAATCCCATGACCATGAAGAACAGAATATGGAGAGATAGTGTCATTCCATTTGACAAACTGACTGGTATCACTGTCAGCATAATAGTCCCAGATCTGCAGCAGAAGAGAACAACATTGATTGTCAACATCAAAAGGGTCAAGATAAATTAAATATTTATGGCTCTGGGCTGTGTTGACAGCTCTTGATGTGTTCTCAAAGCTGATCACTCCAAGCTGATACATTTCTTCTGAAAGTTGTCCCACTAAATCTGCAGTGGTTTCTGACGTTTACATATTTATTTCCTATGCTACTGACAGCTTTGCATTGCAATGAACCAGCAGTGCACTTCAGTCCTCCAGGAGGGCACGTCTGAAAACTCTGCACTTTCCCTGTTTTCCTTAACCATAACCATGCATTCCTTTCCACAGGGGAGGTAAAATTATTAGCTTCAGTAAAAACATAGTAAACCAGCACTGGTTACACAGAAAAAATAGAGGTGCTTTTCTATATATAAAAGAACTTTTGTAAATCTACTTTTTCCAAAGTGGATGAAAATTTGTGAAAAACCTCACTGTCCAAAATTCAGGGTTGTTGGGTTTTTTCCTACTCTAAGTGATAAAATTAATTTCAAGTGAGATTAAACCCTGGCTCAAGGCTAAGTTTGGGCATTACCAAAGATGTCAAGAGTTGTAACATTATTCCAATATTTAATAGGTGCAGGTGAATGGAATGATTAATGTAGCATTCAAGCAACACAAAACAAAGCCAGGAATATAATGAATGCCAGCAAAAATTATTTGCTGGAGGCTAGCTCTTGTTTAACCCTGATTTTGTCTTCCGGTTGATTAGAAGTTAGGTCAATAGTGCAAATTTCCTAGATTCATGTAAGACCTCTAAATTAGCACCTGAGAATACAGCATGACTAACGTATACATTAAATGGATTAAAAATATCTACCTAACTTCAAAACATAGACATTAATGGGGACTTGACATTTGAGGTGTCATTACTAGCAAGTTCCCAAAAGGGTTGGGATGAATCCCTTTACAAAGGAATGCTTCCATCAATGAGAACTACCTAAAGCAAACTGAGCAGAGGGAATTGATATTACAAATACTTGCAGACTGATAAATGAGTAAAAGATGAGAGTACTGACAGAGAAATCAGAGCCACTTGGGAAACAGGACCCATTTGAACAAAATACGTTTTAAATCAAAACTCACAAAAATGTTCATCTGGGAAAAATCCTAGAAATTCCAAATGGAGAGGTCTATGAATCATCCAAGCCCACCTTCCTACTGAGATCTAAGCCATCCAAAGAGATATTTGTCTAACTTTTTCTTGAAAATCTCTAATGATTGAGACTGCACAGGCCTGGCAAGTAAATCTAGTCTCCCATTTTCCTTCATGACTTGAAAAGTTTTCCCTCATATCTAGATTAAAACATCCTCAACTGCAATTTCAGATCACATTTACTTCTTAGCCAGTCCCCAGTGGGCATGAAGAATGAGGCACGCTTTGTTCTTGCAACACCCTCTTACAAACAGCAGCCTGCAACAATCTGTTAGCCCATCTCCCCTCTGTTGTGTTTTCATGAAAAACAGTTTGTTCAATTTTTCTTCCCTGGTCCTGCTTTCAAGACTAAGGAACAATGATCAGGAAAATAGTAGTGGAAAAAGAAAGTAGGGCTTGTGGTAAAGAAGTGACAACGTGAGCTCCAAGCACAATTCTGTGGCAAAGACTTGATCCATTTGTGAAAATGTTAGAAGGAGAGTAGATAAGACTGCCTCTGTCTATAGCTTTAGTTTCCACATTTAAAAGGAGGATACTGACATAAAGATATCTCAAAATAGAAAATTCACCTCTTTCTTGGTAATCTGTTTCACTATTAACGACACTTGCCTTATTTCTAATTTCAGTAAATCTGGTTTCACTTCCCAGCAACTGCTTCTCATTCTGTCTTTCCCAGCTAGATTAAAACACCCTTTAGTTCTCAGTGTTTTCTCCCCACAAAAATACTTTACTCATCTTAGTAACCCTTCTACCATTCAAAGGGAACTCTTTCATGAGGATGTAGTAAATTGCTATGGCTCCCCTTCTGCATCTATAGCACTCCAGCTAACTTCTCACCACTTGTATAAATAGGTGCAAGATTCCTCAGCTTGTTCACATACTACAAGCCCCAAACTCCAATGTCAAAATCACAGTCCTTCCAACCGAGCAGGTCAAGAGCTTGATTGACAGTCAAGAGACTGTTGACACTTTTCTCCTTTGTTCACCTCCTTTTTCAGCCAGCTCTGCTCAGAGAGGCATGAGACTGCCCATCCTGCTCTTGTTCCTCTTGCAACTTAGCACTAAACTCCAGTTGTACCTTGATTGTCCTCCACTTCTCATCTGTTTATATTTGATTATTCATTTTATCACTTACCCTTATTCTGTCTCCCCTCTCCTTTTTCTTCCTTTTTCCACCACTGCTTTCTCTTTGCTTAATACCCTGTCTCTGTTCTGATCTTTGCATTTACCTCTCCTTTTTCACTGCTGTTATGTGAATACCTTCTGGCTGACACATTCCTTCCTTTCTCCCAGCATTACTATCTCTTCCTTTCACTTCAATTTGATCCAAGTCACAGTAAAGGAGAAGAAAAAACCTTGCCTAGTTCTAAAGTATATTTTCAAGCTCAAGAATTCTATCACACTTAGTTTTACACTATATGTTTAATGAATGACTTAGACCAAGAGCAAAAAAGGAAAAAAGGAGCAAGGCAAAAAACATACACCATGAATATCTGTGCAGCCTAAGTACTACCTACCCCCATGAACATCAACAGCCAAGTGCTGAGGGCATTCCCCAGGGAAAAGCTGGAAGCCTAAATTCTAGTCCAGCGAGCAATCATATGGAGCAGGGCTTTGAGTCTGGGTCTCCACCACCTGCAGCAGGGTTTCTCTTATCTCCTTTGGGAAGCAGTTTTAACCTCACCTGCCCATTCAGTTCCCCTCCCCATCTCCTCAGTGGTATTTTAACTCATGTACATAAGCTTGTGCATAAAGAGACTGACTTGAAGTTATCTGCATTTGCCAACTGAAAATGCTTAAGCAAAGTTTCCCTACCAGTTCCTCCAGTGGAGGAATTAATAACAACACTATGTTTCATCCTCTGATCTGCATAAAGAACACATTTTCTTTAGAAAAGAAAATGCAAGATTACTAGGTAACAGTTAATTTCCTAATTGACTGCACAATATCTTCAGTTTTTTCCTTTACATTACTGAAAATAAGGTTAGGGCGGAGAAATGCTTTTCTACATTAATGACATCTGGTACTAGCAATTTGCAGTTATTTTGACTGGTACAGTACTTAAATTACTAACAACACATAAAACTCAGTGAGCTAATAGCATTCTGTGGCAGCAAGAAACACACTTTGTCAAGATTATATTTCCACAGGACCAGATTAATTTAATTACAATTAATATTTTTTTAGTAAATGGCACCAACAGACATGCATGGCAAATAATTTGCGTATAAATTACTCCCACTCCTGCTCTAGATGTTATCAGCTCCAAAAAGCCACTTACAACTATGTGAATTCACTGTCACTCTCAATCATCGTATATGAAAATGTGGGCAAAATTTTGTCGAAATAATATACCTCTTTTGCAAATACCATGTGTCTGATACTTCTTCAAAGGCTGCAGACTGGGCAGAAAGAAAGCAGCATTTGCTGTAACAAATGTCAATGTTCATTCTTGGCAAGACACCCCTTCCTCAGATAAGCATTTTTAAGAAACATCATGGATCAGAAACGGCATCCGCATGAAATTATTTTGTTAAGGGTTCTTCGGAATAAATATAAGACAATTCATGGGTTTATTGTAGAAACACCTGGACATGCAGGCCCTCGCTGAAAACAAGCACCTGTGCTGGCAGCAGGGCTAACAGCACTGGTTGCCTGGGCATTTGCAGTCTGTGGCTGGGATTCCTCCCACCTGCTGCCCATTGCCCAGTGGTTCCACCTAAACTCAAGCCCAGGCCACCAGGCCCAGCCCAAGCTGTGTCATAGCTGTGCCTGTCCCCAACTCTGTCCCCGAGCTCATGTTCAGATTTCCAGGAATGACCGTAGACCCAGTTGTTGCCTTCACTTTCCAGCTCTGCTCATCCAGGCCAGGTGCTGTGGGGCTCTGCCCTGCCAGTGTGGTGGCCACTGCCCACCCTGTGCTGTCACCACTCTCAGCTACCAGCTTGCCCTGCTCTTGTTGGTCCCTGACATGGGAACACTTTTTCCACAGTTCAGACATGCAAAAAACCACTCTGCCATAAGGGGTCCAATGCAAGAAGTCAGCTCACATTGCAGGCTTTTGCACAAAGACTGTTTGAACCAATTAACTTCATGCAGGAATACAGTATGTTTGAGCTCCTTTCTTCAAATCTTCTTAAAAGATGTTAAAGAAATAGCCTGACAGGGGCAAAAAGGGCAGACACATACTTACCATATGACTGTACGAGCCTTCAAAGAAGTAATTTCGTATGTCATTTGTGTGTTCTTTTCCTGTTCTCTGTCTCCATTGTGTTTTAAACAAGGGAAACTCCTTTTCCTCCCTTAACCCTGCCTGAAGTGGCTAAGTTCAGATTTGCAAAGCATCTCTGGTCTAAGTTTGTTTTAGATATCTAAATTAGCACTTTAAAGGCTCCAGCAGGTGAACCGACAATACCTCATGACAGCTTTTTCCTGCTATCATGCCAAATTTTTGTATTATTAATGCTGCAGACACCTCCACTTCAAAGAATTCTATGGCGCTTCAAGGAGCAGTGTCTCATGTATACACCTGAAATACTTTCATGATGGTTTATACATAGTTCAGCAATATTAACTGGAAGGTGCTTCCTAATGTTTGGGTCACAGTCATTTGGCATTCAGGTTTCAATAGAAAACAAAATTCATACCACATATAAAATTGCTAGTTAGATTCCATCATCAAGCCTATTCTCTAATGTAGCATGCGAAGCAAAATCAGGAAAAAACCTCGAGATAAAAACTTGAACAAATTAAAATTCAGCCAGGTAACAATCACAGCACTTCCTGCGCTGTATTTTGCATTCATAGAAGCAGCACAAGCTATTCGTGAAGAACATCCCAGTCAACAAAACCTCAAGTTATCAGTATGACCACCATGTAGCAGAAGTGAAAATTCAACCCTAGCACAACCATGCAAGCTATCTGGAAGAAAAAAGAAGGGGATGGAGGGTGGAGAAAGAAAAAAAAAAAAAGGCATTAGAGACTATTCAGTACTTGCTGGGAACTCAAGTGCATGACCTAACAGGAATTTTCAAGGTTTGAATATAGGACTTTAATGTGGGAAATAAGAGTTACATATGATAAAGCTGGATGAATTCCGATGATCCCTTATTCAACGGAGATTCATCATCACTTCTCATATCCTGTGTTTTACTCTCATGTAGAAAAATTCAAGGGGATAAATGCTTGCAGAGCATAATCTCTTGTAGAAGTTACTCAGTGATTTACAGGAAACCAAGTTGGAGATTAATGTAGGATGAACATAATTATCTTCAACTTCTCCAGCATTTCTGTAATCTAAGATCATTCACTTCATACTCAATTGTTGTGATATCACATTATTAAGAAAATTTTGCCAACAGAAAATAATGAGAGGAAAGCAGAGTTCCTCTGAGGAACTCTTAAATTTAGGCACCTAATTTAATGATGCACCTTTCAAAGCTGTAGAAAACAAAGGTTGCCCTTACTTGGAAACACTGAATGCAATAAACAACAATGACTTCTAACCCTTAGCACTGTTTTTATTTTCGGTAGAGTCCCACTCCTTTACAGTAAAAGGCAAGTTTTAACAAAATGCAAAAAAGAATGAAGTGGCCTGCTTTTTGCCATCAAACTAGCAGCATAGGCAGCAGGAAAGTGTCTTTTGAGTGGAAATGTTTGGTTCTCTCCTCTAAGCCTCTGTACTACACGGCTCGCTCTCCACTTTGCTTAGCGAAGAAACATGGAGAAAAATAAAGTTTTTGAAATATTTTGTAACATTTGCCCCTCTCTGCTTACAGCTGAGATTTTGATGAACACTTCCAAGTTCCCTTCAAGCTTCAACTCCACCACTGCCTGATTACTTACCCCACCTTCTGTTTTTCTGTATATAAGAGATTGGTAAATATCAGTATTTCTCTAAAGCTCCTTCAGAAATTTGTGAGTTCTATAAACTTATAAACTCTTAGTTCTATAAACTAAGATTACAATCTATTTAATATTTTAACATAAACAAATTCATCCTAACAAATTGAGACCAGTATACACCTATGTTGTGCTTCAACTACTCATCCTAGTAAGGCAGTCCACATTTACTATAGCACAAATTTACTCAACAATTTCTGCAGGCGAGCCTCCTACTACCTACAGATTAATATTAGCCCTCTCCTTTGCAGCTAAGTGTTCTCTGTCATGAGTAGAGTGATTCAACAAGCTCCAGTGCACACAAAATGCACCTTATCAGCAGGTCTTCAGTTGCATCAAGCCAAAAAACAATACTGATGTCACAGAAACACATGCATCCTGTCTAAAACATTACCACTGACAAGGTAGGTCCTCTCCAGGCTAAAGGCAGCATAGAATTAACTTGCTGCCAGTCTCACATGTGTACTATTGGGGTATATACAGGTTACCGTACGCAAATTACAGTCCTTGCTGAAGAGTTTTAAACTAAAAAAAATTCCACATTCAATGTAGATTAGACTATAAATAGATGTTCATATGAGATTTAAAACAAGCATTCCACTGCTTTACATCCACGTGTTACAGTTTTTGTGGGCTAGGAAGCACGATGCTTATCACGATAGCTGTGAAACACTGAAAAAATTGATGCTCCACAATAGTGATGTGCACCACTGATGCTCCACATGTTGTCCAGAAAAACTACTTGGTGGACAATGGTTTTCCTTGTTGTGTATTTTGCATTACCAGCAAGAAGACAAAATAGAGCTCAACCACACTCATACCAGACTCTCGGGTTAAACACTAGCAAAAGGCTGCAGTGACCTAACATCTTGCTGCTACTGCTCCCTGCCATTTCCCATCTCCCTCCTCTTCCCCCATTCAGTTTAAGCCACGCAGTCCCACTCCCTTTTGTGCTGGCTCTGGCACCTGTCTAATCTCTCAGTGAGCCAGCTCAGCTCTCTAACCCAGCAGAAAACAAGCTTATTTCTGCAGAGCTTTCTCCCATTTAAACAGGCCGACTTGGCTGACAGAGGTTCTCACAGGAGCGTGCACATAGGAGAAAGAATGAGTGGGACCCACCACTTTCAGTGATGAATTAACTCAGCCCATACTTAGAAACCTCACCCTGGCTTGACAGCTTATTACACACTCACAGTTCAGCCAAAATAGATATTGATGCTTAGGCATATAAAAAAATCTGATGCCCACACACAGTAACAAATAAAAGCTAATCATATACTGGCAGGTTACAGCTATGCACGTAACCCTTCTGCAGAATTAGACGAAAATTAGAAGGAAAGAGCTTGTTAAATGAAAAAGTTGCAAAAAACATGTTTTATTTATAAGAGTTCTTATTTCTAATAATTATATTACCCCTAGCACCTGAACAACACATTTAATAACAGTCTCCTTAGAGAAGGGAGAAAAAAAAAAATTAAACACAAAAACTTTCCACAGAAGTTACAAGACTACTTATTGAAGAAATTATAACAGCAAGCTGTTTCTGTACAGATTTTTACATGTAAACAATTCAGTCACATTGTAAAAGCATCATTTTTCTTTTATAAATATGCACACAAATTATTCATATTCTTACATAACAGCCAGCTCAATGCATTCACATCACAGCCTGCCAAGATGGCTCACTTTTATAAAGATATAGAACAAAAGAGAACAATAGTACATAATTGCTTTACAAATGGCTTTATAGAGTAATTATACCATCAGTCCTGAGTGGTTCCAGCTTCCAAGTGTTCTGCTACTAATCCTTTGAACACATTTTTGTTAGGAAGTAAGTGGATATCACTGGAGAAAAAACTTGCATAGTGGAGAGCATATGACCTCACTCCACACAGCTTATTGAAAAGGAGTGATTTCCTACCCCCATTGCCCTTGAGATAGCCAAAGGAGGAACACCTGACAGCTGCTTCAGTGTACCAGCTTCATAGTAACTATGCTTCCAAAGCTTTATACCTTGAATTTTATCTGCCTTGATGCAGTCATTTATGGGCAGAGGACTTCATAACAGTCTGCCTACCATCCAAGACTGAGATCAGTCTCAAAAGGCCAATAAGACACAGAAACCAAAACTTCTTTACAAATCTGGATGTACTCTATGTCTATCATTGACAGCTTACGTAGACTCCGCAGTTATCTGTCCAAGAATACATGCCCGCATCTCCCTGCATGTCCAGTTCCCTCTTTCACTTCATCTTCTGGGTACTGTCATCTGCAACTATGTTAGCACATATCAGAGGTTATAATAGACACATCTGCAGCTACTGTGTCCATCTGCTTACCTGCTAGTCAACTACAACATGCAGTAAAACACATCTGATAAGCCAAATAGACCTGACACAAAATCAGTTCAACACCTGCTCCCTCTTAAAATGTTTACTTCTACATGACTGTTTTTTCCCCACCACTACTACCTATAAAGCATCACTTTGACATGAATTATTTCTATTTCTCAGTACCCTTGTCCTTCTTCTAAATATTATCTTTTCAGCTTGATGTTTTGAATGAAAGTCTTATTTAGCTTATTTGGACAACTCTAGAGCTGCTAATGCTCCTTCTGACTTACAATACACTCTAGTTTCCTTTGCTTTGGTTTCTTCCCACACATGGAACGCCCTAGCTAATATCTCTGTAAAGGTTACCCTTTTTCATAGCATGTAGGCAGGTCAAGACTAAATACCTTATTATTAAAGTAATGTAGGTGCTGCTACCATGTACAGTTACACAGGCTAGTCATGCCAGCACTGAATGCAAAAAGCTCAAATTCCCTTGCAATTATTCAGTGCATAGACAAGAACATCTTCAGATTTCAGTTCTGTCTCCCGTCTTTGTCAGAGATCCCAGTTACTACCTTAATTCACCATAAGAACCATATTAATCATGTGCAGCTCACCATGACATAACAGCCAAATTTAATAAGCAGCTGCATTTTATAATCTCCTACTAAAATTTATAAGCTATACAGTGCTCAGGAATTGTTTGCTTTAAAAAAGAAGAGAGAAAGCATCATCTGCATACAAATAATTTCTGGAGAGAATACAGATATCACAAAACCACGGAATAGTCAAGGTTGGAAGGGACCTCTAGAGATCATTTAGTCCCACCCTGATCAAGGAAGCTGTCCAGGACCCTGTCCAGTCAGGTTTTGACTATCTCCACGGTCATATCCTTGTCTCTGTTGCACTGGGGAGCTCAAAACGGGACACAGCACTCTCACCAGTGCTACGCAGATGGAAGGATCATCTCCCTCAACCTGCTGGCTACACTCTTTCTAACGCAGTCCAGGACACTGGCCTTTTTTTGCTGGCTCATGCTCAACTTCTGTTCCATAAGGACCCCTAAGGCCTTTTCTGCCAAGCCCTTTTCCTGCCCATCAGGCCTCAGGCTGTATGATACATGGGGTTGTCTCTTCACAGCTGCAGGACTTTGCATTTCCCTTCTGAACTTCATGAGGTTCCCATTGGCCCATTTCTCCAGCTTGTCAACATCTCTCTGGCAACACAAGCATGTGGTGGATCAACCATTCCCCCCAGTTTTATATGTTCTGCAAACTTGCTGAGGGTGCACTCTGTCCCATCATCTACATCATTAATGAAGATGTTAAAAAAGTATTGCCCCAGTATCCCCTGACCCTGCTTCCACCTCTTGTATGCTTTTTATGTTTGAGTTTGGTCAGGACCTCCATGTTCATCCATGCAGGCCTCCTGTCACCTGTGCTCAATTTCCTGCTCATCCAGTTGGCCCACTCTTGAGCTTGGAAGAGATAATCCTTGAAAAATAGCCAAGCGGGTCCACAAACAGGCCAAAGTCTGCTCTCCTGAAGCCCACGGTTGCAATCCTACTATTTGCCTCATTTCTTTCCCTCAGGATCCTGAACTCCACCATCTCAAGCTTGCTGTCTCCAAGGACATGCCCAAACAGTTCTTATTTGTTTGTAAGTATGAGATCCAGCAAAGCACTTCCCCTGGTCAGCTCCTTGATCATCTTCGTCAGGAATTTTTCCACAATGCACTTCAGAAACTACCTGGATTGCTTGTGCCCTGCTGGGTTGCCCTTCCAGTAGATATTGGGGTAGTTAAAGTTCCCCATGAGGACCAGGGCCTGCGAACATGAGCTTTCTTCCCGTCATCTGAAGAAGGCTTGACCTATTTCTTCTTCCTAATCATGCAGTCCATGGCAGACACCCACCACAATACTGCCTGTGTTGTCTGCCTGCTAATTTTGACTTGCAAACTCTCCACTGTCTCATCGTCTGCCTCAAGACAGAGCTCTGTGCATTCCTGCTGCTCTCTCACATAAAGGGCAACTTTTTCTTGCCACCCCAGCCTGGCCTTCCTAAAGGGCTTGTATAATCCATTGCAGCAGGCCAGTTGTATGAATGTCTTTGTACATCTCCGTGATCCCAATGAAGCTACAGACCTAATTCCCAGAAGTGAGAGCACCTCCCTCATCATGCTATCCTCTCAGCAATTCTTTATTTGTCTGTTAAAGTCATTTTTACAGCAATTAAATAAGACCCCTGGGGTATATCTCCCTCAATCACTTTGATCACAGGCTAAAAATGCCTCACATGCACTGCTTAATACACCTTGTACCTGACAGGTATGAACAGAGCCATTATATTGTCACATTCAATCCTCTGAAGCCAGTAATGCAGCACAACGCGAGCAACTGTGTCAGAGGCTTAGTAAGGTACAGGGGATAAAGCACAGGAAGATTAAGGTGAAGGAAAAAAAAAAAAACAAACCACAAACATTTTGAGGACAGGTGAGCTGAATCACTGTTTGCACAGGTCCAGACAGCAATCTTCAAAAACACAGGTCAAGTAATCACTCTGATTAGAGACCTAACTGGGATTTTATTTCAGCAAACTTGATTGTTTTGCAGAGAAGCCAGTTTTACCATGCCATAATTAAAAGACACCTGAGCAATCCCTGGAAAATTTCTAGCATTGTAGTTGGCTCCCCCTCCTGCTGACAAAACAAGCACAAACCGTATTATCTCTGGCTTTGCTGTGAGAACAGGAGTTATCAAGTTACCCTGAAGGTGTACATCCCTTGGTGTTTATCCAGAGGGAATGGAACCATATGAAAGCTAAGAAATAACCTACTTGGTAATTACAATTAATAGCATTTACCTCTTACTGAGAGCTTTACATTTCTTAAATGTTTTCCAAACACTAATTAATTACTAAGGGGGGGGAGGAGGGAGGGGAAGGAAGTCATTGCATTATGTAGAAAAACAAGTATGCTGTAATATACTAATTAATGCGTATGTAGCACTGTCTTATACTTGTTACCTGAGCCTTTCCGTACATACAGCCAGGGTGCTATGTGCGGTTTAAGATTGTTCTCAGCTGCTAAGGGCAGAGAGCTTTTTTTTTTTTTTGTAGTCCACTTCCTTCTAACCTAAGTTGCCAAATATGGATTATTCTACAATAGGAACAGTGAGCTAAAAGCCAAACTTGTTTAAGATAGACTTTGACAAATAAAGAGCCCCAGGAAGTTTCATTCTAAATTTACCACAGTGTAACATACATAATGGCCAAAAATTTTCACAAAGTTTTCAAAATGAGACAACACATAGCTCTTTCCACTTCAAAAGGCTATACCACAAATAAAAGACAACATTTGCACTGCATAATCACTATTTCCAAAAGCACAAACCCATAGTTAAGAGTTAAAAAAAAATAAAATTAATTACTCAAACAAATGCCTTGAAATGAAGAAAGGCTGAAAATCCTATAAATCATTGGAAATACTGAAACTAATACTACTACTTTTCATCAAACTGTCACTGTTCTCTGACAGCGTAACAGAAAAAGGAAATTTAGTTATCAGCTTACAGGACTTCCAAGTGAAAATTTCATGGAACTCTGCCTATTTCAGAAAAAAAACCCTGACCCATTCTCAATGAAACAGCCTGAAGAGGACAACTTTTATCATTCCCCACCTTTATTAAAGATATTTTTAAGACTTTGGCCTCATACCTCCTCCAAGCACATCTCACCATTTTTCTAAGCTTTCTTTTTCATTTTTATGTAGATTAGCTCAATTTACATCTATTAAAGAGTCCTATTTCCTTGTCAAGCTGCTATTAAATCTTCTCAGAATCATCTTCCTGGGCAAAGTCTGTTATGACTGTTATAACCCCAGTAAGACACATAACACAATTTAGACAAAAAATTTGAAGCCTATTGCAGAACTTAGTCTTCCAGGTTCCCAAAGAGCTTCACCTAAATTCAGGTAGCACTTCAAAAGCTTCTGTAATAGAATTAAACTGTGATACTTAAAACAGCAAAAGGAGTTTCCACCCAGAGTTCCTCACCACAAACTTGTCAACAAGGTGGAAGCTCTAAAACAAAAATGCAGTTAGCATTTTGCTTGTTATTGGTGTCTGAACACCAATGCGATAGATACTTTATAAATACACTTTCCTAGGGCATCAGGACAGAACCAGGGACACTCGCTATCCCCCTTCCACCTAAAGTCTTCCTCTTTACCCTTGACTTTGAAAAAATTTCTTTCCAAGCCATCAGGGTATGGTTTAGTTTTGTAACTGTCATTTTACTATAGATGCTGAATTTGAAAATCCAATTAAAAATCCAATACTTCAAGCTTGGTCTCATTAGTTTTCATCCTACTTGAAAATCTGAGGAAAATGAAACCCTAAACTGTCATTTTATGCTGGTTTTGGCTGGGATAGAGTTAATTTTCTTCATAGTAGCTAGTATGGGGCTGTGTTTTGGGTTTGTGCTGAAAACAGTGCTGATAATATGGGGATGTTTTTGTTATTGCTGAGCAGTGCTTAGACAGAGTCAAGGTCTTTTCTGCTCCTCATCCCACCCCACCACCGAGTATGCTGGGGGGGTGCACAAGAAGTTGGGAGGGGACACAGCCGGGACAGCTGACCCCAACTGACCAAAGGGATATCCCAGACCATATGACGTCATGCCCAGCATATAAAGCTGGGGGAAGAAGGAGGAAGGGGGGAAGTTGGGAGTGACAGCATTTGTCTTCCCAAGTCACCATTATGCGTGGTGGAGCCCTGGTTTCCTGGAGATGGCTGAACACCTGCCTGCCGGTCAGAAGTAGCAAATGAATTCCTTGTTTGCTTTGCTTGCATGTGTGGCTTAATAGGTTTTACCTATTAAACTGTCTTTATCTCAACCCACGAGTTTTCTCACTTTTACCCTTCTGATTCTCTCCCCTATCTCACTCAGAATGGGAGTGTGCGAGTGGCTGGGCGTTGCCGTACCGCTAAGGCGGGTTT